>NC_142014.1:28626765-28926765 GCF_049901735.1 Notechis scutatus | reverse complement strand
AGCAAATTCTCTGCGCACGCACGAAGCAAAGTAGCAAAGCGTGCGCGCTCACCAAACCGGTTGTTACAACGGTTGAATCACACCCCTGCCATAGACCCCTTATTATGACCCTGTTTTGTAAGAAAAAAAAAAATCCAAACCTTTGTGGAATGTAGAACATATGATGAGGAGGTGGTTTGTAAAGAACCCCTTCGTAGACGGGCCACAAACCACTTAAAATCCTAAACAGAGAGCTCTTCCCACAGCCATTGGGGCCGGCAATTAGGAGATGCATGCCTTCCTCAACCTGCAAAGTGGAGTGAGAGACACAATCACTTTGGAGAGAGATGTTATTTTCACCTGGCTTTTGATAGCAACAGCAACAGCACTTAGACTTATATACCACTTCATAGTGCTTTATAGGACTCTCTAAGCGGTTTACAGAGTCAGCCTCTTGCCCCCAGCAATCCGAGTCCTCATTTTACCAACCTCAGAAGGACGGAAGGCTGAGTCAACCTTGAGCCGGTCAGGATCGAACTCCTGGCTGAGGGCAGAGTCAGCCTGCAATAATGCATTCTCACCATTGCGCATGAGGAAGGAGAATGAGAAAGGGAATAAAGGGAGGGAGGGAAAGACGGAGGGAGGAAGGAAGGAAGGAAAGAAGGAAGGAAGGAAAGAAGGAAGGAAGGAAAGAAGGAGGAAGGAAGGAAGGAAGGAAGGAAGGAAGGAAGGAAGGAAGGAAGGAAGGAAGGAAGGAAGGAAGGAAGGAAGGAAGGAAGGAAGGAAGGAAGGGCAACAGCACTTAGACTTATATACTGCTTCATAGTGCTTTACAGCCCCTCTCTAAGCGGTTTACAGAGTCAACCTTTTGCCCCCAACAATCTGGGTCATCATTTGACCTTGGAAGGATGGAAGGCTGAGTCGACCTTGAGCTGGTCAGGATCAAACTCCTGGCAGTGGGCAGAGTCAGCCTGCAATACTGCATTCTCACCACTGCTCCACCTGGGCTCCTTTTCATGATGATGATTGACACCATCCACACATACTCCCCGAACAAGCTGGTTCAGTGACTTAGATTCACCCCTAAGATCCAGTTAGTTTTGTGTCCCTGTTCCCAGTCTGGATCTTGTGTTAAGAAATCCAAGCACAACTGAAGTGCACCAAAGCAACAAATTATCTCCAAAAGTAGCTTTCACAAAACACCGTTTCACGATACATCGTTTGTATCTCTCATGGTACCCAATTCTACTTTGACATCCATTATGGATATCAGCTTATACATAAATATCAACCTCCAAGCTATTCTTGCCCGTTGAAACATAAATTTATGATGCAGGACTGTGCGTTACAGTCTGCATCTTGTTACTGCTTCCTACTTTACTTACAAACAAATCCGTTTATTTTTAAAAGAATAGGAATGGCTGTCTCCGTGTAAAGGCAGGGAAAACTACTGTCATGCTCCTGTTGGAATCTGACTCGGAGGAGGAAGCTGAACAGCTGACAGGGAGTGGGAGTATGGCTCAGTTGGCTGTGGAAGAAACTGAGGAAGGGCAAAGTCCAGCTGGGCAGAGCCAGGAAGAGGTAGAACAAGGGAGAGGGAGTTCAGAGGAAGACCCAAGCCCACCCCCTCTTCATCCTTGGGCATGCAGGGAGGAACGGAAAAGGGAGCAACGTGGGTTGCGTGGCTTATGGGGGAGGAAAGGGCCCTGATTCCCTTCATTAGCTGCAGCTGGGAACACAGCATATAAAAGAGGAAGCTGCATGCAGCAAGCTGTTGGGAGCAAACGTGACTTTATCTTGTATTGTCGTGGCTTATCTGTCTTCCCAACTTTGTGAGTTTGCTGTGCTTTCAAGTCTGAAATTCCTTCTCCTGTCCTTTCAAGCTAATTACTTCAGTTTGGTTTGTTTGGATTTAAGTTACAGTTTGTGTGTACCTTGTTTTGGACTGAATTTTCTACAGTTAAAGGCTGTTCCTGGGAGAGTTTTTCTCCAGCCAGAAGGTAACCTGGACATTGGGGGCAAAGTTGGAGGTAATAAAGGGACTCCTACTGATTATCTGACTGTGTTGCCTTTGTGGCATGGCCCGGGTCATTACAACTACATCCCAAAATATTACACTGTTGTAATGACAAAGCTCAATTCTGGATACTTTTAAAGAAGCAGCTACGCTTCTTAGCTTAAATGGCATTGAGGCATTCCCGTAGTCACGTGATCAAAATCCAGATGCTTGGAAACTTGACTCGTATTTATGATGATCTCAGTGTCCCGGGGTCATGCGATCGATCCCCTTTGGCGACCTTCTGACAAGCAAAGTCAATGGGGAAACCCAGATTCACTTAACAACTCTCTTACTGTCATGCCCTTGTTAGAGTCAGACTCTGAGGGACAGGAGGAACAGCCGACCGGGAGTGGAGGTGTGGCTCCGGAGGAGGCTGGGGAAGGGCAGAGGCCAGCTGGGCACTCAGAGAAAGAACCAAGCCCCTCCCCTCTGCATCCTAGGACTCACAAGGAGGAATGGAGAAGGAAACAACTTGGCTTATGAGAGAGGAAGTGGCCATGAACCCCCTCATTGGTTGCAGCTGGGGAGAATAGTATATAAGAGAGATGGTTAAAACACAGCGTTGCCAGAAGCAAAGCGTGTTTTATTTTGGGCTGAAGTTATCTTAGTTGGCGTCCTTCCAACAGACTGTGCCTTGTTATCTCCTTGAAGTTGGTAATTACTTATCCTGGTCTGTTGTGGAAATTCCTTCATTGTAGTTTGTTTGGTTTTTTATTTCACCTCTATCTTCTCATTAAGTTCGGACTGTATTACTTTCTTTTGAAGACTATTTTTGAGTACGTTTCATCTCCAACTGGGAATTATTGAACAGTGGGGCCAAGTTGGAGGCATTAAAGGACATTTGGATTTTGTTACGTTTGTGTTACACTCCGCCTCATCACACTTACTCATTTAACAAAGGCAACGATTCACTTAACAACCGTGGCAAGAGAAGCCGTAAAATGGGGCAAAGCTCACTTAACATGTTTCCTTTAGCAACCTAAATGTTGGGGGGTCGTAACTTGAGGACTACCTGCACACATTTCTGCCTCTGCCGTCCAGCTGCTGTGCCTACCTTGCTTGATCTCCCCATTTTCCATATGCTTGTCCAAGTATTTAACATATGGGACATGAACTCTGCGCTCGTTTTGTGCTAACTGTGATGACAACAATCAGAAGATTCCTGCATAGCATCTTACTTTGAAGTTTAGCTTGGAAACCACCACATCTCCATTGGGGGTAATTATAGGGACATTTTCACAGATAATCCCATGATCAATATCTATTACTTTTCCTATAAGTAAAAAAAAAAGACAAAAAGCACAAGGTATGTTAATAGAGCAAGCAGACACGCAGGCACAGACAGAAAATTATTGGTTTGTGAAAGGCTTTTTTGGCAAACAGACCTTCGTTACCAGGTTAGTTTCACATGAAAATGCCATCCTAAATTCTAGATGGGATTAGGGAAAAGATTCTTAGTCTTCGGTTATGTTAAGAACTTGCACCAGTCTCCATTGTAAACCGAGCATTTTTTTTTCTTTTAATGACCTTGTAATCTCTTGCATTGGGGTGGAATCGGGGGGACTGAATGGAGCTGAGTTTACTGGCTGGATGCTCTTCTGGACTTCTATGCCGTGTTCACAGCAGACAATATAATTCACTGCACCCAGAGAAATATCTGCTGCTACCTGGGATAGAACTCACAGCCTCCGAATTGTGAGGTGAGAGAGCCACTTCCACCAATCATAGACCAACAGACCAGGATAAGTAATAATCACTACAAATCTGTTATATTTGTGTCATGTTTTATTCAACACTTAAAGAATAGATTCTTGATAGATAAAGGTAAAGGTTCTCCTCACATATACGTGCTAGTCGTTCCTGACTCTAGGGGGCGGTGCTCATCTCCGTTACAAAGCCAAAGAGCCAGCGCTGTCCGAAGACATCTCCGTGGTCATGTGGCCAGCATGACTAAACGCCTTCGAAGGCGCATGGAATGCTGTTACCTTCCCACCAAAGGTGGTCCCTATTTTTCTACTTGCATTTTTTTACATGCTTTCAAAGCTGCTAGGTTGGCAGAAAGCTGGGACAAGTAACAAGAGCTCACTCCATTACACGGCGCTGGGGATTCGAAATGCCGACCTTTCTGATCAACAAGCTCAGCATCTTTGCCATTGAGCCATCACGTCCCTTGATTCTTGATAAGTCTACAAAATACTCCAGATTCAGTTTTAAGAATTTGCTTCAGAATATAAGCAAATATATTCTGAAGTAATAGATAGCCAGTCCAAACATAGGCCCTTCTAGAACTTTTTCAAGCAGCCAAATCTTTTCCTAGCATCATGTAGGACTTCAAAAGCCAGTGGTATAAACCTAGGAAAAGACAAGGCTTCTTTAAAACAGCAGAGACTAGGCTGAATTCATGCTCCCACATACATCTTTCTCTCCTCCTCCTCTATCTCTCTCTCTGTCCCTCCCTCCCCCCCTCTCTCTTTCCCTCCCTCCCTCCCTTCCTTCCTCCCTCCCTTCATCCATCTATCCATCTATCTATCTATCTATCCATCCATCCATCCATCCATCCATCTATCTATCTACCTATCTATCTCATGATTTCCAAAGCCCAACTACTCCACCCTTGATATCACCCTAGGACAGGGTTTCTAATCTTGGCAACTTTCAAGACATATGGACTTCAACTCCCAGAATTCCTCAACCAGCCATGCATAACTCACAACCCATGCACATGGGGCACAACACACTCAACAACTGCTTGGCTTAGGAATAGAAATGTTGAGTTGTACAAAAGAGGGCTGAATTTGCTTCACAACAGCACCGTGGTTTTATTTTTATTTTTTTGTCATTTCATTCTTGCTCCTCATCCTTCCTCTTGCCCTGAAAGTACCTTGGCACGAAGCATATTGATGATCCTGCAAATTGCTATCTGCCATCGATCATTATGCTTTTAAATGGTCATCGTGCATTCAAATGGATGGTAGCTGCAGGTTGATATATCCACTAGGTAAGGGAAAGTCTGCGTGGATGTTTATTTGAATCATCCAAACAGTCTCTTTCTTTTGATTTTTCATTTAAAAGTGTATATTGACTTCATCCCCATACCCTCAAAACCCAGAGACTGTATTAAAGGCAGGTAGATAGCATTCAAGCACAGTGGGGCTATTTTTAAAATGTTGGCAGATGTAGCATGGGCCTTAGCTGAAATAAAACGTTATACCAATGGTAATAGTATGCTTTGTTAAGTATTAACAGAATAACAGAGCTGGAAGGGACCTTGGAGGTCTTCTAGTCCAACCCCCTGCCTAGGCAGGAAACCCTACACCACTCCAGACAAATGGTTATCCAACATCTTTTTAAAAACTTCCAGTGTTTGAGCATTCACAACCTCTGGAGGAAAGTTGTTCCACTGATTTCATTGTTCTAACTGTCAGGAAATTTCTCCTTAGTTCTAAAGTTGCTTCTCTCCTTGATTAGTTTCCATCTTTATTGCTTCTTCTCCTGCCCTCAGGTGCTTTGGAGAATAGTTTGACTCCCTCTTCTTTGGGGCAGCCCCTCAAATATTGGAAGACAGATATCATCTCACCCCTTGTCCTTCTTTTCATTAAATTAGACATACCCTATTCCTGCAGTCATTTTTGATATGTTTTAGCCTTTCACTTATTTATTTATTCATTTATTCTAATGGTATTGGATTAAAAAGACCTTTTACCCTACCCTGTTCAATGTTTCACAAAATTAATCTGGCAGCTGCTCTCTCTCTCTCACATATACTGAAATCAGCCCATTGGCTGAGTTCAAAGCTTTAATGCTGCATTAAAGCCCATTCAATTGCTCTTTACTCATTATGCCTCATTATAATGTAAAAAAACACATCTGATAAATATGCAATTAGGCATTAACAAGATCATGCTAAGAATATTACATTTCATGCTATGATCTACACTTCATGCAGATCCTCCTAAGAATATTACATTTCATGAATTTTCATATAATAGCCATCAGCAACGAGTCAAATGATGCTAACCTTTGAAAGAACATGTTCCAAAATATACAGTATGTTTGAATTGTATCCCAAAGGTGCTTTTTCAGGAGGCAATTGGACTTTCAGTGGGGAATGGAAGGGATGGATATTCCTTGTAGGCAGCTGGAAAAATTGCAGGCTACAGGAACCATTTGCACTACTCAGGTGACCCTGAAGACACAGATAAACCTCCAAGTGGCCTCAACTACCCTCGAAAAAGGAGGCAAATGACCAGCTGTCTGCAAGGAATAGAAATCCTTCCATTCCCCACTGTCCAGTCAGAGCTGAAGAAGCTTCTTGGATGAGAAGAGAAACATCTTCAAAGAGAAAAACTAAAGTCCAGTTGCCTCCTGAAAAAGCATGACCTGGATGACTGAGAATCTCTATAGATGTTTGAATTGTATAGAATAGTATATTCTTTACCCTTTTAAGGGTCCCTTGCTTGTATTTATGAGGGCCTCTCCTTGCTAAGACAGTACATAAATAAATACTAATCTACCTTTCTGGCTCGGATATCTTCTGGCTATTTTGGACAAAGGCACTCTAGGCTAATGAACTTTTTATTTTAAAGAACTGTCAACTTTGCCAATTTTACTGGCTAGAAGTGGTAGCATTAATTAGTTCCTTTCCTGTTGGATCCACTGTCCAATGACAGAGAACTTATAGATTGTCCCTTAATAAATCATAAAAGTAGCACAAAGCTAGTAAAAAGAACATCCATATTTAAGAAGAGATGATAGAAAGCTGTCCCACCATTTCCGCATTGAATTCTACCCAGATGCAAAATATTAAAAAGAAATCAAGGAACAGAAATGTATCGATTACCTTTTATTTCTAAGAGACCATTAATGCATGTTTTGGCTTTATTCCTTTTCTTGTTGTTGCTTTCCCGTTCCGGAGTAAGCTCTGACATTTTGTAAATGCCTCTCTTTACTTCATCGAAGACTGAAAACATGTTGTAAACACGGGCAGTGTAGCCGGCTAATTCTGCCACCTGCAAAACAACAAACGATCACAATTTTAAAGCCATAGTGATAAGTGGTGTGAATTGAGCGCTGAAAGAAATGCGTTGTTCATTATTGCAAAGGCTTGTGTTGAATTTGCGTTTTGTAATCTGATTTTTGAAGCAGATCTCTGAATCCCATCTTGATACATCATCAAATACTTTTTTGTTCACAAGAGAAGATCATGAAATCCAAGTTTCCAATTAAAGTAATATACGGTACAATATTTCCATTAGTTAGATGGCTGAATTGGTATTAAAATATTCAGACAGGTTCTGGGGCAGAATATTAATTTGAAATTATTCATGCACTTTCTTTTGCTGCAGAAATGTAGCAGTTGAACTCTGACTTTACAAAGAAAAGTAGAGTTTAATTGGCTATAGGAAAAGCAAGAAACGCATAGGAAATGTAATTCCCCTTCGATTAGAAGTGATTGCTTGCCTCAGATGGCAATAAATTCTGCTTGCAGACAAATAATCTTCAGCACTTCTCTCCAATCATATAAACGGCAGCAACAAATTCTTGAGCTATAAGATCTAATGAAATTACTTCACTAAGTGCTGTATCTTATGATTTATGATGAATGCATTTTTATGATCATGATTTATCACTTATATCTTTTATGTACACTGACAGCTTATGCACCAAAGTCCTTGTGTTTCCAATCACCCTTGACCAATAAAGAATTCAATTCAATTCAATTCAATTCAATTCTATTCTATTCTATTCTTAGTCTAGTCTATTCCATTCCATTCCATTCCATTCCATTCCATTCTCTATTCTATTCTAATTTCTATTTTATTCCATTCCATTCCACTCTATTCTAATTTCTATTGTATAAAATTCATTCCATTCTGTTCCATTCTAATTTCCATTCTATTCTAATTTCTATTTTATTTTATTTTATTTTGTTCTGTTCTATTCTATTCTTCTATTCTATACTATTCTATTCTTCTATTCTATTCTATACTATTCTATTCCTATTCTAATTTCTATTTTATTCCATTCCATTCCATTCTATTCTTTCATTCAACATTCTTCCTGTTGTTAGAAGTTCAAGGTGGCCTGCATATTGCTCCCATCTCTCACCAGAACAACCCTGTAAGGTAGGTTGGGTTGAGAGACAGTGACTGGCAAAAGGGCATGTAGTAAGCTTCCTTGGAATGGAATGGAATGGAATGGAATGAAATGGAAAGGAATGGAAGAGAGAGAGGGAGAGGGAGGGGGAGAGAAAGAGAGAGAGGCCCAATTGTAAAAAAGTGAATTTTCATGCTCCTATAGGAAGTTAAGAAAATATTGTCTATTTAATCGAGTGGTCATTTTATTCTAATATGTCACTGGATTTGAGAAACGTTTTGCCATGCTTGTTGTTATTTTGCAAATGTTGCACAAAATGCACCTGGAAAAACACGATGGAGATCGGCCATCGGAACCACTGGACACTTAATCCCGTTTCCGTGGCACCCCGCTTCAATTGAATTAAGAGCACCATAAGTGACTAGTGAACCTTGTTGTCTAGCTTGAGTGCCCAGGCCTGGGTTTCTGCAGAAAACAGCACAATTTCTGAGGGAGGGATCAGGCTCCCCATAGATCATCTCAAACGAAGAATAAGCGTTCTCATTTTGGCACAACTGACCTTACAAAGAGGAAGCGAGGTCAGCCAGTGTCTGGTGACCAGCCTGGAAAGTTTAAGGAGCCTTTTCCCCCCTCCCCAATTCTTTTCCAATTCTTCTTTACAATCTACAACTTTTCTGCGGACGTTCAAATCCTTCGAAATCCAGGCAGTCCTCGAGTTACAACCCCAACGGAGGCCCAAATTTCCGTTGCTAAGTGAAACGTTGGTTGTGAGTTTTCTCCCGTTTTAAAACCTTTCCTGCCACAGTTGTTTAAGTGAAACGCCACAGTTGTTAACTTAATAACACAGTCGTTACGTGAGCCTCATTGACTTTATTTGTCGGGTCGTAAAAGAGGATCGCAAGAGCCCGGGGGCACTGCGACCGTCATAAGTTACGAACCGGTTGTCAAGTATCTGGATTTTCAGCACACAACCTGCTTCAGAGGGGGGCGCTGCAACCAGAAGTGTGAAAAATGGTCATAAGTCACTTTGTTCTGTGCCGTTGTAACTTTGGACAGTCACTAAATGAACTACTGTGACTCAAGGTTACACATGTAGTATGCAATCCAGTACAAGATGAAAGAAGAATTGGTGGAAATTTTCACACTGCACAAATAGCAATGGGCCAGTGTGTGTGTGTGTGTGTGTGTGTGTGTGTGTGTGTATGTATCTGTGTATATGTGTGTGTGTGTGTGTGTGTGTGTGTGTGTGCTGTGTGTGTGTGTGGTGGCCTAGAGGTGAAGCTCTCGCCTGCCTCACAATCAGGAGGCTGTGAGTTTGATCCTCGGTAGAGGCAGATATTTCTCTCTCTGGGTACTGAGAATATATCTGCTGGACAAAACTCCGTACTGGTGACAGGAAGGGCATCTGGCCACTAAACACTCTTGCTAGCTCCATTCAGTTTCCCAGGCTCCACCCTGCAAGGGATTATGGGGTCATTAAAAGAAGATTGACAACATAATTTAAATTTTGTTCAGTTTTCATTTTCACAGTCACCCAGGATACAAACTTTATGTTTGGAGTGTCTTATGATGTTTACAATATATTACCCTTTCTATTAATCAAGACCAAGTTAACGGAGTACCTCTTTGTAGGAAGACATAATCCGCTCAATGGCATCTGCTCCAGAAACTAATAAATTTCGTGAGGTAGTGAAGGTTTCCGTTCGTTCGCTGACCATGGCTTGTTTCTGGCCATTGTCCAAATCTATCGAAGAGACAAACAGTCAATGGAAGCAACTGGATCCTGCAACATTATCCTGGGACACGTATTTTCGCCTTCATTCGGAAGCGATATTTTCAATATTTTCAATATTTTATTTTGGTGATTTCTTTTTTGACTTCCTGGTCTTGTTCACATACCACAGGGGAAGTTAGGTGAGGGGCATGAATTAATCTGCCAAATTACAATAAACAATAAAGACCCTCCACTCTTACCAAGATATCAGGTTATAATCACTGGTTTAAAACTCAACTCATTCACAGAATACTAGTATTAAATTTATTGGAACAGTAACTACAGGTAATCCTCGACTTAGAACAGTTTGTTTAGTGACAAAGTTACAACAGCATGGAAAAAAGTGACTTATGACCGTTTTTCACACTTACGACCTTTGTACTATCCCCATGGTTGTTAAGTACTTGTACTCCCATACCTGAGAATGGTCAGGAAAATAAATCTATCTCAGCATCTATTTCTGTCCTACTAATGCAGCACTATTGAGAGTGTCCTGACATACGGGATTCTTGCATGGGATGGGAGCAGCTCTGTAGCGGGCAAAAAAGCTCTACAGAGAATCATTAAAACTGCCCAGAATATCATTGGGCTTCAGCTATCAGCCCTGGATGACATCTTCGTATCTCGCTGTTTGAGGAAGTTGCACAACATTCTCAAGACTCTTCCCATCCTGCTCACAATCTTTGTGAACTGTTGCCTTCTGGCAGAAGATACAGAGCAATTAAAACTCGGACCACACGTTTTTCTGAACAGTTTTTATCCCAGAGCTATAATTGCACTTAACGATGAAATTAAGGGCCACCATCAGTGAGCTCTTGGACAGTATTACTTGGTCTGTTGTGTGGGTGCTTGTGTTCTGACCCAAACCGGGTTCCAAGAGAGTAAACACAAGACAAAGGTAACAGTACAACCTCTTACTGTTTCATTTACGAATCCTGTTTCTTCACAGATAAAAGGCTGCGTCCAACTAATTAGCTCCAATAAGGAAAAGCCTTGCCAAGTTTTTGCAAGGCTGCCAAGAACAACAGATTCCTAAACAATAAATCAAAGAGTCCAAACACCAACTCAGATATTCCTAATGTCCACCAGGCTCAAGTATCAAATTTCTTTGCCTTCTGCAAAGAACTGCAGTTTCTCAGCTGGCTTTTATCTTCTCAGGGAGGGGCCACTGCCTTGCAGCCTTACTCCTCAGTCGCCCGTGCTGCTGCAGCTGCTCTTTCCTTCAAGCAGCCTGCGTGCACATGCACTGGGCACAGGCTCCTCGGGGACCTCTTCCTCACTGCTGCCAGCTTCCACAATCTCCAAAGGCAGCGCTCCACTCCCTGATGGCCCTGGCCCCATCCCTTCATCACGCGCAGGGCCCTCATCCGAGTCCTCACTCTCTGAAACCTCAGCCATCCATACCTGCTGCCGGCAAACCACAAGAGCTTGTGTGTTTTTAGGGGGCGAGGAATTTTGGCGAGTGGAGGGGTATTTGGGGATTGTCGTGTGTGTGTGTGTGTGTGTGTGTGTGTGTTGGGTCTGGTCTCTGGGTGTTATGTGAATTTCATTGTATGTGTATACTGTGTATATACGTACAATGACAATAAAATATTATTATGATTATTAGTATGGTCATGTGATCAAAGTTCAGAATGCTCGGCAACTGCTTCCTACTTATGACCATTGCTGCGTCTGTGATCCCCTTTTGCAACCTTCCGACAAGCAAAGTCAACAGGGAAGCCAGATTCACTTAACGATCGGGTTACCCACTGCAGTGACTTGTTTAACAACCGAGGCAAAAAAAAGTTTGCAAAATGGGGCAAAACTCCCTTAAGTGTCTCACGCAAGAACAGAAATTTTGGGCTCAATGATGCTTTAAGCCGAGGACTACCTGTTATGGCATAAATTAGAAGAGATCTCTTCTCTTCTATGCCTTTTCTTCCCAGGCTCCTATTTCACAAAAATTCAAAATAAAAAGGCAAGGGTTTTTACCGCCGTCTGCAAATGCTGTTGCCGTGATGATGGGCACCGCCACCATTATCAAGCCGCTGCTACTCCAGACGTATTTCATCAGGAACTGCTCAAGCATGATGTACCATAAGCGCTTGGATAAAATGACGTTAATCTGCTCTTCCAAAGCTTTGTAACTTTTCTGAAGTTGGTTCTTTTCCACCTGTGAATTTAAACAAAACAAAAACAAATCAAACCCCTGAATGCTTCAAGAATGTCATCTATAAGAAGACACACCATACTTTTGAACTTGGGATTTGTTGCACCAATGGTGAGAACCGTGATAGCGAACCTATGGCACGTGTACCACAGGTGGCACGCAGAGCCACTTGTGCCGGCACGCGAGCTGCAGGCAAACTTACCTCACTGCGCATGTGCATGCCTCACAGCTGATTTTTGGCTGGTTTGAGGCCTTTTTCAGCCTCCCAGAGGCTTAAGGAAGGCTTCTGCAGGCTTTGCAAGCCAGAAACTAGGCCCATTTCGTCACTGTTTTTCCGAAAATACCAAAGGTGACAAAACAGGCCTAGTTTTCGGCCTGCAAAGCCTGCAGAACCTTCCTCAAGCCTCTGGGAGGCCAAAAAAGGCTTCAAACTGGCCAAAAATCAGCTGTGAGGCACAGTGCAGGTAAGGGGGCGACAGTGAGAACAATCAACCCATGGGACAGAAGTCGTTTTCAGAAGTTGTGGGAGCTTCATCACTGGAAGCTTTCAAGAAGAGACTGGACTCCCATCTTTCAGAAATGGTGTCGGGTCTCCTGCTTGAGCAGGGGGGGTTGGACTAGATGACCTACAAGGTCCCTTCCAACTCTGATTATCTGTTTATCTGTTAACGATATCTGATCCAAACATTTCATATATTCTAGGTATCAATACATATTACAATCCTAAAGGATTTGAAATCCATCAGTCTCAATGAGCATTTTATCAGAGGCAAATAAACTCATTATTTTTAGGGGGTGGAAGGAATACTTTCAAATGTAGATCAACATATATAAACACACACACACACACACACACACACACACACACACACACACACACACACATATATATATATATGTTGTGACTGGAAGGATTGACCCTGCTGGGAGTTTTGACTCTGATACCTCTGAAGATGGAAGCTTTGAGCCTGCTGTGAATGTGGAGTGTGAATTATCAGAGGACACAGCTGTGAGCCAGGAGGATGAGAGATTGTCGGAGAGACAATCCTCTCCAGAACCTTCGACTTCGTTCATGCAAGCAGCTGATCCACAAAATGAGCCAGAGGTTTCTAGCGAGGACACTGACGGATGTTGGCTTGACGCTAGAACTAGGAGAAGATTGAAACGTCAATCACAATCTGAAAGGAGGCGTCAAGCCAGACATTGATTAGAGAGATTGACACGCCCATCCAGGGGATTTAAGGAGGCGTGCTGACTCTCAATCTTTGCTTGGAGCAAAGTGCTTTGTGCCAGACAGATTCCGGGCAGACTGCCAAGGACTGGAAAACAGTACAGTTAACTCTTTTGAGTCTAGTTTTGTTCTTGTTTGAATATTTTGAACTCTGGAACTTTGTATTCTCACCTGTGGATACAGGTGAGACATAACATATATATATACATATATATATGTTTTCTTAAGTTTTCGCAGGTACTTACATGTATGGTATTCAGCTTTGTTTGGGTATTTTCCCACGTCATTATAGTTGTGCTTTTAAAGTTGTAGCAACATTTCGGCAGAATCTCAGAAACTTTAAAAGCACAACTATAATGACGTGGGAAAATACCTGAACAAAGCTGAATACCATACAAACACACACACACACACACACACACAGAGAGAGAGAGAGAGAGAGAGAGAGACATACATACTACGTAATAATACGATGGAGATCTTAATACTAAGTATTTCGTTTCCTGATAGCTGCTGTTTTGATATGCTACACAGTGGCTTTTTTTAATGTTACAATCATTGGATAAGGTTAAATAATGTCATGTTTGCATTAGTGATGTCCAGTATTGATATAATTTTTACTGTTTTCCTCTTATTTTCAATACTTTAAGCTTTCTAAATAATAGAATATCCCTGTTTAAAATCACATGACATTACTATTATTGCATAAAAAGAAATTCTCACTGCAGTCAGCTCAGTAAAGTGTTCATCTTGAAGTAAAAAGATACAGGATGTCCACTGACTTTATTGGTTGGGGGAGGATTTAAAGAGCCTCTGTAATAAATTAAATAGTCTACATTAGATTAATGTGCAAAATCACAGTGATGGGTGGAGGAAGAATAATCAGTAGGGTACCCATAGGAAGATAACAGATTACAGTATATTCTTCACTCAAAAGTCCACACAGCTGCTTTATAGCTACAACTGCTGACAGAACAGAAATCCATCCTGCGAGTAAATTTAATTTCTGCAAAGAAAAGAAATACATTTTGGTGTGTGTGTGTGTGTGTGTGTGTGTGTGTGTGTTATCTAACAAATTCTAACCTA
The DNA here is from genome assembly GCF_049901735.1 of Notechis scutatus. Classification (NCBI taxonomy): domain Eukaryota; kingdom Metazoa; phylum Chordata; class Lepidosauria; order Squamata; family Elapidae; genus Notechis; species Notechis scutatus. The sequence continues at coordinate 28,912,388 of NC_142014.1, read as the reverse complement.
CGATTGCCTTCTCTTGCCCTCTTCCAGAGAACTTTACTAGGAATTTTAAAAAACACCCCACAATATTGTTAACCAAGCAGAAAGAAGAGCCAATTTGGCAACCTCTGTCTAGATCAGCGTTTCTCAAACTTGGCAACTTTTAAGTTGTGTGGCCTTCGACACGCTGGCTGGGGAATTCTGGGAGTTGGAAGTCCACACTCCCTGAAAGTCCCAAAGGTGCTTTTCCAAGAGGCAACTGGACTTTCTGGTTTTTCTTTGAGATTTCACCAGAAAGTCCAGTTGCCTCTTGATAAAGCATCTTTGGGAAAACCATGACCTGGATGACTGAGAATCTCCACAGACATACACCTTGGAAGTTGCCAAGTTTGATAGCATTGCTTTAGATCAGGAGGTCTTCAAAGTTGACAGCTTGAAGCCTTGGGGACTTCAACTCCCAGAATTCCTCCTCCAGTCATATTAGCTCATGAATTCTGGGAGTTGAAGTCCACAAGTCTTAAAGCTGCCAAGTTTGAAGACCCTTGGATTAGATAAATAGATAGATGAGAGAGAGAGAGAGAGAGAGATATATGGATGATAGATAGATTAGATATATAGATTAGATAGAACAATAGATAGATGGATGGATGATAGATTAGATTAGATAGATCAATAGATAGATACATGGATGATACATAGATTAGATCAGGGGTGGGCAAACTACGGCCCGAGGGCCACATCCGGCCCGTTGGTCTTTTTAATCCGCCCGCCAAGATTGGTACAGAATTAAGGTTTGATGTGAATGATTGAATGATTGCATTCATTTGATTTTGACTTGTAAGGACAGGCATTTCGACACCAGGTAGCGGCCCGTCTGTCAAATTTTAAAAGTCAATGAGGCCCCGAGCCAAAAAGTTTGCCCCTGGATTAGATAGAACAATAGATGGATGGATGGATGGATGGATGGATGATAAGATTAGATTAGGAGGTCTTCAAACTTGTCATCTTTAAGACTGGTGGACTTCAACTCCCAGAATTCCTCCTCCAGTCATGTTAGCTCAGGAACTCTGGGAGTTGAAGTCCACAAGTCTTAAAGCTGCCAAGTTTGAAGAGCCTTGCTTTAGATCTAGGATACCCCATTAATTCAGTGGGTTGTTGTTGTTTTTTTGCTCTGAGCAGATGTTCCAGATCATCATCTTTGTTTAACAACCTCACAATCTCTTGCGGGGTGGAGTCTGGGCAACTGAATGGTGCTAGCAGAATGTTTTTACTGGCCGGATGCTCTTCCTGTCACCAATGCAGAGTTTTGTTCAGCAGATACACTCTCAGTGTGCCCACAGAGAGAAATATCTGCCTCTACCTAGGATCGATTGTGAGGTGAGAACTCCACCTCTGGGCCACCGCACCATTCCGGCAGACGTTCCAGGGAAAAACCTACCAAGAACTACAACAGCAGCAACAAAAACCACCTTAGGTCCCTCTCTTTCTCTCCGTCCATCCCTCTTCTTGTCCTCTTACCTTGTGGCCTCTGTAGAAGGCGATCTCTTCCCCGTTGGCAATGATCCGCGAGTGAAGGTAGCGTAGGTAGCCCTTGCGGTGGGCCTCCTCTGCCACCAGCTTTCCGAATTTGGGGGAGCAGGCTCTCAGCACTTTGGCCGTGCTGTAGACCACCAGGCCGGCCAGCAGCGTGGGTCCCACGGGACTGGCCCCCCTGGCTTGGGCCGTCCGGATGAGCGTGTAGGAAGTAAGCCCCACATCCAGGATGGGCTTGGTCAAGTTGGAGTATAGGTGAGCCACCGACTGGGAGAACACCGTGATGTCCTCGGTCAGCGACTGGTCGGGGTTGGCCAGCCTGCCATCCATGTTGGTCACCTTGTAGTAGGTCTGGTGGTCGAAGTAGGTCAGGTAGGCGTGATCCACCAGGCGGGTGCGGCAGGCCAGGGCCAGCTTGCACTCCAGGTAACGGATGGCGCTGTTGACGAAGGTGGCCGGGATGGCGACCAGCAGCCACTTGAGTAGCTTGCAGGCGAAGCTCCGCGGCCGCTTCTCCACGATGCTCTTGACGATCTGCCCGTCCAGGCCGGCCACGTAGATGGAGAGGAAGGTGCGCGAGACCAGCGCCACCGAGTGAAGGCAAAGCCAGCCGCTCTCGGCGCTGACCAGCCGCGGGAAAAAGATCTTGCGCAACGCCAAGAGCTGGCGGAGGAATTCCGCATTGGCTGCCGGCGAGGCTCGGCTTCCAGCGGGGCCGGGGCCGTGCATCGACCCAGCCGCTTCCTCCTCCTCCTCCTCCTCTCGCTCGGCAGCATCTTCCGACGCCCGGCCGGTCCGTTGCACCGAGCCGGCCCGCCGCCTCCGCAGCCGCTTGCAAAGCAGCGGCCAGAGGATTTTCAGCCCGTAAGCCGCCGCCAGCAAAGCTGCCGCTCTCTTGGCGGCGCTCGCCCGGCTCCAGCGTCCAGTTCGGCCGGGGACGCTTTGCAACGCCGGGATCATCGTCCCGTCCGGAGAGCCGCAGAAGCGTCAGGGAAGCAACCCGGCCCGGCTGCAAGATCCCACTCCGGGGAGAGCGCCGCCAAGCTCCACCTCCGCCGTTCATTGGCCGCCCGCCTTGCACCGGGCAAGGTCGCCGGTCCCCGTCCCCTCCCTCCAGAGCTGGGCGGCTTGCTTGAGACTCGCGGCGGGCCTGGCCGTGGGAAGAGCCCCAGCCGGCGGATGCCGTGCGGAGCTGCGGGCTGCCTCTTCTGCCGGGAGGGCTCCCGGGGTCCTTTCCAGCTAGCCCGCCTGGTTGCTTTGCAGCTGGGTTACTCGGCCTGGGCAACGCGAAGATGGGTGGACTTCAACTCCCAGAATTCCTCAGGCAGACATGCTAGGGAATTCTGGGAGTTGAAGTAAGTCCACCCATCTGGAAGCATCCTGACTTGAGGAATTCTGGGAGTTGAAGTCCTCCCCTCTTCTTAAAGGATGCCGGCTGGGGAATTCTGGGAATTCTGGAGTTGAAATTCACCCCCATCTTAAAGGATGCTAGCTGGTGGAATTCTGGAAGTTGAAGTCCACCCATCTGGAAGCATCGTGACTTGAGGAATTATGGGAGTTGAAAGCTGCCCATCTGGAAGCATCCTGACTTAGGGAATTCTGGGAGTTGAAGTCCAGCCAGCCTGCTTTCAGATGGGTGGACTTCAACTCCAAGGCCGCCCATCTGGAAGCATCGTGACTTGAGGAATTCTGGGAGTTGAAGTCCACCCATCTTAAAGGATGCTAGCTGGTGGGATTCTGGGAGTTGAAGTCCTCCCCTCTTAAAGCATGCCAGCTGGGGTATTCTGGGAGTTGAAATCCACCCCATCTTAAAGGATGCTAGCTGGTGGGATTCTGGGAGTTGAGTCCATCCATCTGGAAGCATCCTGACTTGGGGAATTCTGGGATTTGAAGTCCACCAATCTGAAAAGCATGCTGAATGAACAATTCTGGGAGTTGAAGTCCAGTCATCTTCAAGGTTGAGAAAGACCGAATGACAGCCCTTGGTTAATTGTGCTCCCTAGCTGGACTCAGGTGCTGGTCTGTCTATCTATCCTGGCTGCAAAGTAACTCTGTGATGACAGCAGCAGCTGCAGAGGACGTTGGCAGAGGACGCCCTGATGATGTTACCTAGTTGGGTAATGAAACGTCTGGGAAAGAACAACCAAGCTCAGAGAGCACCAAGGATCCCTCAAGGGAAGGCCTCTGTGTTCCACTGCAGGTGGCTCTTCAATCATAGCCTGTACTTAGCTGGCTTAGGTGGCTCACCTGTCTGAAGGTTAAAGAAGACTTGAGCGGTGAGTACAAGGCCATCTTAGTGGTGACTCCTCAAAAATTCCTTTTGATTGTGTTTCTTCTCACCGTAATCCTTTGTTCTGATTGGCCTTTCCTTGTCTTGTCTCATGTCTGAAATGCAGGAACTAGGAAAGGGGAAATTATTTATTAATTTAATATTTTAAAAATGGAAAAGCTTGAATAAAATATAGATTTATATCACTTTAGCCCAGTACCAGGCCACATTAACGGCACAGATATTTCCAGACAGCAAGTCAGTCCAGAAGGCATTGTAAAAGATGGGAAGTTGTTTGACGCTGCAGTGGTCGTAAGTGTGAAAAATGGTCATCAGTCACTTTTTTTCAGTCTTCCTATTTACTTTTGTATTTTGTATCTTGTCATCATCATCTTCTTTTAACAACCCCATAATTCCTTGCGGGGTGGAGTCTGGGCTCTAGCAGAGCATTTAGTGGCCGGATGCCCTTCCTGTCGCCAATGCGGAGTTTTGTTCAGCAGATATATTCTCATTGTGCCCACAGAGAGAAATATCTGCTTCTATCTAGGATCGAACTCACAGCCTCCTGATTGTGAGGCGAGAGGGCCACCTCTAGGCCACCACACCACTCCTTTGTATCTTCTCTTATAACCCAATAAAAAGTTTTAAAAAATAAATAATAATTTTTTAAAAAACCCTTCCTCACTTCTCTTCCCCCCGTTTCCTCCCACTGCCTTCCTACTGACTTTTGTATTTTGTATCTTATCCTATAGCCTAATAAAATGTTTAACACAATAAAATAATAATAATAATCAGTCACTTTCTTCAGTGACATTGTAACTTTGAATGGTCACTAAATGAACTGTCGTAACTCGAGGACTGGCTGTGCTTTTGGTCCAGCTGCAATCAAAGAAATTGGGACTGGAAGAAATAATTAGGAAATCAAGATTTTTTTCAGGACAAAACGGGACAAAGCAATTATTTCTGACATGAATACAACGTGGCATTTACCTACCTGGAACTTCTGACTCTCATCAAATAGTTCACTGAAGGCTCAGGTGTTAACAATACCCCAGGGTGATAATTATCATCAGAAAAAAAAGATATATATCTGTATATTTCCTTTCGCAAACGATGCAGACATATAAACATCTATTGTGCTTTGTGAGCTAAATAATGAGCTAAGTAAGAATCCATGTCAAAGCTTAACCCTGTCTCCTTTCGTCAATTTATCATTTGAGGACCGATTAACACAACGCACAAACACAAAAAGCCCTCAACTTTTTGCTTAGTGGCCATTTGACCGTTTTTCTTACTTAACGGCTGTTGAATCACACACACACACCCGTGGTCACGTGATCAAAATTTGGACACTTGACAACTGGCTCATATTTATGACGGTCGCAGTGTCCCAGGGTCACGTGATTTTGCAACCTTCCGACCAAGCAAAATCAACGGGGAAGCCAGATTCATAGGCCAATCGTGTTGCTAATTTAATAACAGCAGTGATTCACTTAGCAACTGTTGCAAGAAAGGTCGTAGAACAGGGGCGAAACTCGCTCAACAACTGTTCTCGCGTAGCAACATAAATTTTGGGGCCCCTTGTGATCCTAACTCGAGGACTTCCTGTACATCTCAAAAGCTAGCTCTCTAGATTGTTTCATCTGATTATTCGTAATGAAAATATTTTTCTTCTGGTTTATCTAACGGACAAGTGTATTTAATTTAATTTAATTTTATTTTATTTTATTTATTTATTTAATTTAGTGTCACCTATTCGCCCATGGCGACTTGAGGCGGCTTACAGAATGTAAAACCATATTTAAAACAAAAAAAAACTTTTAGCGACATGCATTGCTGATTTATTTTTAATGATTTCTAATCAGATTTTTACCTGCCTCAATAGAGTCTTGGTGGCTCAGTGACTTATAAATACAATACAATAAATGAAAAATGCAGACGTACAGAAAGACTAAAAATCATACAACGTATATTATTAGACAGAGAGGGGTCATCATCACCCACTCTTCTGATTCTGGGACACTTCTAAAGCTGATAAATCTGCCACTGCTACCAACCCAACCTCCTTTCTCTGTCTTTCTGCTTTCAATAAGAGTTTCCTCTTCCTGATCATACAATGGATTTCTGATCCCTTGAGCTGCTTATTTCCGGCCAGGGATTAGGAGCCTTGTATTCAGAAGCTACAAGGGATTATCCTGCTCAGAACTCAGAAACAGAGAAGCGTTGGGGGAGGAGAAACATGCTTTTTTATTTTCTGCCACAAAGAAAGAAAAGAAAGAAAGAGAGAGAGAGAGAGAGAGAGAGAAAGAAAAAAAAGAAAGAAAGAAACTGTAGATGATAGAGAGATTGATTGATATTGATACTGTAGATGATAGAGAGAGATTGATATTGATACTGTAGAAGATAGAGATAGATAGATAGATAGATAGATAGATAGATAGATAGATAGATAGATAGAGGTAGGTAGGTAGGTAGGTAGGTAGATAATAGATTAGATAGATAGATAGATAGATAGATAGATAGATAGATAGATAGATAGATAGATAGATAGATAGATAGATAGATAGATAGATAGATAGATAGATAGATAGATAGATAGATAGATAGATAGATGTAGGTAGGTAGGTAGGTAGGTAGATGGATGGATGGATAGATAGATAGATAGATAGATGATAGATAGATAGATAGATAGATAGATAGATAGATAGATAGACAGACAGACACTGAACATGATAGACAGAGATAGATATTTAGACAGACAGACAGACAGACAGACAGACAGACAGACAGACAGATATTGATACTGTAGATGATAGATAGATAGAGTCCCCAAACTCTGAAGGCAGCACCCCACACTCTGATAGTCCTGACTCCATCCCTTGTCCGAGTCCTTGCTGTCAGAGACCTCAGCTGTCCGCACCTGATGCTGGCGAACCACAACATTAGCTATCAGAATCTATCATCTAGCTATCTAGCAAGCTATCTATCTATGTCTATCTCTATATCTATCTATCATCTATCTATCTACCATCTCTTATCTATCTATCTATCTATCTATCTATCTATCTATCTATCTATCTATCTATTTTTTAATCTATGCAAAGTCATTTAGGGGTGGACAATATATTCATTTACAAAATAAGTGCATAAATGAATACATGCCGATCCTATTTACTGTATGATCCTGTCTCATATTTTTTTACCTTTTCATCTGCATTTCTGTTTAAAATGTTATCAAAGATAAAGCCCTCCTTATTCCATCTGTTTATGAAATCAGCCGTGTAAGCATGTATACTTGGTTGTCCTTCCTTTTTTATTGAATAATCAATAATGCCTCCTGCATTTGGAATAGAATTACGACTAATGGGAATTGGAAAAAAAAAAAGGATTGATGCCAGTTAAGTGTGATCTTTAGCTTCCTCCTATTTAAAAATTAAACCCTGGGGGGTGGGGTGTAGCAGCATTTAAAGAAAAAAAAAAAGAAAAACTTACACTGGTAAGGGTAATTGGTTTGGGAAGAGTCAGGAGCATCAAGAACAGAGTATTTCATTTTTTACAGGCTGGTCCAAACTACGGGAGCTAAGAAAGGAGAGAGTGCATTTATAAAGTACTATAAATAAATTTTTAAAAATCCAATTAAACAATTCTCTTTTTATTCCTATCTTACCCATTCCTTTGTACAGCTCTGGTGCAGATAGGGACAGTGGGGAGATTTAGCAATATACATACTAACTTACAGAGAGTTCTTGACTTTACCACCACTAATTTTGACCTCTGTCACTAAGCAATGCAGTTGTTGTGAGTCATCATGCGACCCCGCCCAATTTTGCCACAGTCACTAAGTGAGTCACATGGTCATTAAGTAAATCCAGCTGATGATCCCATTAACTTTGCTTGTCAGAAGCCCCCTGGGAGGGTGGCAGTCATGTGACTCAGGACGCTGCAGCCGCCATAAATAGTGCCTGGTTCCCAAATTCTGATCACATGACTCCGGGGACATTTCCACCAAGTAATGGGATTCAAAAATTTCTGCTATCAGTTCTGTGGGTGTGACTTGGTGGGCATGGCAGGGGAAGGATACTACAAAATCCCTATTTCCTCCCCACCCCGCTAACCTGCTTTCCAGCTCCATTCTCCTGTACAGGGCAACGAAAGAAGACCCAGCCAATCAGCTGGGGCTCAATGGGAGGCAGAGAAGTGATGGGGTTGGCGGGGCCAGTCAGTGGTGGGATTTGCCGGTTCTCTAAAGTACTCAAAATTTCCGCTACCGGTTCTCCAGAACTGGTCAGAACCGGCTGAAGGCCACCTCTGACTTCCATGGTTGTAAACGCAAGGATTGGTCATACATCACTTTTTTCAGCACCGTTGTAACTTTGAAAAGTCGCTAAATGAATGGCCGTAAGTCAAGGACCACCTGTACACTTTTTGCCATGCATTCATTTGGCTTAATCAAGTGGGAATTTTTATATGAAAACTCCAGAGGCATGAAATTAACATCCAGCAAGTGCTATTGACCTGAGAGACAGCATTCAGCCTGGCCTATTCCAGGAGGAGCCTTCCACATCTATAATATAGCGTAGTGTAGTGTAGTATACTATAATATAGTATACTATAGTATAGTAAGTATAGTATAATATAGTATAGCATAGCATAACATAACATAGCATAACAAAAAACAACAGTATAGTATAGTATAAAATAGTATAATTAATATACTATAATATAATACAGCATTATATAGCATTATATAAAATAAGAAATATAAATATATTAAATATAAAAATATAATAATATAAATATAAATGTAATATAAATTAATATAATACTATAGTATAGTACAGTATAGTATAATATAGTAAAAAATAATATAATTAATATACTTTAGCATAATATAGCATTATATAATATAATAGATATTATATATTATAACATAATATAGCACAATATAATACAATATAGCATAATATAATACAATATAGAATAGCATAATAGCATAAGATTATAATATAATATATAATACAATAATAATAAATAATACAATAACATAACATACATACATATGCATACACATACACAAACATATATGGAAGAAGGTGTGTTATGTCTGACAGCTTGAGTTATTTGTAAAAATAATAAAAGGCGGAATATAAATAAATTAAATAAAATAAAATACAATTTTCCCCCTGTAGGTGAGATTAGCTCCAGCCATATTGGCATTTAGGGAATCTGACCAATGAATCAATCACACCCTCTTGCCAGCCCCAGAGAGATCTCCATGCCCCTGGGGAGGAATCCACCCAGATTTTACATTAAAAAATGTAAAGTTAAAATTAAATTAAATTAAAAATTGTCTGGCCTTCGGGTGCTTTTTCTAAAGCACCCGAAGGCCAGACAAGGAATAATGGATGGGAACTAAAATCCTATGGTATCTCTGGACAACTGAATAACTGGATAGAAGCATTCCTGGCAAACAGACAACAAATGGTCAAAATCGGGAGCGTCCTATCAAATCCAGTACCTGTCAATAGTGGTGTCCCCCAGGGCAGTGTTCTAGGACCAACTCTCTTCATACTCTACATAAACGACCTCTGTGATCATATTAAAAGCAATTGCGTTCTTTTCGCTGATGATGTAAAGCTGTTCAATACCACAGACAATATTGCTACCCTTCAAAGAGATCTTGACTATGTATCAGAATGGTCAAACAAATGGCAACTTCAAATCTCAACAAATAAATGCTCTGTCTTACATATTGGCAAAAAAAATCAGAAAATAAAATACAAGCTGAATAGTCAAGATCTTGTTGATGACCCAAGCTCTGTAAAGGACCTTGGAATACTCACCTCTAATGATCTAAGTGCTAGAGCCCACTGCAACTACATAGCCAAAAAGGCATTAAGAGTTGTTAACCTAATCCTACATAGCTTTTTCTCTGGTAATATCACACTACTAACCAGAGCATACAAAACATTTGCTAGACCAATACTCGAATACAGTTCATCAGTCTGGAACCCACATTACGTATCTGATATTAGCACAATTGAGAAAGTCCAGAAATATTTCACAAGAAGAGTTCTCCACTCCTCTACTCGTTGTAGAATACCTTATGCCACCAGACTTGAAATTCTAGAACTAGAAAACCTTGAATTACGCCGTCTTCGGTCTGATTTAAGCATGGTATATAAAATCATACATTGCAATGTCCTACCTGTCAATGAATACTTCAGATTCAACCATAACAACACAAGAGCACACAATAGATACAAACTCAAAGTTAACCGCACCAAACTTGATTGCAGGAAATACGACTTCAGCAATCGAGTGGTCAATGTCTGGAATACTCTACCCGACTCTGTAGTTTCTTCCCCAAACCCCAAAAACTTTAACCTTAGACTGTCTACTATTGACCTCACCCCTTTTCTAAGAGGTCTGTAGGGGCGTGCATAAAGCGCACCAACGTGCCTACCGTCCCTGTCCTATTGTTTCTCTTATTCTTCTTTTATCTTTCTTATATGTACCCATTTCATGTATTCACAACTATGTATACACTTATACTTATTATCTTGTAAACAATTGGCAAATCAAATAAATAAATAAATAAATAAATAAGGAGAGATTCAACCTGGAAATAAGGAGAAAACTTTCTGACAGGGAGAACAATCAACCAATGGAACAGAAGGTGCCTTCAGAAGTTGTGGGAGTTTCATCACCGGAGGCTTTCAAGAAGAGACTGGATCTGTCAGAAATGGTGTAGGGTCTCCTGCTTGGGCAGGGGGTTGGACTAGATGACCTACAAGGTCCCTTCCAACTCTGATTATCTGTTAAAGTTCTGTTAAAAGGGGGATGGCTTTAAGGGACCCTGGATTTTCTCTGGGGTGGGGTGGGGGCCAGCAGCCTCTCCATAAGGACCCCAAAGGCAGGGAAGGGTATTAACAGGGATTTGAGTTCAACCCTTGCAATTTTATGCATGTGCATGGAGGGATTTTGCTTGCAAATGCCAAAACTTGGCTGACGCACCTCGCTTTTGCAAGCCCTTCCCCAAATCTTTATTTCCCCTCTTCCTTCCCACCACCCATCTTGCTCCTTATTTCATTGCCTCTGTTTTATTTTATTTTAATAATTTTTCATTCCCGAGGTGCCCACTGAGGCCCCGGGTTCAGAAAGAAGCTAACCCACCTGGGAGAGTCTTCCCCTCAGCCATTCTTGTGGTCACCCCTTGTGGGGGCCGACATTTCTCCTCAAGGGCTGCCTCTTTTTCCTTTTCCTCTTTTTCTTTTTCCTCTTTTTTCCTCCTTTTCAGGCGGGGGGGCGTGGCGTCTGGGTGGCCTTCCTGTCAGTGGTGGCGTTGGCAGGACGAAGGAAAAATGAACTGGGTTGGGGGGTCCCGGTGAGTAACGCCAAAAAGGCCTCACAATGACACAACTGTTCCCCCTTTTGTTGTGAGGGGACATATTGTCTGCTTTAAGGTTGACACTCTACTTCCAGGCTGGGTTATTTTACATTTTATTTTTTATTTTAATTTAATTTGTATCCAGCCTTTATTGATGACACAAACAATCTAAGGCCGTGAATGAATCCAATATGCCTTTCTTCCTCTTCTGATTCTATTTTATTTTATTTTATTCTATTCTATTCTATTTCTATTCCAGAAATATTTTAAAATATTGGCATGAGGGAAGAAGGCATCAGATTTCTTCATTTTGAAGTCAGATTAACACCTCGTGGCCTCCATTATGGTCTATTTTATGGGGATATTCTTCTCTGTCCTAAATCCCAAAGAATCAACATTTTTGTAAAATGTTAATTGTCCAAAAACAACCGAGCATCTCTCAGTATCATGAGGAAATTAAAAACAGAAAACTATAATGCTAGAGATGATACAGCCATGTTTTGAGTAGTTCTTCCTTCTTCTTTTTTTAATATTACCTTTCCTCAAAAATACTAGTGGAAACCTTACCTCAGATATTTAAAATTTATGTATTTATAAAAATATATGATGATAATAAGCTCTGGGATGCTAATCATGGTAGTCAGTATCCATAAATAGGGACACATTTGCCTATTTATTTTGGATAAAACAATTTTTATTTAGTTTTTTATTTTTATTTATTTTTTCATTGTAGTATGTTTTTTTTTAATTGCAAGCCATCCAGAGTCATTGATTGAGATGGGTGGCTGTATACATTGAATAATTAACTAAATAAATACATCATAATGAATTATGTGTACATTAATGACAAATGATGATTTAATTAATATGATAATATGCAGAATTTACCGCATTATGGTAATCATGCCAGTCAATAACCATAAATCGGGATACAAATGCCTATTTATTTCAGATAAATGTTTTCATGTCATATTTATATTTAGTTTTTTTATTGTTTTTAAAATGTTTTCATTATTTTAATTGCATTATATATTTTTTGAATTGTAAACCACCTGGAGTTATTCTTGAGATGGACGATATATAAATCAAATAAATAAATCATAATGAATTCTGATGATGTCATGGATATATTAATAGCAAATGATTACTATAACATAGATAAGGTGCAATATTTATTATGCTGTGCAGGCCAACCAATCATCATAAATAGGGATATAGAATAATGAATTATGATAACGCTATGCAGGATTTAATAGTGAATTAACACGTGACGATGATTGCAATAATATATGCTGATAATATGCAATATTGATTGTGCTAATAGTTGACATAAATTTATCATAAGGGATTACATGTGATGAAAAATGGTAATGATAATAATAGAAGGCAATTTGGTAATTAACAGGTAGGCTGTGAAAGTTGGCTGAGCAGTGGTGGGATTCAAAATTTTTTACTACCAGTTCTGTGGGCTTGGTGGGCGTGGCTTGGTGGGCATGGCAGGGGAAGGATACTATAAAATCTCCATTCCCTCCCCACTCCTGGGGGAAGGTTACTGCAAAATCCCATTTCCTCCCCACCCCACTAACCTGCTTTCCAGCTCCATTCTTCTCTGCAGGGCAATAAAAGAAGACCCAGCCAATCAGCTGGGACTCGGGAGGCAGAGAATAGATGGGGGCAGGACCAGTCAGAGGTGGGATTTGCCAGTTCTTTGAACTACTAAAAATTCCCGCTAGAACTGGTCAGAACTGGCTGAGTACCACGTCTGTGGCTGAGTGACTTTGAGCCAGTCTCTTTGTCAGCATAACCCACCTTTCAAGGTTGTTGTTCTGCGGAAAATGGGAGGCAGGAGAATTTAATTTGAGAATATATTTGATCCCTTGAGTATAAAGATGAGGAAGAAAGAGAGAGAAAGGTGGGACAAAAATCTAATAATAACAGTAACAGCAATAAAGGAAGGGAAGACCTGAAAAAAATGATGCAATAAATAGAACAGGTCCAAAAATGTTTAACATCATTATTCAAATATTCTCACTTCTTTGGAATCTTCCCTTTCACCCCACTAATTTTAAGTCTTCATAATTTTGAATTAATTCGGCAAGAAATTTAATCAATAATCCCTTCTGATTTAGTGGCTGAATAAATGTGGCGTCAATATTATACTGTACATTCATTAATTTTATAAACTGTTCTAAAAAAGCTTATTCTTTTCTCTCTTCCAACTTCTAGTCGAAGAATCATGCTTACCAAAGAGAAAAGAAAACAGAAGGTAAGTAAGCTCTCAAAATATACTCAAGGTATCCAGAAATCTTCATCACCGTCATTTTTATCATCATAATAGTTTTTATAACTAGAATGTGTAAGTTTGCCTAATATATAACAGTGGAGTTATATGGTAGCTGTTTTCAGATATATTGAATGCTATTTTAAAAGCATTCATTGTTCACAATCACTGGTATGCAGATTTTTAGCTAGATTTGGGCAGACTCAATAATCCACTGTAAGATCCTGAGTGATTTTGGATCCATCCAGAGGTGGCATTCAGCAGGTTCTGACCAGTTCTGGAGAACCAATAGTGGAAATTTTGAATAGTTTGGAGAACCGGCAAATACCACCTCTGACTGGCCCCAACCCTGTCTATTGTCTGCCTTCTGAATCCCAGATGATCGGCTGGGTTTTCTTTTGTTGCCCTGCAGAGGAGAATGGAGCTGGAAAGCAGGTTAGTGGGTGGGGAGGGAAGGGAAGGGAAGGGAAGGGGGATTTTGCAGTAACCTTCCCCTGGAGGAATGGAGATTTTACAGTATCCTTCCCCTGCCATGCAGATAGATTAGATAGATAGATAGATAGATAGATAGATAGATAGACAGACAGACAGACAGACAGACAGACAGACAGACACTTTGTTAATATACAGAGAAAACAAACTTGGTTAAAATATAGGTACGCAAAATGTCCTATATGAACAATTGTATGATAACTGCTGCCTCTTCTCAATGCAATAGGATTTTTTTGAAAAGGAAAAACTTAAGTCAAAGATGAAGCTACTGGGAGTATCCTCTTTAAAAAGCTCAGCTGTCAGTTTGGACCTTCTCAATCTCTACGTTGTTAATCAGATCTCTACAAAGAAAGAAAATGCTGGTAAGTTTAAGAATGCATTTAATGCAGCTTAGCTTTCAAAAAACAAGACACATTGCCAAGTCCTAGATGCCCTGTAACTATAGTATTCATTTCATCAAATTTAAATTGCATTTTTCCTCCAAACTACAACTTAACTAGTGTAATTGGAAGTGGAAATTCTCACAAAAAACTGTAACTCATAGAATTGCTAGAGAGAATTAAAACTGTATAATAGTTTGGATTCAGTTCTGATAATATGCTGAACAAAACATCTTGCTGTGTGTGTGTGTGTGTGTGTGTGTGTTGTATAGATAGATAGATAGATAGATAGATAGATAGATAGATAGATAGATAGATTGATCGATCTTGTTATTCGTGTTGTGTGTGTCTCATTCATCATCTTCAGTTCTGTCTTCATCGTTGTTCCAATCTACCGGGCCAACGATACATACACCGATCATATATATATATATATATATACATACATATACATATATACATACAGTATATCACTGTAATTCTGCTAATCTTCATTTTAATTACAGAGAATATTCGCAAGCCAATTCATGTAGATATTAACAGAGAAACTCAAATTCCTTTGAGAAAACAAAATGTAGAGTTTCCCAAGTCACCAGAATGGAAACCAACTAAGTTGTCCCTTGATGACATCCAGCACAGGTACATAAAATATCAACTTTTTACATTTTAGTGAAATGCGTTTATTTCTTTCCTATGCTACATTTTCAGGTGCAATTTTTTTAGATGTCATCGCTGACTATTTTCCAATCATATGCTTAAAAGTATTAAGATTTCTGTTATCATTTCCTTTTTGCAGGCATTGCCTTACATTAAAATTGATGTGAATATATAAAAATGTGATGAAAGGTAATGAAATCTTTAGGGCAGTTGATATCCATAAGTACATATTGTACTATTTATTTATTTATTTATTTATTTATTTATTTGATTTGCCAATTGTTTACAAGATAATAAGTATAAGTGTATACATAGTTTAAGATCTCCAAACATTTCCATGTTCCTAAGCTCATGAGAATGTAGATTACAGGGCATCAAGTTGTTAAATGAAAACTTGCTAGCTCAGAACTTTCAACCTCATTTCTCTTTATGAAACTTATAAAAAATAGCTATACATTCCTAACTAAATTCTTGCATATAATTTGCTGATTATCTTACTCAACCATCCCATTTAGGCGATAGGTAGTCCTGTAGCAATTTCCATTGCTAAGCGAGACAGCTGTTGAGTGAGTTTTACTCCATTTTACTCCATACCTTTCTTGCCACAGTTGTTAAGTGAATCATTGTACTTGTTAAATTAGTACCATGGTTGCAAAGTGAATCTGGCTTCCTGTGATAATAATCAAAAAACAACTTGGAGACATGTGAACAAGAGCTTTATTATTAAGCTTTTGCAAAAGGGAATTCTGCTCATGGCAGAAGACATGGTTCCCAGGAGGGCTGGGGTTTATATACAGGTTCAAATATAGTCTCTGCCCCTTTCCTGGGTTCACAAGCTATCCAAGCTATGTATCTCCCTACGCAACACCCATATGATTGTAGCGTAATACCTGTTTCCTTGTCCTTGGAAACTACTCTCATTCTCATGGCTTCTTCTTCCTGTTATGGTCCTGTTATGACCATCTGTAATACAATAGATCATTAACCAGTTCCTTTTGAGTCAGGATAACCTAGTATCTCCTACACATATCCTTATGCCAAAAAGTACAGGCCCGTGTTCTACCCAAAGGCCTGACATTTACTTTAGAACATAACAAGTTACAAAAACAGTACATGTTTATTAGATATAGTTATATAACTGTCCCATAATCATTGCATTGTTCAAATATCGGATAAGTATGGTTTCCCTCCTGTTCTTCATTTCCACAGGTATAACTCATAATATGTAATTTCTACATAAAACACTTCCCCTATTGCCTTTGCTTATCAGAAAGTAGCAAAAGGTGATCATATGACCCCAGGACATTATGACCATCATAAATATGAGTCAGTCACCAAGTGTCCAAATTTTGATCATATGACCATGAGGATGCTGCAACAGTATAAGTATGAGGAATGGTCATAAGTCACTTTTTCCATGTCATTTCAAACAATCACTAAATGAAAGGTTGTAAGTCAAGAACTAGTCTGTACTACTGTACTACTACTCTGTCCTAGTCTGTACTACTAATATAATAAAAGGATAATTCGCTCACTTTTGCACTGATAAAAACTTTTTTCCTGCTTATTAAATGCTGTTTCCTTTCTATATTTCAGGCAATGTATGCAATAGTTAATTTAGATAACCCTCTCACAAAATGGATTTTGAACCACAACATGGTTGTTAGTCTTGAAGTTACTCCAAGACTCTTCCTATTATATCAGATCTAAAGGTGCATTGGATTTGTTAACTATTAGCAGAATTGTATGCACATTTATTTAAAACTGGAGACAACAGGACTTAAATCTAGGTAGACCTGAATAAGATTATCCTACAGAAGTACATTTTTAAAATTTGTTTCAAAACAAATTTTCCTCTACCTGAAAATGCATAAATCATATGTTGGTTTTTTTTTAATACACCAATGATTTGTTTTGCTTTTTAATCTGTTTTCTTCATAGGATACAAGAAGAAATCTTGGATAGTAGAAGAAAATACCTCTATGAAAAAAACAGTGTTCATTCTGAAGTAAGGTCTTTTCAGTAAAGATTTATCACTTGTATCTCTGTGTCAGATGTAACACAAGGGATTGTATTTATGGAATGAATTTTAGAGCAATTCTAACATCAGCTTGTAGAATAGAAGGCTTTTAACATAAGCCTCTTCTTCATTATATAGCTCTAAATCACCCTTCCCAAAACAATACTAAAATGATATATAAATCCATCAGTATAATAAAAGACCCCAATAAAATACAGGCATTGTAAAACAAATAAATGTATATTACTAGACAGTTCCATGATGTAAAAGAACAAACTGTTTGTTGGCCAGTTCTTCTCCAAAGAAAAACATATTCCTAACATTGAAGTTAAGTTTATAAAATGAATAAATTTCTTAGAAAATGTCTAATTTGTCATGAAGTCTTTTCTAATGTATTGACAGGAGTTAGGATCTTCTTGGCCACTAAATAATAAAGAAGACCTTTGGCTTTCTACAACAGCCTACAGGCCAGAAGAATTATCTACATCAGATTCAGAAGCACCAGTTGGTTTATATTTCCAGCAACTGACTAGGTAAAAATAGATTATTTATTAATTGTGTTACAGTATTTTTAAATGTGTCATTTTTGTGGGGAAAACCCCTTGCTTTGTAGCACTGATTTTTCCATGTGAATTTTTAATAAAGTTATAATTTCTTATGAAAAGCAGGGGTTAATCAATTATTATTTCATTTTATTTCACATACATATAAAATTAGATTGTTGAAATCTTATGCTATTGTTTGAGATAGCAAGAAACAGTTCAAGCTTATATCTATCTCACTGTAGTTCTCCTCAGTCTTCCCAAAATGACCTGTTTTATTGAAAATAAGCAGACACTTGCATCCATGCCTGATTTAGAAATCAGAATTGTGCTAATCTTCCAGCTATCTTGTTCATTTCGCTGGACTATCGTGTTTACAAATGAGCTTAAGTACCTAAAGCTAAATGTATTTGAGCACTACCTAAGTAATATCAAATTAAAGAGAATATTATCA
The DNA here is from genome assembly GCF_049901735.1 of Notechis scutatus. NCBI lineage: Eukaryota > Metazoa > Chordata > Lepidosauria > Squamata > Elapidae > Notechis > Notechis scutatus. The sequence continues at coordinate 28,894,394 of NC_142014.1, read as the reverse complement.
AATGTGACAGAGTATGGTAGTTCTTTTTTTCTGAAATGTACACATTCAGATAAATGAATGGATGATTAAATACAGCATTGCTGCTTCTATTTGATTTGCTTAAAATATTAGGTATAAAATGAGCAATGGCCCAAATCAGAACATTTCCCAACTCTTAAGAGGTTTCATTAGGTATTTTGTGCTTTGATTTCATTTCCTGTGACTTTTATTACCCCTCTTTTCCTCACATTAATGGAGCCACAGTGACATACAGTGGTTCGACTGGTTAATCACAGTTATTGAACAATATATTTCAAGTAAAATATAGGAAACTCAGATTTCCAGTTTTTGTTTAAGGATAAAAATCTATATTAAGATTATTGCAATATTCTAAACCCCAAAACAATGTCATGTGAGCAAGAAGTCCGTCTTTCATATTAAGTAAAAAATAAATTTTAAAACCTTATACATTGATACTGTCTGTAACATACCAGCAATTCACATTTTACCATTTCTAACCCCCAAGTCCAGGATACAGTTATTCCACTGATAAGGATTCTGGAAACAGTCAAGCAAATGGAGAAATATCATTGTTTCATACTGTAAATGACCAGATGAAGACTAACCAAGATGTAAACTTCCAGCCAATTGCAAGTTTGTTTGAAGAAGAAAATCAATTTCTGGCGTTTCCTTCTTCTCAGTCTTACTGTTCTTTTGCTAACAAAAGCCATATTGACCAGCTATTCACAGATTTTGGAGATGCAAATGAAATATTCAGTAAACCCAGCCTGTACGATGGTGAAGAAACGCATCAGATGATACCTCCTATCCACTGTGCAGCTGAGAGGGACCTCACAAGCATTCTCACTACTCCAGAGATGATTTGCTCCCTTAACAGCCAAAGGTTAAATGCAATAAACCAGAATCCAAACTGGAATCAGTTCAAACACTGCAGTATCCAGAAAAGAAATCCTGTAGAGTTTTCTGATCAGCAAAAACTTACTATGTTCTTTGATAATAAAGGTAAATATCCACAATGCAATTAGCAAATGTAATGAGGAGGGTTTATGCTTAAGGGATTGATTAACATTTAATTAATTCTTTTTTTAAATTTTATTAAGGCAGGCATTTAATGTGGGTGGGAAAAGAGTTACACGCTGCAGGGATGTCTTGCTGGGCTGTATTTTATTTATTTATTTAGAAAAAGTTATATTGTCGCCTACTCTCAAGGTAGCTTACGAGGACGTAAAAGCACAATATAAAAGAAATAAAAGTAAAAATAATAAAAAATAATAAAACAATAAGTCCCACCCTCCCAACCCCACCGACAATATACATTCATACCAGCCATTTAATGGGCTTCAAATGTTGCCTCATTGCACTCATTTGCAATATATTGCATTCAAATAATACCACTAGCCATAGGAGCAATACTGTATATATGATTTCCCAAGTGTGTAAATGGCAACCGTGATTAATCAGGGAAAAGAGAGAATGCAGTTGTGGTTGGATCTTGACGATTCAGCCTAGTGAAACGAATCTCTTTCTGTATCCCAAAAATCAGCCTGTTTGTTCCACAAAACCTGAATGAGAAGAAAACCATACCATCCCTTTTATGTCTTGGTTCTCATTCTTCTCCAGGTGAGGTTGGAGGACCTTATCTTTTAAAATGTTTTGACTATGTCTGTCAGGCACCAATAATCAGATCAATGTAGAGTTCAAAGTAGCCACTTTATTGTTCCCTGCCTATAATACAGGAATGTTCCCACACTGGCAGATTTGCCTAAGAGAGACCAGATAAGGGTGACTTCGCCTTCTTGTGTTTACATAATTAGTCCATGCTAATCTGCTTTTTGATCCCTCCTCTTTGGCTGGGATGGTGGCTCTCCAATAACATTGGTGTACGTATAGGCATATTTGAAAGCAGAATTAAAAACATGCCTTATAATATGGAGGGCCCAACTGGTTAATTAGTACCATGTTAAATTAAATGGCTATGATTTAATCTATAAATGATGATAAAAAATAAATGCTTCTGTAGAAATTGGGGGAGATTCCCTTTTAATTTTAGCAGTGGGGTAGTAAACTTATGAGTAAATGAAATCAATGGAGAAATTGCTGAAGGAGGAAAAACACACCACTGAATTATGGACCGTGTTTTCTTTTTAATGTTATCATGTAAACTTATTTTTAAGATTTTTGCTTTGTTTTGTTTTGCAGGTTTTAAAAACCAAAAGAAATATACTAAGGCACCAAAACCTATAAATAGTTACTTAAAGAAAAGGTAAGGTTTTTTTTTTAAGTGTTTCATTCACATAAAGAATGGTATTACAGAATGAGGATTTTTCACATAGTTCATGAGAAAGTACTTTTATAAGATGGATAAGAGGGAAGCATGATCAAACACCGATTACAGGAAAGCAGCTCTATTATGCCCACATGCACAGAATTTCTGTCTTCTAAAAATATTGTTCCTTTTTTCCCAGCTGAGGGTAAACTTCAAAGTAAGGCTGAACGATTACAGCTTCGTCTTTATTTTCATTGGCTGTGACTAGCTTTGATTAGTTACAGTCAAAGCAATCAGCAAGAGTTCTATGATGAACATTTATCAACTTGCTTATTATAAAGAGATCCAGTTTAGTGGTTAATGTACTGGCCTAATGATGGGGAGATTCTGAGTTCTAGTCCTGCCTTAGGCAGGAAAGCCGGCTGGGTGACTTTGGGCCAATCACCAGGAGACAGTGAGTTCTAGTTCTGCCTTAGACACAAAAGCCAACTAAGTGACTTTGGGCCAGTCACTGTCTCTCAGCCCAAAACACTTCACAGGATTGTTGTTGTGGGGAAACTAAGCGGTGGAAGAAGATCTGTTTGCTGCTTTGAATTATTTGTAAAAATCATAAAAGTAGGATACAAAGAAATAAAGAAGAAAGGAAAGGAAGGAGAGGAGAGAGAGAGAGAGAGAGAGGAAGAGAGGAAGGAAGGAAGGAAGGAAGGAAGGAAGGAAGGAAGAAAGAAAGAAAGAAAGAAAGAAAGAAAGAAAGAAAGAAAGAAAGAAAGAAAGAAAGAAAGAAAGAAAGAAAGAAAGAAGCTGAGGAGAGACGTATCTATGATAGCAATTACCGGCACCTGTTATGCAAGAAAATTGTTCTTCAGTGCTGATTTAGTTTTCTAAGGCAACTTTGCAGTCGTTGTGCAATTGGCCTGGATAATGTGCCCTGAACCACAAAAAAGTTAGGGGACCTGAATGATATCCATTAGTATGTTGTATTAAGGACAACACTGGGTCTTCTGCTACAACAACATTTTCATCCAGGATGAAAATAGCAATGCTTTAAATATAAGAAATGAAAATAGATTTGGCTACTGCAAGCAAATACGTTGTTGTGTATTAGATCAGGGCCTAAGCATTTATCTCAGCTTTACTGTTATGTTTTTGTGCTATATTTTACACTGTAAAGTGGCAGTCCCCAAACTTTTTGGCACCAGGTTTTCATTGAAGACAGCTTTTCCATGGACTGGCGGTGGGGAGGGATGGTTTAACGCACAACATAGATCCCACAGATATGCAGATGAAGCTTCACTTGCTCACCTGCAGTTCGGTTCGTGGCCCAGGGGTTGGGCATGGCTGCTGTATTCTTCGAACATATTAGAATAGGTTCCTATCATTAGATTTTCCTAGTCCTAAAAGATGTCAGATACCTAATGAATGCTTGCTAAGAACAATGATTGAATTATCCTTACCACATTTACTTACATTTCCTAAACTATACTGTACACTAACGTTGATCATTTTAACTAGCGTAATAAATCTGGCTTATATTCCAGCAAGAAGAAAGGCCATTCAGATTCCGATATGGATTATTTGAAGATATTCGAGCATGAAACGGTAAAATTTGATACAAGTTCTTCAGAGAAATGTCTATGGAGATTCTCAGTCATCCAGGTCATAGTTGTGTCCCAAAACTTCTTTATCAAGAGGCAACTGGACTTTCTGGTTTTTCTTTTGAAGACATTTCACTTCTCATCCAATAAGCTTCTACAGCTCTGACTGGATGGTGGGGGATGGAAAGATTGATATTCCTTGCAGACAGCTGGTCATTTGCATCCTTTAAGATAATTGTTGAGGCTACTTGGAGATTTGTCTATGTTCTCAGACCACACCTATTTGCACTCCTCAGTGACCCTGAGGACACAGATAAAACCTCCAAGTGGCCTCAACAACTCTCTAAAAGGATGCAAATCACCAGCTGTCTGCAAGGAATATAAACCCTTCCATCCAGTCCAGAGCTGAAGAAGCTTCTTTGGATGAGAAGCGATTTTCCCTGCTGCTTGTAATTATTTCTAAAATAATTATTCCTATTTACAAGAAAATTGTAAAAGAAACCCTTATTGTCTTCGTTGCTCTTATCTGTACTCTTTCAATACCTCTTTTACATTCTGATTTCGTTTTACATTTTGTTAGCTTGCCACTGGAACAAGGCTGAGTTATATAAAACAAATAACCTCTGGAGCTGATTTGCGTGCAAACATATGAGCAGTCAGCAGCTACACAGCAGACGCCAAACAATCTGCCCTTTGCAGGCTAAAAGATCATTTGTAAACTAAGCATAAAAGACACATTTGCTGTTTTTTCTTTCTAACCAGATGGGGCACCCATTTTAGAATAGAATAGAATAGAATTCTTTATTGGCCAAGTGTGATTTGGACACACAAGGAATTTGTCATGGTGCAAAAGCTCTCAGTGTACATAAAAGAAAAGATACATTCGTCAAGAGTCAAGAATCATCAGGTTCAACACTTAATAATAGTCATAGGATACAAATAGGCAAACAAATCATAGGAAAACAGTCAATATAGATCGTAAGAATACAAGCGACAAAGTTACAGTCATACAGCCACAAGTGGGAGGGGATGGGTGATAAGGAGTGATGAGAACATTAATAGTAATAGTAGTGCAGACTTTGTAAACAGTTGGACAATGTTGGGGGAATTATTTGTTTAGCAGAGTGATGGCGTTCGGGGGGAAATTGTCCTTGTGTCTAGTTGTTCTGGTGTGCAGTGCATAGTGTCATTTTGAGGGAAGGAGTTGAAACAGTTTATGTTCGGGATGTGAGGGGTCTGTAGATATTTTTACAGCCCTCTTTTTGACTTGTGCAGTATGCAAGTCCTTGATTGAAGGCAGGTTGGTAGTAATTGTTTTTTTTCTGAAGTCCTAATTACTCTCTGGAGTCTATGTCTGTCCTGTTGGGTTGCAGAACCAAACCAGACAGTTATTCTTTGCTGTGCTTTTTTGATTATGTTTTTGATGTTAGGTGTCCATTTTAGGTCTTGAGATACGATAGAACCTAGAAATTTGAAGGCCTCTACTGTTGATACTGTGTTGTCTAGTATTGTAAGAGGTGCCAGTAAGGGAGGGTTTTCTTCATAAGATTTTAATCCTAAACCAAGTAGGATTGGGTTCTCGTAATGGAATGGTTGTGTAATTACATTAATGAAGACATCAGAAAAATCTATTCTTGCAATGGGCGTACAGATAGTGCTAACTTACAAACATTTGTTTAGTGACCGTTCCAAGTTATGTCACTGAAAAAAAGTGACTCAGGACCATTTTTCACACTTACAACCGTTGTAGCATCCTCATGATCATGTGATCAAAATTCAGCCGCTTGGCAACTGATTCATATTTATAACGGTCGCAGAGTCCCAGGGGTCATGTGAATCCCCTCTTGTGACCTTCTAACAAGCAAAGTCAATGGGGAAGCCAGATTCACTTAACAACGGGGTTCCTAACTTAACAACTGCAGAGATTCACTTAACAACTGTGGCAAGAAAGGTGGTAAAATGGTGCAAAAATCACTTCATAACTGTCTCGCTTAGCAACAGAAATTTCGGACTGAATTGTGGTCGTAAGTCGAGGACTACCTGTAGTTAAACTAATTCACCGAGAAACAGAGCATTCTTTCCTTCATGTAATTATTATTAGAAATAAAAGAATTATTTCTGTCTTACGGTGTAAACAACAGAACATTTTTCAGCAAATCGGTTATATCATGATGCCAAGACCTGAAAGAAAAGCTAAATAAAAGTAGCTTTGTTAAAAATAAATGATACTAATGTCCTTTTTAATTTTTTTAAAGCTGGATAAGGAAGTTTACAGTGACTTTGACCAGCATTGGAAGCAAAGCAGGCAAAACGGTTAGTTGTAACTTGAAATTCATTAACTGCTATCTTGTTTAAATGGTTTCATATTTAATATTTAATAATGAAGAAAGAAAGAGACCTTCTGTAGTCTTCAAGTCACATCCATTCATTTAATAACCATTCAGAGTTACAGCATCACTGAAAATCAACCAATTAAACAGCTTGCCCTCGGAAGTTGTGGGAGCGCCATCAGTTGAGATTTTCAAGAAGAGATTGGACTGCCATTTGTCAGAAATGGTGTAGGGTCTCCCGCTTGGGCGGGGGGTTGGACTAGATGACCTACAAGGTCCCTTCCAACTCTGATTATCTGTATCTGTATATGTATCTGTATCTGAAAAAAGGGCAACTTATTACCAGTTCTCACACTTAATGACTGTTGCAGCATCCCCATGGTCACGTGATCAGACTTTGGGTGCTTGTATAATGGGTTTATAATTGTCATAAACCCATTCCAGGATCACAGGATGCTGCAACCATTGTACATATATGGTGTATAACCATATATGTACAATGGTTGCAGCATCCTGTGATCCTGGAATGGATTTATGACAATTCGCCATGGTCAGTTCGCCACAGCCAACTCACCACAGGACAAGTTTTTCCTTAATATTAAAGAAATGGTGGAATAGAATCATTAAAGGATGCAAAAGGAGGGACAGAATGAAATGTGAATGGCCAAAATTAAAATAATTGTATTTATTTATTTTAAATAATTAAAGACAGGATTGTTAAATTGTTCCGCAGTCACTTGGCCATGGCAAGCTATCCTGCAGGGAGTTGGCTATGGAGAGTTGGCTCTGGAGAGTTGGCCGCAGCAAGTTGGCCCATTCCGTCTGGGATTATCCTTTGCAACCTTCCTAGGGAGCTTCTGACAAGCAAAGTCAATGGAGGAAGCCTGATTCACTCAATGACTCCATGATTCACTTAACAACTGTAGTGATTTCTTAACCGCAGTGGTAAAAAGGTCACAAAATGGGGAATGACACAACTGCCTTGCTTAGCTATGGACGTTTTAGACTCAGTTGTGGTTCTAAGTCAAGGACTACCTGTGTTACTGTTTAAGAGTTTCTCAAAACAAACTAAACAATTTTGTTGTTGTTTTTCAGGTGATGATTCCCAGTTAAGCAGCCAGTCACCCACCTATTCAGAGCAAGCAGATAGACATACCAGTTCTTCCTCTGACGAGGTAAGGACAGTTTCCTTGAAGTTACACAAGTCCGTTGTTCAAATACTTGCACACTGCAGATTTTGAATCCTCCTGCAAATTATTTTAATGCATAGAAGCCCTCTCTATAATTCATATGAAAGTGGAATAGCTAATAGCATCATCGACAATTACTTCTAGCTAACTTAATGGGTTAATGGAAAACACAAACTATTGACAGGGCTTTGAAGCTGGAATCAGTTCTCTTCCATTATATTATCGTTCCTTTTCCATCAGGCAGTTCTCTTCTATTATATTATCTTTTATTTATCTATATACATAAAAGCGAAATACCCCTCACGCATCATCACAAAATTTCCAGAACCGTAAAGCCTTTGAAATTTGGCCCTATGTTCCTCTTGGCTTCTAGGGTCTCACTAAGAAAGGATTTTTTGAAATGACCATCAGAGCATTAATATTTCATATATTGTTATTATTAACACGCTCTGATGCTAAGGAGTTCTACTCCCCCTCTCACCTGAAAAGAAACCTCTTCCAAATGCAAAACACAAGCAGAGGAGAGGAGTTTCAGTTTCAATTTTAGTTTCACAGTACCAAGCAGCTTTAGTACAGAACAGTTGAGCTAAGCCACGCCCAGGCTCCTTGCTGTCTCTTGTTCAACAGCAAATACTGTTTCAGTTTCCAAACAGCCCTCAACTCTTTCACACACTGACAGGACGCTAGCCAGATGGATACTGATAGATGCTGGTAGGAAGAGGCAGAATTTTTCCCCCTTATTTTCCTCCCAAAAAACTAAGCCCGACCACATAGTTTCATAACAACCAGGGTGATTTATCGGCCGCTGTCAAAGAATTACACTGACTCCGATTTATTTCAACAGTCTAAACCAGAGGAGTGTGATGAAGGAGCATCATCTGATTCTCAAGGCTCTTTTTCAAGGACTTCCAGCAATCCCTGCTTAGGATCAGAATGTGTTTGCCAGTTCGATGGCAGGCCCTGGAATAAAACTAATATTCAACCTGCCATAACTCCGAGAAAGAATATGTTGCACAGAGCTGGACTGGCGTTGTCAGACATGAACGATAAGGGGAAGCACCATGCTTCGTCTCAAACAGATGCGTGTGCTGAGCCAGTAGAAAAATCCAATGCAGCTGTGCAGTGTGACATCATCCAGAGCTGCCCCTGTAAAAAGGAGCTGTCTTCTGCCCACAGTGCTGAAATGGTGACTTCGACTAGCAAGGTAGAGGCCACTGGAGGGCAGAACATTCCAGCAGATAGTGCAGTCCTTCAGCCTCCAAATAGCAATTCTTTGTCGACTAAGAATTTGTCTCCCAAAACAGACGGTTTTATATTGGCAAGGTCAGCCTAGCTCAGCCTAACAGATAAAAAAAAAAAGGGGGGGGGAATTGCACCCGATCGTACATATTTATTGTCAGTGCAGTCAAGAACAGAGCTTAAATTCATGTGTTCCATCTGACATACATACTTTCCAGCTGTGTTTCATTACACAGATTGAGGGATACTTAAATACATGTGTCACATAACGGTAGGAAATTAAGCAGCTATAATAACAGCGATTAAAACCAACATATATAACATTGTCACTCTGGTGGTTTAGCAACTTTATTTTCTCAGTAAGTGTTTTCTCCATGCCTTGACTATATATCTTCCTAATTCTTTCATTTTTTGGTTAACGTAGTTTAATGTAAATGCCTCTGTGAAAACAACACTTAATATGTTTGCATTTTGTCCTTCCCTTCCTAAAGCCAATACACAGTGGCCCAGTTCTGTCACAATGAGCTCCTGCAGGCCAGAATTAGTTGGCAAGCTCATTTTGTCCTCTTCAGCTGAGCTTGGAACAGAAGGAAAGGAATCCTCGTTTTTAAACGATGTCTGCACCAGAAAATTATGACTGAAGAGCCCCACCCAGAGTCCATTTGATATTTTGTTTTTAAACCATCTTTAAACCAGTTTCCTGGTTAATCTATGATTAAGCATGCAAGAAGGAAGAGAAGGAGGCATGCCTCATCCTGTTCTTTATTCATAGGTCAAGAAGCAGGTTTCCCATTGTAAATGGATTGGATCAAAGATTGAGGGATTGGATCCATAGATTTCCATTTTATCATAAACCCCTAGACTATCAGATGCTATATTAGAAATGAAGAAGATAAATTTGGAGTCTTAAGAATGCTCATGAATAGTTCTATTTCAGATCTCCTTTTAGATAGGGATTGGATTCACCAGTTCTTGCTTTTATACTGAACATCTTCTGGTTTAAGAGATTTTGACATTTGTTATCGTTTTCTTTGGAGTTACAGCATGTTGCCTGTAAACTCAGGAATGGCAGCCTGCTTTATTTTTTTACTGTTTGAACAACCTCTGTGCCAAGGTAGGCACTTCCTAAACCATTCCTGCCTTTGGTGTGCCATATTCCTTGTGGGTCAGCCTGGACTAGCCATAGTTGAAAAGGAGCTTCCTATCTGATTTTAAGGAAGAGATTTAGTGTTGTCGATATCACTCCACCGGATAAGCAAAGGGAGAGATACTAAATCTTATTAAAGGAAAAAAATGGCTGAGCAGATTGCTATGTATTATCTTTGTCCTCTTTGAAGCATGTTATTGGAAAATGTAGCAGACTCGATGGCTGGTTTCGATCTGGAAGACCTTATGACTTAAAAGAATTGTGTTTTTCAAATTGTGTCCTAAAGTACCAGCATCTCACTCAAATAAACATCAATTTTAAAGAAAAGTCCTCGACTTAGTTCATTTGGTGACTGCTCAAAGTTACAGCAGCACAGAAAAAAGTGACTAATGACCGCTTTTCACACATACGACAGTTGCAGCCTCCCACATGGTCACCTGGTCAAAATTCAGAGGCTCAGCAACTGGTTCACATTTATGACAGTCGCAGTGTCATAAATGTGATCCTCTTTTGTGACCTTCTCACAAGCAAAGTCAACCAGTTTAAGTCAGATTCACTTAACAAGTTGCTAACTTAACAACTGCAGTGATTCACTTAACAACGGTGGCATGAAAGGTCATAAAATGGGGGCAAAGCTCATTTAATAGATGTCTCACTTAGCAGCATAAAGGATGGCCTCAATTGTGGTCATAAGTTGAGGAACACTTGTAATTGTTTCTTATTGGAAATGTTAAGTGTGCTGGTCTGCTGAACGAAGCATTCAATCCACACCCAGAGTATATTCTTGGCTGAACTGTGGCTCTTTTTAGGAGTTTCTCAAGCAGAAAACCAACCTGTTGTAATTCTTACTTATGGAATTCACAGGTCTTAGCTTCTTGGCAGATGCAGAATTTGGAAGGAATAACCAAAAACTGTTTTTCTGAAAACTCAGAGAAAGAGGATGAGGGATGGATGGCTAGTGAAGGGAATGGGAAAGAAGCAATATGTATTTACAGGTAGTTCCCAACTTACAAGTTTTCATTTAGTGACCAAAGTTACAATGGCACCGGAAGAAAGTGAACTAAGACCATTTTTCACACTTGCAACTGTTGCAACACACACACCCCACAAGATCACGTGATCAAAATGCAGCCACTTGGCCATTGGCATGGATTTATGAAACTGGCAGCGTCCCAGGGTCATGTGATCACATTTTGCAGTCTTCTAACAAGCCAGACTCACTTCTGTTCTGACCAAGGTTTCCTGAGACCATAATTAAGCACACGCTTAGTCCAAACAACTCTTGTTTTATTTCAATGCTGGGAATTATTTTCATTCCCAGCTGGTAATAAGTCCCAAACAGTCCCTTCGAGATAAGTATTCACCTTTTTTTCCTTTGAATTGCTGCCAGCAACTAGAATGCCAAATGAATTATAAAAAAACCAACCGAAGTACAAGGTCCACACAGAGCTTCAGGGTTTAATCCGAACAGAATGAATGACTTTGCTTCCTGCAAAGGTTTCTCTACCTTTGCCTGTCCTTTGTACCTTTATGGGAGGGGCAATCACCTCCAAGCCTTACTCCCGAGTCACCCCTTTCGTCTTAGCTGCTCTTGCCTTCTGGCAGCTCTGTACACACGCACACTGGAAACAGACTCCCCCTTGTTCCTCTGCCTTGCTGCTGCCAGACTCTGGAGGCTCCGGAGTCAGCACCCCACTCTCAGATGGTCCTGGCCCCACTTCTTCACCAGATGCAGGATCCTTGTCTGAGTCCTCCCCAGACTCCTGGACTGGTCCCTGTTCTTCCCCACTGTCCGATTCCACTGCCATCTGCACCGGCTGCCGACGAACCACAACAACTTCCTAATTTAAGAACTGCAGTGATTGACTTAACCCCGTGGCAACAAAGGTTGTAAAATGCGCCAAAACTTACTTAACAACTGGTTAACTTAGCAACAGAAATTTTGGGCTCCATTGTGTATGTTATATATTCAGAATTGAACTTTAAAAAAAGGAAACACATGACCCAAAAGCTCTTTAAACAATTACTCTACTGCAGGGGTCAACAACCTTAAACACTCAAAAGAGCCACAAGGTCCTAAACAGAAGTGCCCCCCTTCAATTCTAGAGCCAACCGGAAGTCCGGTTCACCCACCATAGAGTCTCCTCCTAGCGTGATGTCCTTTTTCCTCTACCTGTCATGCCCCTGTCAGAGTCTGAATCTGAGGAGGAAGACGAACAGCTGACAGGGAGTGAGAGTGTGGCTCTGTTGGCTGTGGAGGAAACTGGGGAAGGGCAAAGTCCAGCTGGACAGAGAAAGGAAGAGGTAGAACAAGGGAGTGGGAATTCAGAGGAAGACCCAGGCCCAGCCCCTCTTCATCCTAGGGCACGCAGGGAGGAATGGAGAAGGGAGCAACGTGGGTTGCCTGGCTTACGGGGGAGGAAAGGGCCCTGATTCCCTTCATTAGCCATACCTGGGAAGAGAGTTTTAAAGAGATGCATGCTGAGTGTGGCAGCTGCTGGGAGCAAACGTGAGTTTATCTTGTGTTGACTGTAGTTATCTGTGTTCCTGGCATCTTTCCAACTGTGTTGAGTTATTGCCATGCCTTCACATCTGGAATTCTTGCTCCTGCCCTGCCTCATTTTGCCTTGATTGGACTTATAGTTACATTTTTTGTTGACCATGTTTTGGACTTGATTCTCTGCAGCCCAAGGCTGTTCCTGGGAGAGTTTTTCTCCAGCCCAGAAGGTAACCAGAACATTGGGGACAAAGTTGAAGGGACTCCTACTGATTATCTGAGTGTGTTGCCTTTGTGCCATGCCCCTTTGGGTCATCACAACCTATCCTTACCAAAAACCCTATCAATTGTGGAGCTGACCGACAATAGGGAGCTGCAGCAGAGGGATGAAAGAGCCACATAGCCACATGCGGCTCCAGAGCCCTGGGTTACCGACCCCTGCTCTAGTTCTTCCAGGTGTGTTATCAAAAAAAAAAAAATAGGCAATACGATGCAAGAGAGTTTGTCAGTGTTCAGTGATATAATTTGGGGAATGAAAGTTGCTCAAATACAGAATCATTCTCCAGCAGGAAGCCACCTAACTGAATAATCCTTTTCTGAAATTCAATTTCCTTGCAAGATGATGAGATTTGCAGGGCACGTTCACACACGCTCTCGTCAGCTGCGCTGGTGATCTCAAAAAGGGCATTCATGCTTTCAAAAATACAAGTGAAGACAATTGTGTGCCTTTCCTAATCACCCACCAAATGCCACCACAAGGGCTTTGAAGTAGCTGCCCTCCGTGGGAGGCAAAAAAAAAAAAAAAAGAAGCAGTTTGTGAACTATTAGTATCTAATAGCGGCTTCTTTCATGAACATCTCTAGGACTACTTCGAATCACAGAACAGTGAGAAGTCTATCTGGGAATATAGCAACAGAAAGTAAAATAGCAAAAGAACAAAGAAAAAAATTAATAGGTTAGCAAAGGACATACCAGTCCAGGCAGACAATAGGCGTAATTCAAACCAAAGTTTATTCACTAATGAAGGCAAATATACGTGTCCCAGGATAATGATGCGAGATCGAATTTGGGTCAGTCACGAGACCACAGATTTATTCTTCTGAGCTTTCGGACCCATGCTGGAGCCCATCTTCAGGGAATTTCTCTCTACTGAAATACGTGTTTGGGGCTGTTCTGTGAGTCGTGTTTATGTAGTGCCTTCCTATTGGCTGATTGGTGTGTTGATGGCTGGTGATTGGCTGTCATCTCCCTGTGCTGCCAAACCCTTGGCTCCTAGGTATTTGATAGGCTGGCGGTAATTCAGCACTCCTGTTAACTGACAATGGTCCCGTTTCCCAGGCTTCAATAATTTTCCCGGCTGTTTTTGTCCCTGCTCAGCCAACAATCTTAGTAGCTGCGAAATTCAGCTTAGTAGCTGCGAAATTCAGTGTGCGTCCGTTCATTTCAATGTGAGGTTACCAATGAGTTCGGGTCTCCTCGTCTCGCCCCACGCTTGTGTTCTTGCAATCTGGGAGTTAGCTTCCTCCCCATTTGTCCTACACAGTCACAGGGGCAATCCAACCAGGGAATCTGGTAGATTACCTTGGAAGTTATCTCCCACTTCCAAACGATCTAATTTGTCCTCGTATGGTAGCCTCAGGGCACTGTGCGATGCCCACTTGCAGATCTCGCCAGCTGCGTTCTACTGCTCCCGAAATGTTTTTGAGGTATGGCAGGATCAACTGCCCCATAGTTGGTCTTTTACAGTTTAATTCACTGTTGAAAATTCTGCCAAAATCCTTTGATCGTCAATGGTTAACCCAATAGAAGAGAATATTACCTCCCAGAGTGGTAAGATGGTTAGTCAACAAATTTAATAATAAATCAATGAATAAATGTGTAGCTTGGGGTTGAACTAACGGTGGTGCTCTCTGAGCTTAGTGGTTTTCCTGCCAATGTTTCATTACCAAACTAGGTAACATCATCAGTGTTCTCAATGAACCAACTTCAGAGAGCACCAAGGACCCCACAATGCTTACCTGGGTAAATCCTTCTAATGTTTCTGGAGTGTTCATCAAAGGGTGGAAATGTAACGACAAGGCCTCTTCGTAATATATCACTTGAGCCAGATACATTATTTGAACATCCAAGGTAGTTATGTGCTGCATTTCACACAGCGCTGGCTGCAAGTTGGGTGTATGGTGGCAATCCCTATCTGTGGAAATGGTCCGTGGGGTTGTTTCAGGCTTGTTCTGCAGTAGCTGTGTGCTGATTTTTTTCATAAATATTTTGCAATATTGGCAATCATGACTATCCAGGGTTTTCTCTCTCTCTCTTATGGAGATACGCATCTTTCTATTCTCTATGTGATAACATTCGGTAATTAGGGAAAGAAAATAAACTGTTTTTGTTCCTACTCTTTCAGATGGAAGATTGATCTTCATTATTTGATAATCCAACATTTGCAGCCACAGGCTTCTATCTCCCATCAACCTCTCTCTCTTTTATGCACCACCAGGAGAGACCAATTTTATAAGCCTATTTGAAGATAACAGCAAATCCAGGGGTTGTTTCCTAGGAGACTTCGGCCTACTGGCTCTGCTTTTTTCATCCAGCTAGTTACTAAATCAATTTCTTTTTCGCAAGCAACACCTTTCCTCCACGATACAGGGGCTTGTCTGCCTTCATTAAAGATATGCAAATGATAGAATGAAGAAAAAAAAAAACCCCACCACATTTACTGCTTTACGAGAGGGATTTAGGGGTTGCCAGAACTTATGGTGTGGAGATGATCTCATTTTGGAGTTATTTGGGTTGCACACCACAGCTTTTCTTTTTTTGCAAGGACCCCAGCAGACCAGTAACCAATTTTCCTAAAGAGATATTTGAAAACCAGCAGCCTGGAGCATGTGAGATTTCTGTGTCAGGCTCCGAAGAAAATTGCTTGCACCGCTTGTGGTTATGTTTAGATTACTTTTAATTATAAAATCTTTCCTGTTTGCATGCAAACCAGCAGGTCACTCTTAGCTTTCAGCTAATTGTTCTGTCCTAGGCCTCCCCCCAAAAGCACTAAGTCAATTCTGAGTCCCGGCACAAAATCTCTTTTTATTACGTTAATATGAATTTATTTCATTCACTGTCAGCCAATGGCTTGGCAAACAGTCTTGTGAAGGTACACTAATGGCCCCCTATGGATCAGATTGCTAGTGTCTTACCGCTAGCGGCTATGGGAATCAAATGAGTTTATAGGTCTAATCAACATTATTCTAGAACTGGGAATTAGTCAGTAATACTTCTAAGAGCTTCTCCTTTTTGCATTGTATTAATATTACAGAGTTCAGGTAATCTTCGACTTACAACAGTTCATTTAGTGACCTGTCATGCCCTTGTTGGAGTCTGATTCTGAGGGGGGAGATTGAGCAGCTGACAGGGAGTGGGAGTGTGGCTTCGGTGGAAGAAACGGGGGAAGGGCACAGTCCGGCTGGTCATTCAGAGGAAGACCCAGGGCCACCCCCTCTTCATCCTAGGGCATGCAGGGAGGAACGGAGAAGGGAGCAGCATGGCTTATGGGAGAGAAAAAGGCCCTGATCCCTTTCATTAGTTATAGCTGGGAGAACAGGATATAAGAGGGGCATTTGCACATAGCTCCTTGCTAGAAGCAAAGCGTACATTATCTTGGTCGAGCCTCATCTGGGTTTTGGCGTCCTCCCAACTGTGGGTGCTGCATTATCCTTTGAAAGTGTGCAATTTATCAACCTGGCCTGCCGTGTTAATTACTTCAGTGTGGTTTAATTTTTTTAAAAATTTCTAATTATCTTTACTTTGAGTTCGGACTGTATTTCTGCCCTTCGTAGACTGTTTTTGGAAGAGTTTGTTATCCAGCTGAGGATAATTAGACACTGGGGCCAAGTTGGAGGCATTAAAGGGAATTTATGCTACTTTTGTGACTTTGTTACTTTTGTGTCACGCCCTGAGTCATCACACTGATCCTTCAGTTACTGAAAAAAGTGACTTATGACCATTTCTCGCACTTATGACCGCTGCAGCATCCCCAT
This sequence comes from Notechis scutatus, assembly GCF_049901735.1. Lineage (NCBI taxonomy): Eukaryota > Metazoa > Chordata > Lepidosauria > Squamata > Elapidae > Notechis > Notechis scutatus. Next base: position 28,878,096 of record NC_142014.1, on the reverse strand, counting down.
GATCAAAATTTAGACGGTTGCCAATGGACTCATATTTACGATGGTTGTCATAAAAAGAGTCATAAAAAGGGGGCAAAATTCATTCAACAAATATCTCACACAGCAACAGAAATTTTGGGCTCAGTTGTGGTCATAAGTCAAGGACTATGTATTAAAATTTATGAGGTAGGTACCCTTTGCATTTCAGAGACCACACCTTGAACAAGCAGCTCAAAAATTAAACTTGCCCTGACCTGCAAAACAAAACGCCACAAAAGCTTCTGTAATCAATTTATCTTTTATTTTGTTCATTTTTACTATTGTCAGACCGTTTTTAAAAGATATTTATCTTTACATACATACAGAGAGAGAGAGAGAGAGACTTAATGGTCCAAAAAGCAATTTGAACATAAAAACAGTCAACTTCAGAGCACTACACTTTCCAAATAAAATTAAAATAAAATACACCACTTTTTAAAAAAATATACATTATAGGCTTGGTTGCTGGAAAAATAAAAATGGCATGTGTTAAATGTTGAAAAAGGAAACCCATGGCAACACAGAAACCTGAAGTCTTCCTGAAAGTAACAAGTTGCTTGTTCTTTTACCATCTCCGTCTCATAGGTCAAGGTCTCTGCTTCAAATTGCACCTATGTGAAAACAGGATTTCACAACGTGATAAAACGGCTTCTGGGCACACTAATTTCAGAATGAATTTATGTTGGGAAATGTACTTTTAAGTCAGTAGTTTTTGACCTGTGGTCCGTGGGCCCCGGTGTTGGGGCACATGGTCGTCACGGGGGTGTGTGTGTCCGTGAAGACTTGAAGAAATGATTTAAAAATCTAAAGTAGTGATGGTCCGTGGCCATAAATAAACCTCTGTAATGACTTGGTATCTATTCTTCTACATAAAATGAATTTTTTAAAGCACTGTACTCAATCCTGAACAGTCATATGCAGCCTTCTAATATTTCCCTGGTATGTTACACAAAATTAACCACACAAGAAAATGTCTCTATGCTCATTTTTTTTATTTTTTTTATTTTTTTTTGGGGGGGAGGGAAGGAATCAAAAAGAAGAAAGTATGCTCAGCACACATGCCGAGTTCTTGATAAGTTAGATATTTAGCACATACAAAAAAAAAGTTTTGATGTAAACTAGTTTCTTACACAGATTTTTACCTCCTTGATAGAAGTTAAGGTTTAGGAAATATATATTAACAAATCTGGTGGCTAAAATAGTTTCATATACAGTACTTTCGAACAATAGCACTTGGTTACAAAAAAACACCACAGTGAGGATTATTGGCACATTAAAAGAGAAATCATTTGTTGATGCGAAAATAACCAAAACAAATAACTGCCTAATAGATTCCTATGTTAAATCTACACCAATGTACAGTTTGTCCATTTTTGACATTTGTTGCGATTCAAGCCATTCCTGTAGACCAAGCCACATGAAAACTGTACACAAGGCGATGAAAAGTGTTAGGAAATCACAATTTTTCAAATGGCAAAATGTGACTGATTTAAATCCGAAGACCCTTCAGAATCTTCTTATAATCTATAGCTACATTTAAGCTGTAAAGTTACCCGCAATATCACACTTAAAAAAAAAAAACCTGATAAAGCACATATGTCAACGGAGATTCTCAATCATCCATGTTATGGTGGTCCCAAAAGTGTTTTTTTTTTCTCCCTTCAAAAGGCAACTGGACTTTGTTTTTTCTTGAAGTCGTTTCGCTTCTCATCCCAAGAAGCTTCTTTAGGTTCTGATTGAAGTCAGGATCAGAAGTGAGTCAGAACCGAAGAAGCTTCTTGGATGAGAAGTGAAACCTCTTCAAGGAAAAACAAAGTCTAATTGCTGTTGGAAAAAGCACATATTGTGCAGTGGTGGGATTCAAGTAATTTAACAACCGGTTCTCTGCCCTAATGATTTATTCCAACAACCAGTTCACCAAACTGCTCAGAAAGTTAACTGGTTCTCCCGAACTGGGCAAACTGGCTGAATCCCACTACTGATATTGTGCCTACCTATTCCTGGCCAGAGATGCATCCAGAGAAAAGACAAAAGAAAAAAAAATGCACAGATCAAAGTGATGGTTAAAGTGCTTCTCAGGTCTGTAATCTTCATATCAAAATAAAACTTTATAACACATTCTTTCCGACTTCTTAAACACTGATTTTATTATCTCTCTCGATTTCCTCTACATAACTTGGGGTCTTCCAGTTATAGGCAGACCCTGGAATTTGCTGGTCAGCCCATGTGATTAACACCACACTGGGGGGGAAAAACTGCTTTACATTTTCCAAACAAGGGGTCAAATAGAAGGATGATCAGGGATACAAGCAAATCGGCACTTTTAGCAGTTCGGCTGAAAGTCACAGACCCGTGATGGCGACTCTGTGGCACGCAGAACCATTTGTGCCGGCATGCGAGCCGCAGGCAAACTTACCTCACTGTGCATGCGTGCGCCTCACAGCTGCTTTTCGGCCTGTTTGAGGCCTTTTTCGGCCTCCCAGAGGCTTGAGGAAAGCCCTTGTGGGCCGAAAAATAGCCCTGTTACGTCACTTCCTGTATTTCTGGAAATACCGGAAATGACAAAACGGACCCATTTTTTGGCCTGCAAAGCCTGCAGCAGCCTTCTTCAAGTCTCTGGGAGGCCGAAAATCAGCTAGGAGGTGCAGTGCAGGTAAGGAGGGTTTGCGCGCGTATGGGCAGGGGACATGGTGTGTGCGTGCATTGCCTTCTGGGGGCTGGCACGCGAGTGCGCGCAAGCACGCACAAAATTTTTGGCACAGGAGCCCAAAAAGGTTAGCCACCACTGTCACAGATGCTGTAGAAAAAGTTATCGAATGGCATCTTCAAGTTTACATCCAAAGATGCTGTGGTTGGCATTTGACCATTAACTCTCTGCTGCCCATAATTAAATTCAGTCTATCAGCAATTTCTTAGAAGTTCAATTTACTTTTGGAAGGAAAGGGTAAAAGACAGAAAATCAAAAGCTTAGGAATGACAGATAATGTCTCTCTTAAATTTTCCCTCTGTTATTACTGTCTGGACCAGTGTTTTTCAAGCTTGGCAATTTTATGATGCATGGATTCACCAGCCAGCACAGTGGAGATGAATTCTGGGAGATGAAGTCCACACATGTTAAAATTTTTGAGGTTGAGTAACTGTGGTCTGTAGATTGGAGGCATCTGAATATGCTGGACAGCTCTTGCTGTCTCTAGGAATCCTGGGAACTGTAGTTCTTGCTGTTCCGGAGCCACAAGTTAAAACGACAAATCCCAGTTCAACTCCCTAAAATAAATTCACAAATGTTCTACGATTGGGTTCGGAAGATTGAAATAAGTCTACCTGAACTTCAGTGTCTCCACCAAAAGCACACTTTCAAAAGGGACAAGAATAAATAACCTGGGCCAATAAAAAATCAAATGAAATGAAAAAAGTGCAATAAAAAAGATTTTTTTTTAAAAAAAAAAAATCAGATCAAATGCATGCTTGAAGAGAGGGCAGGAATTGCTTTGGCGTTCTTTGCAAAAACGGTGTGGATTTTTGCAAATATTGGGTGGGATTTTCTTTTTGCAAAAGATTTGTGTTTGAATCTTTCCAATCTTAAAAATGTGGTTGTTGTCGTTTTTCGTTTAATGACCCCGTAATCCCTTGAAGGGTGGAGTCTGGGCAACTGAATGGAGCTAGCAGAGTGTTTTACTGGCCAGACGCCCTTCCTGTCGGCAATGCGGAGTTTTGTTCAGCAGATATAATCTCATTGTGCTCAGAGAGAGAAATATCTGCCTCTACCCACGATCAAACTCACAGCCTTCCTGATTGTGAGGCGAGAACTCCATCGCTAGGTTACCATACCACTCCAATGTAGCGGGTTAAAAATCTGCCGCTCAAAATAGCTGAGCCTACCTATTTGTGATAAATCCTTCCAAAACAAGCTTTTGCAGATAATCACATTTTACAGACTGAGGCAAATAGCCAAGAAAATAATGCACAGGGCCATTCAAAAAAGCTGTTGGAACGTTGAAACAAATTGAAGGATTTTGATAAATTAAATGGAAGAGTATAGAATTCAACTATCTAATTTGGAGTTCATTTAACCTCTGTTACATTCTGGATATAACAATATCTGGTCCTGTATAGATAAAGGTGAATATGATGCCTGCGGGCGATTTAAGAATTTTATTCATCAAGCAGATCTTCCCATTAGTAGATTGTATTTGATAGATCGAGACAAATGATAAATAGAAGCAGCAGCAGAAATATTTAGATGTTCTCTACTAGCACATCACTTAATGCTATTGTGTCTTTTAAAAACGGACTTCTAAATCCAACAGACTTCTAAAAATAATTAAACATTAGAATTGTTGTGCTTCAGCTTGTTCGTAACGTTATTAAAAATAAACATTTTTGGTCTACAAAATTAATTCAATATACTCTTTTAAGTCTACTCTATTTAGAATCTGAGATCTGTAACGTGTAGCTTTCTTCAACTTAAAAGTACTGCATGCAAAATATAAAGAAAATCCTTGCTAAATAGAAGTATTCCACCTTTATTCATTCGTGTATAAACATAGATTCCAAAAATAAAACACCCAATTTGTATAGGGCTTATTTCAAGTATTCATTTCATTTATTTAAGTATTCATTTATAAATAACTCTGGTTACGAAGGATAATTCTTAGCATAAAGGACTAAGGCAGGGTTAAACGATAAAGCAATATTGAAAGGAAGATGTTCCCCCAGGGATCCTGGTTAGAATAAGGGGGCAATGGACCTTGTGCTCTTTGTTAGTGAGTTGAAATATACTTGTTTTCAACTTCTAACAGGGGGAGGATAAGGGAGGCATCAGACTTTAAAAAAAAAAATTCATAAGGAGACAATAAGCTTTCAAAGGATGCATGACTTGAAACGAAGGCCAGAAAAATTAAAACAATCATTAATACTTTTCGACGCACAGGAGCTTCAACAGAGTCTAGAAAAACAAGAAAGTCAACATAAACAGGAACGTAATTTGCAAAGCGCAGCATGCGGCTTTCTGACAATATTTCACGATTTCAATAACCGGGGAAGCCATGCAGAAAAGAACTATCGACGTCCCAAAAGAAGCAGAAGAGAAGAACATGGAATTATCGCATTTGGCTTTGCACCGAAATCTTTCAAAGGGGCTGATTTCCATGGATCCGTTTTCCCACGTGCCGGATGTCCTACTCTCTCCTCCCCCAGTTTAAGGCTTTAGGCAGGGAAACCAGTAAAAGGCATATATTTAAGGGCAGCATTTTTGTAACTGGACTTAACTTAGTTGTAACACCGGGTTGGCGAATTCCGTGTTGATGCCGCGAAAGGTCAGAATGCGACTGGCATGAAAGCAGAAACCAGTTTCATCCTAAAAGCAAACCTGGTGTCCTTTAGGTAGGAGGAAGGTGGCTGTTCTCAACCAGCTCCCCAAACATGACTAACCCTCTGACGTGAACTGAAAAGATTCCTTTATAAGGAGCCCTGGCAAAAAGTTTCTCTCTCACCACAGGGTAACAAGTCTGTCCGGCAGGGAAATGAATAGTTGTCTGCCACATCTATTCATCTCCGCCCCCTGCCTTTTATCCCCAGAGCTCAGGGTGGGGCTTTGCTAGCAGTGGTGGCTCTTCCGTCCCAAGGACCGGCCCATAGATTTCCACTGCTCTCCTCTCCTCTGCCTTCTGGACCCAGCTGTTCCTTCTCTTCCTCATCAGCCACCTCCAGACCTAGGGGATATTGACTCTCCGAGGGCTGATGGATTGCCCAAGCTCCGCCTCTGTCTCTCTTTCTCTCTCTGCCAGCTCTATTCCCTCTTCCCCCTCGGAGTTCTCTGGTTGCCTTGATATTGACCCTGACTCCCACACCGACTCCTCCTCTGATTTGGCTGCTGGAGGGGCTGGGAGCCGACAGGCCATAACAGTAGCTGGCAAGTGGGATAAGCACTGGGATGCAAGCCCTGCTCTTTTCTCCAGGCCAAAGGGGCGGAGCTTGGGCTTTCATCCTTCCTGTTCGTAGCAGCAGCTGATCTTTATAAAAGATGGGGAGGTTAATTACTTTAAGGCAACACTCTCTCTATATTTGAACTGGAACGGAAAAGCATTCTGAAATATCGAAGTTAGCTTTGATCCAAGAAGAACTATGAATCATAGGTAGGCATGTCTCTGCCCTTTCATTTTCCATAGTTTTGTGTTCGATACAATAAAATGCAAGATAAAAAATAAAGTTCAGCCAATAACTCCTTGACTGAATTTCCAGAAGGCTCAAAAAAAAAAAAAAAAGTCCAAATGTTGAAACGGAATAACAAGAGTTGCAAGGTTTCCAACTCTGTTATTCTGCATTCTGTTGAACAAATGCCTTTTGTTCTGCAAAAAATAAATCACCGCACGTAAAATCCGAAAACTCGGATGGACAGCAAAGTTGAACTGCAAGAATCTGACAACAAAATTATCTTGGGGGCCTCCATGCAAGAAAGTCTATCTCAACTTTCTTAAGAACAATGAAAGCCATCGCACTCCAGTTCATCCTTCTCCGTTCCCTCGCTATGCTTTCGCTCTAAACTGAGTCAATTTGGTTAATTCAAAGCCAAATTGCTTGCTTGGAAGTAATTCTGATGAGGTTCTCACATTGGCTTTTGAGATTTGCAGGACTTTTAAAAGAAGAATTTCTGGCAATCAAAGACTAGGAAGGCACCCGAGAGGAAGCAAAATCTTCTCCAAGGGCCTGGTAATATCCTAAGATCTCAGCTTTCCTTGTCAGTAGTGGGCTGCAACTGGTTGAACAACCGGTTCTGTGAGCGCACACTTCGCTTACCTTCTAGGTCAGCCCCGGTAAGTAGAACAGCTGAGGCGCGGGAATCTGTTGTGCCGCGCAAATCAGCTGAGCTGAGAAAGATGGAAATATAGGACAGGATAGGGCAGGGCCAGCTGATGGTCGGAACTATTGGTTCGCTAGAACCAGTCCGAACTGGCAGTAACCGACCGTTCCTTGTGCAAAGCAATGTCGGTGGGAAAGAATGATTTCTAAAGATAAGCGCCTCCACGGAAAGCAAGCTGCTTTCTCTCTGCACACAACGTCAGTTGTCTTTTTACGAGGAGTATTAACGTTACAATCAGTTTACAATTTCCACCCAAAAAGCTCCTGATTCTTTCCCTCTTTCTCTTTTACTCCTAAGTGGTGGGGTTACGTTTGTTCCCAAGTCTCGGGTTTTCAGGTTAACTGCTTTTATGAATCGCCTGGTTTCTGACTTCGTTGTTCTTTTTGACCATTTTAATTTTTCGAGCTGGTCAACTAAGACGCCACCTCGTCCCTCGACTCTCATCCTGAAGTTTCAAGGAGCTCAGCAAGCGTCCAGAACAGGAACCCTTAAAGACCTCAGAGAGTCACTTCCACTCTGCAAGCTCTTTCCTTCTTGCCAATTCTTCTCGGCGATCACCTAGTGGGTAAGAGGATGTGGGATTTTATTTCTAACCCCCCCCGCAAGGACATGGTTTAAAAAGAGGGAACCATTTCCACAGAGGCAGTAGGAAGGAGAAGCAGACCAGAAGCAGGCCAGTGAGGTCTCATTCAGAGCAGCTCCTTCAGCATCCTCAACCAAGGCTTTCGAAAGATCTAACCGATGGGCAGCCGAAATTTATTCCACGTCAGAGGCGTCGTTGTCGGAAAGGTGGTAATTACTTCCCTTCACCCGGATGTACTCAATATACCTCCCGTCCTCCGATTTGGGAATGCCGCATGTACATAGCGAAGTCTCAAACAAGCACTCAATTTCCTCCAGTTTTTTGCCTTTGGTCTCTGGAAGGCAGCTGTAGAGAAAAATGAGTCCCACGAAAGCAAATCCAGCATAAAGAAAGAAGGCTCCTGGAGTTAATAAACAAACAAAAAAGCAAACAAACAAGTCAATCCACACAGAGTTAATATGTAGGGTTTTTAAAGAAAAGTTTTTCAGACAGTGGTTCTCAACCTGTGGTCCGTGGATCCCCTGGAAGGGGGGAGTCCGTGAAGACTTGAAGAAATGTGATGATTAAATCTTAAGTCTTGGGGGGTCTGTGGCCAGGGTGCTTGGCCACAAAAAGGTATTTAGAAGGGGTCCACGGTGAAGAAAAGGTTGAGAAACACTGTTCTAAGACTTCTCTTAAGATCCATATTTCAAAAATATTACACAGGTGGTTTCGTTCAAAGCATTACATAAAGTCAAGGACACCCCTACAAGCCTAATATTCATTCATTTATTCAATCAATTTCTATATCCACCCATCTCAGTCAATGATTCTAAGCAACTTATAAGTGTGTGTGTGTGTGTATGTGTGTGTGTTCTATACCTACACATCTCTGTCAATGATTCTAAGCGGATTACAATTGTGTGTGTATGTGCGTATTTACACCCACACATCTCAATGATTCTGGATGGCATCTATCTATCTATCTATCTATCTATCTATCTATCTATCTATCCATCCATCCATCTATCTATCTATCATCTGCCATCCAGAATCATTGACTGAGATGGGTGGATGTAGAATATATATATATTCCTTCCTTCCTTCCCTCCTTCCCTTCCCTTCCCTTCTTTCTTCCCTCCTTCCCTCCCTCCCTCCCTCCTCCTTTTCTCTCTTTTTCTTCCTTTCTCTCTTTCTGTTTCTCTCTCTCTTTCTTTTTCTTTTTCCCAGAATCATTGACTGAGATGAGCGGGTGTAGAAATGAAATGAATGGATGGATGAATATAAGTAATCTTCAGCTCATAGCGACAACTGGATGCAAAATTTCAGATGCTACATGAAACAGACATTGAGTTTTGCCCCATTTTACAACCTTTCTTGCCACATTTGTTAAGTGAATCATTGCAGCTGATAAGTTAGTAACCTGGTTGTTAAGTGAATATCGCTTCCCCACCGACTTTCCTCGTCAGAAGGTTGTAATAGGGGATCACGTCACTCCGAAGACGTTGCAACCGTCATAAATAGGAACCAGTTGCCAAGTGTCTGAATTTTGATCATGTAACCATGGGGATGCTGCAACAGTCATTAAGTGTGAAAAAAAAATCACAAATCACTTATTTCAGTGCTGTTGTAACTCTGAACCATCACTAAATTAACGGGTTCTAAGTTGAGCACTACCTATATATTATAGCAAAAAATATTAACAATTGTGGTTAGCCGGCAGCAGGTGCAGAGGGCTGAGGAGAGCGAGGACTCACAATGAGGGGCCAGGACCATTAGGAAGTGAATACCAACTTAAGATACTGGAATGTCCATGAGGCTGAGTTTCAGAGTCTTCAGAGATTGTGGGGGCTGACAGCAGCGATGAGGAGGTTCCCGAGGAGCATGTGCCAAGTGTGTGTGAGCGCAGAGAGCAGCTACAACAGCATGGGTGACTCGGGAGTAAGGCTGCAAGGTAATGGCCCCTCCTTCAAGAAGATAAAAGCCAGCTGTGAATCAGACGTTCTTTGCAGGAAGCAAAGAGGTTTTGAAACTCAGCCTCATGGACATTCCAGTATCTTAAGTTGGTATTTGAAGACTCTTGTGTTGTGAAATATTTCTAATCTGTGATTCTTGGCAGATTAGCACAGTTTTGGTGAGGATTGTGCTTATCAAAGTTAATTAGTTTGCCGCATCCTTTTAACCGGGGATTCGTAAGAATCATTAAAAGGTTTCTGTTCCCTTTGGTTCGTGTTTGTTTTATTGGACAAGGGTTTGGGTCAGAACAACGTTTTAAAACGTGTTAGAAACATTTTGAAACAATAAAGCAACTTTGGTTGCCTAACCAAATAGCTGAAAATGAGAAAAGAAAACCCCAACGAATCCAAAATCAAAATTGTTCTGGGTCTTGTTTTAAGAGGAAAAAATTAAAAAAATATATTACCATAATAGGTCAGATATTCAGCTGTGTGCAAGAAGGTCAATGACACCAAGACGTTGAAAATCCAGTTGACACCGGAGGAACATGCATTTCCTGTACTTCTCGCCCAAAGGGGATAAATTTCAGAATTGATGGTCCAGGGCATCGGCCCCATTCCTTTCAATATGGAATTGAAAAAGAACCGCTTCAGTCATTTAAATTTTTTAATACATTTTTTATTTTTATATTTTAAAAAACATCTCTTTTGGCGAGCAGTGTGGTTCCAGGTTTTTACATTTCAATACAAACATGACCCTAGTTACATATTTATCTTTCATATTCAATTTCATATCACATTATTTCTTATTCTATTTTCCTTTAAATATTCTCAAATATTATATTCATTACACTTTTTTTATTGAATTCCAGTTCGTATCTTATTTCATTTTTCTTAAAATATTCTCATGTCGTTTTACAATGTTATCTAAGATTCTTATTTCATTTCTATATTCATTACTCATATTTACTTTTATCTGTCACATTTGCAATTTTGTTGCATAGTTATTCCATTCATTGTTCATTAGATTTCATCCTAATTCTGATAATTCAAAAGTTGTCCCCTTTAATTGTCGATTCGAGCTTGCCACCCATTTACCTTATACATTCCCTCAATATATTCCCTTTAATTCATTATGAAGATTTACCATAGTGTAGTCATTTTTTAATTACCACATTCTACATTGATAACAATAATCTCCTAACTACTACATATCACACATGCATAAATAGATGATTTATAATGTAATTGAGAAAAAGAATACCACGTGGAATCTGACTTAAAGTCATTTAACTTTTAACAGAGTATTTTTAAATGATCTACCTGTCAGGATTCTGGCAGTTACTCCAATTAAATCATGAGCCTCGAGCCACACTCCCAAAACTAAAGAGGGTTTATTTGAAGTAAACATTCTACATCCAGCACTAACCTGCGCATAACCAACTCTGAGATACGTAATTCACTGTCACCCTTTATCCTGCTTTTCCCCCCACCCCTCTGGGTGTATCATCCAACGAAACACGTCCATAGCCAAGAGTCATCAATCATGCTCTCCAGTTAGTTTTTTACACAGCAGAAGCTTCAGTCATCTAATCAGTCTTTGAAGAAAATATGAATGTAATGTGCTTTCGATTCCACACTGTTGCCTGCTCTTTGAAACTCCCCCCTTTCTTTCTGTTGGCAACTATAAAATGTGTATAGAAAATGTTTTATTAGTTGACACTACCAAGATGGAAAGATAGAAATGATTATCATAGGTAGAAGGTGCTCCGAATTAATATTTGCCTTCTGTATAAATGCACGATGTGACGAATGTTCACCCTAATATCGGTGGTTCTCGACTTGCGACCAGAGTTGAGTCCCAAATACAGTTGTTAAGCAAATCATATGGTCATTAAATGAATGCAGCTCCCCTCCACCCCCCAACCCTGCTGTTGTGTCTACTGTTGGGTTGAAAGGAAGATTCTTAGTCTACAGTAAAGTATATATGACTTTTTTTCTTTATTCATTCATTGGTTTTTATCCACCCTGGAATTGATTACACTCATGGCTTGAAAGCAGAATCTCCTTCCTTACCCTATAAAATAACAATTCTAGATGGACAAGGAGACAGTGTATTCAAATTAAAGGCAGGGCAACCAGTGCTTCCAATTTTATTTTCCCAGAAAAGTTTTTTAAAAAATCACAGACATCTTAAGATTTTTCACCAGGGTTACTGAGTTTTCCCAGCTGATAAACAGCCAATTTCTTTTGGTTAAGGAAAGTCAAGTCCGTCAAATTGGCTTACCTGGAGCAAAGAAAACCAGGTACAATAGGAGTCCCAGCAGCGCGGTCCATGAATAGGGCGTTGGACAGAAGTTGTAAGCCCAAAAGAGGTCTTCAGTTTTGAGTTTGGTTTCATTGGAGCATCTGCAAGATGGATGAAAGAAAGAAAGAAAGAAAGAAAGAAAGAAAGAAAGAAAGAAAGAAAGAAAGAAAGAAAGAAAGAAAGAAAGAAAGAAAGAAAGAAAGAAAGAAAGAAAGAAAGAAAGAAAGAAAGAAAAGGAGGAAGGAAAGGGAAGAAAGGAGGAAGGGAGGAAGGAAGGAAGGAAGAGGAAGGAAGGAAGGAGGGAGGGAGGAAGAAAGAGGAAGGAAAGGAAGAAAGGAAGGAGAAAGAAAGAGGGAAGGATGGAAGGAAGGCAGAAAGAAGAAAGAAAGAAAGAAAGAAAGAAAGAAGAAAGAAGAAAGAAAGAAAGAAAGGAAAAGGAGGAAGGAAAGGGAAGAATGGAGGAAGGGAGGAGGGTGGAAGGAAGGAAGGAAGAGGAAGGAAGGAGGGAGGGAAAGAAAGAGGAAGGAAAGGAAGAAAGGAAGGAGAAAGAAAGAGGGGAGGATGGAAGGAAGGCAGAAAGAAAAATGAGAAGGGAAGAAGGGAAGGAAGAAAGAAAGACAGAGAGAGGGAGGGAAGAAGGAGGAAGGGAGGGAAGGAGGAGGAAGGGAGGAAAGGAGGAAGAAAAAGAAAGAAAAGAAGAGAAAGAAAGATGAAGGAAGGGAAGAAGAGAAAGAAAGAAAGGAGAAAGAAAGAGGGATGGAAGGAAGGGAGGATGGAAGGCAAAAAGAAAAATGAAAGAAAGGAAGAAGGGAAGGAAAGAAGAAAGACAGAAATATTTGAATATAAATGTAACACTCATTTGCAAGAACACAAAATTAGAACAGACTCAATTCATGATTATTAAACCTAACTCTTGTCCTGAAAGAAATATGAATAGTTTCTCTTTACAAGTAGATAATGGATCATTGGGCATGTTCAGTGTAAAATCTCTGGAACAATATCAGAAATATACTTTTATTATGAAATTACTGAGGCAGTTAAAAATCATTATTCCCAGTACTTAATTCCAAAGGCAATTATGTTGTTGTTAAAGTGATGTTTATTTTCTTTTTCAATTGATAGGGAGGCATTTCTGAATTCTGCAACCAATTTAAATCGAAGAACCGAAGGCAAATGTAATTCTTCTGGGATCAACAATTTGGGATTGTAACTCTTCCAACTTCGAAGGGGCTGCTGGGGGACTATTCTCCAAAGCACCAGAAGGGCAGGACAAGAAGCAACGGATGGAAACTAAAGGAGAAATTAATTGTTAATTAAAACAATTAATCAGTGGAACAAGGATGGAAGGAAGGCAGAAAGAAAAATGAAAGAAAGAAAGGAGGGAAGGAAGGAAGGAAAGAAGAAAGAAAGAAAGAAAGAAAGAAAGAAAGAGGGAGGGAGGAAAGAAGGGAGGGAGGGAGGGAGGGAGGAAGAAAAAGAAAGAAAGGAAAGGAAGGAAGAGAAAGAAAGAAAGCAGAAAGAAAGATGAAGGAAGGGATGAAGAGAAAGAAAGAAAACAACTTCCCTCCAGAAGTTGTGGACGCTCCATCGCTGGAAGCTTTTAAGAAGAGATTAAGAAGAGTTATCTCCCTGAAATGGTATAGGGCCGTGATGGCGAATCTATGGCACGTATGCCACAGCTGGCACGCAGAGCCATTTGTGCCATTTGTGCAATGCGTGTGCCTCACAGCTGATTTTTGGCTGGTTTGAGGCCTTTTCTGGCCTCCCAGAGGCTTGAAAAAGCCTCTGAAGGCCGAATAGGCCCATTTCGTCACTTCCGGTATTACAGGAAGTGACGAAATGGGCCTATTTGGCCTGCAGAGGTTTTTTTCAAGCCTCTGGGAGGCCAGAAAAGGCCTCAAACCAGCCAAAAATCAGCTGTGAGGCGCAGTGCAGGTAAGGGGGGGTGGGGGGATTGCGCGCACATGCACAGAGGGCGTGGCGGCGCACGCATTGCCTTCTGGGTGCTGGCATGTGAGCACGCACACAATTTTTGGCACAGGAGTCCAAAAAGGTTAGCCACCACTGGTATCGGGTCTCCTGCTTGAACAGGGGTTGGACTAGAAGACCTCCAAGCTCCCTTTCAGCTCTGTTATTCTTTGCCATTGATGGCTGTATCCTATAGATCAGAGGCCTGCAACCTTAAACACTCAAAGAGCCATTTGGACCCGTTTTCCACAGAAAACACTGGGAGCCACAAAACCCAGGTGGGCATGGCCAACTCAACGTCACTCCCCACCCAGTCATATGACCCACCCAACCCCGCCGTGCCTACCCATGTTTTGTGGCTCCCAGTGTTTTCTGTGGGAAATGGGTTTCTCTCCCCCTCCCTCCCTCCCATTTCTGTTTTTTTTGTGTTTTACCTTCTCAGGCTAGGCAAGGAGTGATGGAGAGGGGAGGGTGAGGGACGTGGCCAGCCAGTAGTGGGATCACCCAACAGGGAGCCAGAGCAGAGGGTCCAAAGAGCCGCATGAGGCTCCAGAGCTGTGGATTGCTGACACTGTTGTGGTTCGCCGGCAGCAGGTGCGGACGGCTAAGGTCTCGGAGAGCGAGGATTCAGATGAGGGGCCTGCGTGTGATGCAGGGATGGGGCCAGGACCATCAGGGAGTGGAATGTTGCCTTCGGAGATTGTGGAGGCTGGCAGCAGCGATGAAGAGGTCCCCGAGGAGCCTGTGCCCAGTGTGCATACACTCAGGGCTGCTCGAAGGAAGGAGAAGCTGCAGCAGCATGGGCGACTCGGGAGTAAGGCTACAAGGTAATGGCCCCTCCCTTAAGAGATAAAAGTCAGCTGAGAGACTGGAGTGCTTTGCAGGAAGCAAAGAAGTTTTTGCACTCAAGCCTTGTGAACGCTTGGACTCTCTTAGTTGGTGTTTGGAGACTCTTTGTGTTTGAAATATTTCTTGGCAACTTTATCTCGTGTTCTTGGCAGCCTTGCACCACCTTGGCAAGGCTCATTCTTATCAGAGACAATTAATTTGAAACAGCCTTTTACCCATGAAGGAACAGAATTCATAAAGAATCATTCAAAGATTTTGCTGTTACCTCTGTTTCGTGTTTGTTTCCTTGGACCAAGGTTTGGGTCAGAACAGACACCCACTATAGACATTGTTGTAAACTTCCACAAATAGCAGCGCATTTTAAAAAGGCCCAGTTCCTTCCCTTGATCATCATGGAAAGCCAAATTTTCACCTTGACGTAAAAATTAAAATGCGGACAATGGGACAGCAACTTTGCGGCGTAAGAGTTAAATTCAGGATTGCTTTTTAGAATTTATTTTTTTTCCCCACAGGTGCGGAGTGATGAATGCAGGCTGATTATCCCTCCTCAAGTATCTTGAAAGAAGCAAAAAGAATACTATAATTGGCCTAGTACATTTTGGAAAGTGCCTTCAGCTGCCCACTCTTTTAATGTTTTCTTGGGAACATAGCAGATTTTTTTTTTATTGCTCCTCGGTTTATCATCTTGCAGTTCCCGTAGGGAATCGAGGCACTGAACAGCTGAACTAAACAAATATTCCTCATTAAAATGGACACTGTGTGTGAAACGCATTCACACAGTAAGTCCAGAACTTGTGAAGATGCCGGGCTGCCACACACAAGAGGAGGTGGGGGGTTCAACTTATTCTCCAAAGCCCCTGAGGAAACAATGGCTGGAAACGGATCAAGGAGAGAAGCAACCTGGAATTAAGGAGAAACTTCCTAATGGGTTTACTGCTACTAAATGACTTGCTCAGTTTATAGCTAATATAAAAATATCATTAAATGACCTAGTAAATTAATATAAAAAGCATCAGAAAGCAGGACAAGTAACAATGGATGGAAACTAATCAAGGAGAGAAGCAACCTGGAATTAAGGAGGAACTTCCTAATGGACAATTAACTGGTGGAACTGCTTGCCACCAGAAGTTGTGGGGGCTCCATCACTGGAGGTTTTTAAGAAGAGATGGGACAGCCATTTGTCTGAAATGGATGGTATAGGGCAGTGGTTGCCAATCAGTGGCCATGGCCCACTGGTGGTCCGCAGAGAAATGTCATCCCCAGAGCACCCCCCAAAGCAATTAATCCAGGCTGCGTGGGAATACAAGGCTATGCCACCCACATGGCCCGCGGGAACCCTCCCTGCCCACTCACTCTTTACCTGGCAACCTTGCCTACTAAGTTGCTATTTTTCCTCCCCCCCACCCGACTATCAGCTGTTCTGCTGTGCCGGAAGATTTGGATTAGCTAGAAAGAAGGAAATCGTTGGATTTCTTACTTTCTAGCTAATCTTTAGATCTTCGGCTCTGCTTTTAAGCAGAGCTGAACCTTCCTTAGGACTGAAGCAGTACAGACTCAGGTAGCCGATGGCAGAAACACAGATCTCTAAGTGAATCTGTGATTCTGTGAGCAACTCAATCTGCCTGCCAGCTTTGCCTGATTTTGGGTAAAAGTTGCTCTATTTTTTTATTTAAAAAATTCAATATTTATATAAATATTTATAATATTTACATACAAGCCATGCCCAGCGAAGTCAAATGACCACCAGGCCACACCCACAAATTAGGCCACGGCCACAGAACCGGTTAAGAGATTTGAATCCCACCCCTGCCTCTGTGTTTGTGTATATGTGTGTGTGTGTGAGAGAGAGAGATTCTCTCTCTCTCTCTCTCCCTCCCTCCCCCCCCCTCTCTTTCTCTCTCTCTCTCCCCCCAACATCAGAAAGCCACCATCAGTCAAAAGTCATATTAGTGGTCCCCAGGATTTAAAATTATGAGTTTGGTGGTCCCTGAGCTCCAAAAGGTTGGAAACCCCTGGTATAGGGTTTCCAGCTTGAGCAGGGGGGTTGGATTAGAAGACCTCTAAGGTCCCTTCCAACTTTTGTTATTCTTTTATTCTTCTGCCAAAGCTCCTGAAGGGCAGGACAATAAGCAATGGATGGAAACTAATCAAGGAGAGAAGCAACCAGAAGTGGTGAATGCTCCAACACTGGAGGTTTAAAGAAGAGATTGGACAACCACATGTCTGGAATGGTATAGGGTCTCCTGCTTGAGCAGAGAGCTGGACTAGAAGACCTCCAAGGTCCCTTCCAACTCTGTTATTCTTTTGCCAAAGCACCTGAAGACAAGAGCAAGAAGCAACAGACAGAAACTAATCACAAGGAGAGAACCAAGCTAGAAGTAAGGAGAAATTTCCTGACAGTTGAGAACAAATAAACCAGCTTACTTCCAGATTCTGTGAAGGGTTTGAAGAAGAGGCTGGACAGCTGTTTGTCTGAAATGGTATAGGGTTGGATCAAAAAACCTCCAAAGTCCATTCCTACTCTGTTACTCTGTTATTTCGTTATCTGGAATAAAGTTCTGCGTGTAAACTAGGTTGCATCAGCAGAGGGATAGAATCAAGATCACGTGAAGTGTTAATACCACTTTATAAGGCCTTGATAAGGCCACACTTGGAATCCTGCATCCAGTTTTGGTCGCCACGATGTAAAAAAGATGTGGAGACTCTGGAAAGAGCGCAGAGAACAGCAACCAAGATGATTAGGGGACTGGAGGCTAAAACATATATAAAGAACGGTTGCAGGAACTGGGTATGTCTAGTTTGAGGAAAAGAAGGACTAGGGGAGACATGATAGCAGTGTTCCAATATCTCAGGGGTTGCCCCAAAGAAGAGGGAGTCAAGCTATTCTCCAAAGCACCTGAAGGCAGAAGAAGAAACCATGGGTGGAAACTAACCAAGGAGAGAAGCAACCCAAAATGAAGGAGGAAATTCCTGACAAGAACAATTAATCAGTGGAACAACTTATCTCCAGAAATTATGAATACTCCAACACCAGAAGCTTTTAAGGAGAGGCTAGACAGCCATTTGTCTAAACATGAAGATTTTTTCAGAGCCTTATTACAGTGGGGGCTCCTGCTTGAGAAGGGGATTGGACTAGAAGACCTCAAAGCTCCCTTCCATCTCTGTTATTCCATTACTCTGCTTTTCTGAATGTTTTGCACGCAGGGTTAACCCTGATACACACACACACACACACACACACACACATTCTGTTCTGTTTGGCCTTTGTAGAGTTAATATATGCCTGCATATAAAAATATTATCCCCCCCCCTTAAGCTCTGAATTTGAATATGATCCCATGTTGGTATAGTGTCGGTCGTTTGATGATTTCGAGGGGTGCAAGTTGGCTCCCAAGGCCAGAGATATGCTATGCAAGTAGCAATACCAGGCAGCTGGGAAATAAATTTAGACAGAAAATCAAACCTATATACAACAGTGTTAAATATTGTAACGAGGAAAGAGCCGTGGGACACGCTGCAACCAGCGAAATCCCATCTACAGAAGCTTGGCCAGTACCCGAGAGAGCTCAGAGGTACTTGTGAACGGAAAGTGTTTGTAAAATCCCACATTAATATTCCTCCGAAGGGCAGGCCTTGGTGTACCCAAGACTTTATGTAAATCGAAACTTCAATGAGGCCATTATGATGAATTGTGGATGACAGAAAGTTGGAAGAAAACCCAAGGATGCATTTATTTCTATCACCCGTCTAAGCTGTGGTCCTTGACTCACAAACGCAACTGAGCCCAGATTGTTGGGGGCAATAGGCTGTCTCTCTAAAGCGCTTATAGAGAGTTGGAAAGCACCATAAAGCAGTATATAAGAGCTATTGCCCTTCTTTCCTTCCTTCCTTCCTTCCTTCCTTCCTTCCTTCCTTCCTTCCTTCCTTCCTTCCTTCCTTCCTTCCTTCCTTCCTTCCTTCCTTCCTTCCTTCCTTCCTTCCTTCCTTCCTTCCTTCCTTCCTTCCTTCCTTCCCTTCCATTCCATTCCATTCCATTCCATTCCATTCCATTCCATTCCATTCCATTCATTCCCTCCTTCTCTTATTCCCTTTCTCATTCTCCTTCCTGGTGGCACAGTAGTTAGAACGCCATATTGCAGGCTAATTCTGCCGACTGCCAGCAATTCGATCCTCACCAGCTCAAGGTTGACTCAGCCTTCCGTCCTTCCGAGGTCGGTAAAATGAGGACCCAGATTGTTGAGGGCATTATGCTGACATTTGTAAACCGCTTAAAGAGGGCTGTAAAGCACTGTGAAGTGGTATATAAGTCTACGTGCTATTGCTATTGTCTCATCTATTGAGTGGCAAGTGCAAGAGACATTTTAGGAAACACGTAGTCTGAAACATTTGTGCTCTCTGAGCTTGGCTGTTTGCTGGCAGATATTTTATTACACAAAAATAGGAAAAATCTGTACTAGTGAGGGTGGGGCTTGTTCTCCATATTCATACAGTGGCTTGCCCCGGCAGAGTTGGTGGCATTCAATGGCATTCACGTCTTGCTTTCTAGATCACAGCAATCAACCTAAATTTAAAATGGAAAAATACAAAATGCTCTCCTGTCTCTTAGTTCCTTGTCAAAAAAAAACCCTCAGTGTAAGTGAATGAAAGTTGGTAAAAGGGAGTTGCAATTCTTTCCCTGAACTATTTCCCCTAAGGATTGCCCCTAAAATAAGATGCTTTTAAAAAGAAAATAACCCATCAGCAACTGTTCGCTAACTTTAAAGTGGTGCCTCGATCCTTCTCAGGTTCTTAATTGCTTTGCTGATCTTGTTTCCAAGATCAATTCCCAGCTTCCTGTCTCCCAGGATCAAAAAGTCAAAATTGCAGGCAGTTGTTTTCCAAACTTGTCACATTTAATTAGCTTCTCCTCTTTAACTGCTGCTGCAATCTCTCCCAAAGTTCAGAGCTTCTGAGCATATTTGTTAAGAGCTGTCAGAAACGGACAGGTCAGAATTTAGCAATTTCCCTCCCAACCTATATTTAAAAAAAACAAAAAACAAAAACTCTGGAGATCGTCAATAAGGTGATGTTTCAGTTTTAAATCAGTGTAGCTGTTGAAAAAGCTGACCTGAATCTCATTATTATTTTGGAATAATCTATATATATAAAAGTGAAATACCATTCACACATTAGCACAAAATCTCCAGAACCGTAAAGCCTACAAACTTGAAATTTGGCATGTATGTTCCTCTTGGCTTCTAGGTGCTCACTAAGAAAGGATTTTTCAAAATGACCATCAGAGCATTAGTATTTCCTATATTATTATTATTAACATGCTCTGATGCTAAGGAGTTCTACTCCCCCTCCCCACCTGAAAAGAAATCTCTTCCAAATACAAAACACCAGAGGAGTTTCAGTTTCACAGCAGCAAGCAGATTTAGTACAGATCAGTTGAGCTAAGCCACGCCCAGGCTCCTTGTTGTCTCCTTCTTGCTCACACAGCAATTACTGTTTCACTTTCCAAACAGCCCTCAACTCTTTCACACACTGACAGGACGCTAGTCAAGATGAATACTGATGGATGCTGGTAGGCAGAGGCAGAATTTCCCCCCCTTATTTTCCTCCCCAAAAAGTAAGCCCGACCACATAGTTTCGTAGAGAAGCAGAGGTATCAAGCTAGTATATTTATATATCTTAAAAACAAACACATTCTAGTATTTTTCACATTTTGCTGTATTTCTGAGTTGGCGCAGAAAGAACATTCTTTGTTGTGCTTTTTTGATGACATTTGATGTTAGGTGTCCAGTTTAGGTCTTGAGATACGATAGAACCTAGAAATTTGAAGGCCTCTACTGTTGATACGGTGTTGTCTAGTATTGTAAGAGGTGGTAGTATGGGAGGGTTTCTCCTAAAGTCTACCACCATTTCTACGGTTTTGAGTGTGTTCAGTTCCAGATTGTTCCAGTTACACCACGAGGCAACTTGTACAACCTCCCGTCTGTATGCGGATTCGTTGTCTCGAATGAGATCAATCACTGTTGTGTCATCTGCAAACTTCAGAACTTTAACAGATGGATTGTTTGAGATGCAGTGATTGGTATAGAGGGTGTCATGCCCCTGTTGGAGTCTGATTCTGAGGGGGAGATTGAGGAGCTGACAGGGAGGGGGAGTGTGGCTCCAGTAGCTGTGGAAGAAACTGGGGAAGGGCACAGTCCAGCTGGGCATTCAGAGGAAGACCCAGGCCCAACCCCTCTTCATCCTAGGGTACGCAGGGAGGAATGGAGAAGGGAGCAATGTGTGTTACGGGGGAGAAAAGGGCCCTGATTCCCTTCATTAGCTGCAGCTGGGAAAACAGGATTTAAAAAGGGCATTTGAGCACAGCACCTTGCTGGAAGCAAAGCATGAATTATCTTTGTTTGTCAAGTCTTATCTGGGTTCTGGCGTCCTCCCAACTGTGTGTGTTTCGTTGTCTTCTGAAGTCTGCAATTCCTTATCCTGCCCTGTCTCGTTAATTGCTGCAGCGTGGTTTGTGTTGGTTTTTATTTATAATCTATATGTACGTTCGGTTCGGATTGAATTTCTTCCCTTGAAAGACTGTTCTTGGGAGAGATTTTTCTCCAGTCAATATAACGGGACATTGGGGGCCAAGTTGGAGGAATGAAAGGGACCTTACCTACTTTTGTGACTTTGTGACTTTTGTGCCACGCCCCGGGTCATCACAGAGGAAGAAGTGGAGAAAGCACACAGCCTTCGGGGGGGCCCTGTGCTAATTCTACAGGTATCAGATGTGATTCTGCCTAGCTTCACCTGCTGCTTCCTGTCTGTTTGGAAGATTATGATCCACTTACAGGTGTGTTCCATTGCTAGGCAATGGAAGTGTGACTGCGGTCACAATGGTGTCATTTTCATTAGCTTTGCTTTATCGATGTGAAGTTTGCTTCGTACTAACCAGTGAACTGTTTAGCTTTCAGTGCACTTATCTCAAATTGATCCGACAGCAGCGCGGAAAGGGTGGATAGGCCCCGCAAATAAAAATAGCATCCCATAAACCAAGGTTTTTAACCCCCTTTTTATCGCCTAAAATCTAGCTAAGATTGAAGGGCTTCTTAGGCCCACCGAAGCTAGGAATGTAATTCCATGTAAGGCAACAAAAATAAATGACTTTTTTTCCACCTGTTTGATTTCCCCAGAATTCTATTTAGCCAACTTATAGCTGCTTAGACACAGAGGCACATTTACTCATGTACAGGCAGCTCCTCCGACTTCCGACAACTGAGCCCCAAAGGCGTGTCTGTCATAAATATGCATCCATCATAAATATGAGTTAGAGGCCAAGTGTCTTGATTTTAATCAGGTAACCTTGAGGATACCGCCATGGTCGTTAAGGAGGAAAAATGGCCGTCTTTTTTTCAAGTGATGTTGCAACTTGGAACGGTCACGAAACGAACTGTTGTAAGTCAAGGATCACCGGCACTATGCAGGTAATCTTTGACTTACAACAGTTTTAGTGACCGTTCAGTCGCAACAAGCACTGAAAAAAGTGAGTTGTGACCATTTTCCCCACACTTACGACCACTGTAGAATCCCTATGGTCACGTGATCAAAATTTGGACACTTGGCCACTGGCTTTTATTTACGACGGTTGGAGTCTGACTCAAAGCCAAGCCGCACTAAAAGCCTCCAATACAGGAAAGACAATGTTGCCAGCCAATCAAGACAAAAAAAAGCCACAAAACAGACAGAAGATATTAGAAACACCAATCAAGCAGAACACAGCAAACTCCAAGACCAATAAACACAGACCAAGACTCCCACCCAATCAGGATGAAGAAAAAACCATTCTGGCACAGCAGTAGGCTAGCCCCAAATTTAAAACAGAAATGGCTGTGAAAGTCTGACTCACAGACGAACACAATACAGAAGCCTGATGATGGCAGATGAGATTCTGCCGAAATGTTGCTACAACTTTAAAAGCACAACTATAATGACGTGGGAAAATACCCGAACAAAGCTAAATACCATATGTATATGTGTGTGTGTGTGTGTGTGTGTATCTATGTATGTGTGTGTGTCTGTCTGTCTGTCTCTGTGTGTGTGTGTCTGTGTGTGTGTGTGCATATATATGTGTGTGTGTGTGTGTGTGTATATGTATATATGTATATATGTATATATGTATATATGTATATAGGTATATATGTATGTGTATGTGTGTGTGTGTGTATATATATATATATGTATGTATATATATATATATATATGTGTGTGTGTGTATATATAAATATATATATATATAAATATATATATAAATATAAATATATAAATGGTTAGTTAGGGTAGTTCTCGACTTACAAACGTTCGTTTAGCAACTGTTTAAAGTTACAACAGCCCTGGAAAAGGTGGCTTATGATCCTTCTTCGCACCTTCTGCTGCTCCCCTCTGGGAGGAGGTTTCGAAGTATCTGTAGAAGAATTACTAGATGCTGGAACAGCTTGGTTCCATAGGCCAAGGTAGGTATCTTGTAAATTTCCGGGATTCTTTCCCCAGATATATGTGTACATTCGAACTAGACTGGGATGTTTCTCTGGGTCATCTATGTGTGTGCGTATGTGGTATGTGCATAAGAGTGATCTTTTGAGAGCTGAATTCAAGGAAATTTCATTTTAATCTATGCTGATTGATGTACATTTAAAATGACAATAAAGTGATGGCTAACCTTTCCACCATCGTGTGCCAAAAGTGTGTGTGCACGCACACGCGCATGCCTGCACCCATAATGCACGCGACACCCCCCACCTCCTGCGTACCATGACCCCCCTATGCACCTCTGTGTATGCGTGGCAGATACCTGACAATCAGCTAGCTGGCAGGAGGCACGCACGCATGCACAGTGGACCTGATCCGGGGCAACGGCTCGCGTGCTGGCAAAGATGGCTCTGCATGCCACTTCCGGCATGCGTGCCATAGGTTCGCCATCATGGTTCTATTCTATTCTACTCTATTTTATTCTATTTTCTATTCTATTTTCTATTCTATTTTCTATTGTATTTTCTATTGTATTGTATTTTGTACTTATTATTCTATTCTATTTCATTCTATTCTATTTTTTATTCTATTTTCTATTCTATTCTATTTTCTATTCTATTTTATTTTATTCTATTCTATTCTATTTTATTCTATTCTACTCTATTTTTCTGTTCTGTTGTTCTGTTCTATTCTACTCTATAGGTTTATTCTATACTTTTGCTCTATTCTATTCTATTCAATTCTCTTAGAACTTAGAACTAAGGAAAAATTTCCTGAGAGAGCAATTAATCAGTGGAACAACTTGCCTTCAGAAGTTGTGAAGGCTCCAACACTGGAAGTTTTTAAGAAGAGATTGGACAACCATTTGTCTGAAATGATATAGGGTTTCCTGCCTAAGCAGGGGGTTGAAGACCTCCAAGGTCCCTTCCAACTCTGATATTCTATTCTGTACTGTTCTGTACTGTTCTGTTCTCTTCTAAACCTCTAGTATGTTCTCTTCTCTTCTATATATCTATTCTATTCTATTCTATTCTATATTCTGTTCTATGTTCTATTCTATTCCTTTCATTTCCATTTCTATTCTTATACTTATTTTTTCTTTTTCATTCTATTTCTATTCCTATTCTATTCCTATTCTATTCCTATTCTATTCTATTCTATTCTAAATTGTGGGTGGCTCCATCACTGGAGGCTTTCAAAAAGAGACTGTCTAACCATCTGTCTAAAATGGTCCAGGAACTCCTCCTCTAGCAGCGAATTGGGACTAGACTAAGACATCTGAGTACCCTTCAAACTCTCTTATCCTGTGTTCTAAGAAGCGTCTTCAGTTCTTGGCTGAGAAGCAAAACATTTTCAAAAAAAAAAACCAAGAAAGACCTGTTGCCTTTGGGGGGAAAAAAAACAACAACTTTCGGGTCAACCATGTCCTGGATGATTGAGAATCTCCATAGATGTTTTTCTCTGATTTTTTTTTAATTTATCTCAAATTGTATCCAGTCCAAAGAACGAAAATTAAATTGTATTCTATATTATTGTCATTTTTTTTTCTATGCTTGAGCTTTAGTTTTTTTTCGCCTTGGGTACAAAAGAAGAATTCTTCCATTAGCCATTACAGAATGAAATTTCTTTCTACCAGAACCGACCTCCAGAATTTGAAAAATGCTATTAGATTCCAAAATGAATTATTCACCATCTTCTGACACAATACTAAAACTCTTTAACATCTCATGGAAAACATGAAATACTACCCTTGACCCATCAAAAAATAACCTTTTCACGTGGTTGAACCAATGACAAGACTTCCAGTGTGCATTCTATTATACCTTTAAAAAAAATTAAAAGTTTAATTGCTTGCACTGTAGCTCCTTGTTTCTCCTTCACAATCAGCTGAAAATGCTATGGATATTTAATAGCACTATGTGGGGGAAGAAAAAAAAAAACACTCGCAAATTGCAATGCTTTCAATAACATATAATCAAAATTATCCTGCATTCAGCAAACGTTTCCTGTGCATCTAATTAAAACTTCTGCACTACCACGTCAAGAGATTCTAGTCTTTCTTCTTTGGTGTGGCCCTAACGAGGACTGACTGACTGAGGAAAAAAAATCATCCCGAAGGTTATTTAATGATTGAAATGAGAAATACAAAAAGAATGACCAAAGCGTCCTGCAATAGAGAAAGGGATGCAGGTGGTCCTCGACTTACAACCTCAATTGAGCCCGACATTTCTGTGGGTAAGGGAGGTTTTGCCCCACTTTATGGGGCAAAACTGGCTACAGTTCTGGCTACAGTTGTTAAGTGAGTCACTGCAGTTGTTAAATTAGTAACACGGTCGTTCATTTGAACCTGGCTTCCCCATTGATTTTGCTTCTCAGAAGGTTGCAAAAGGGGATCACGAGATCCATTCCTTTCTATTCCACATTTTCTATTCTATTCTGTTCTGTTCCATTCCACATTTTCGGTTCTGTTCCATTCCACTCCGTTTCATTCCATATTTTCTGTTCTTTTCTGTTCCATTCCATATTTTGTATTCTATTCCATTCCATATTTTCTGTTCCATTCCATATTTTCTGTTCTGTTCCTTATGTTCCATTCTGTTCTGTACCGTATTTTCTATTCTATTCTATTCCATTCCATTCCAATTTTCTGTTCTGTTCGGTTCTATTTCTTATTCTATTCTATTCCATTCCATTCCACTCCACATTTTCTGTACTGCTCTGTATGTTCTGTTCTATTTCTTATTCTATTTCTTATTCTATTCCACCATTCCATTCCATTCTACTCCACATTTTCTGTTCTGTTCTGTTCTATTTCTTATTCTATTCTATTCTTACCCCTACTCCAATAATAAATTTGATAGATAATTAAATAAATACTGTGAAGATTTACTTCTGAGCAAATGAATGCTAGTGTCATGACTGCTATGAAAACCCCCACTAAAAAAGTGGCATTGAAGCAGTCAGGATTTATTTAAGCAAGATTACAAGAGAGATTGTGTGCAGCATATATATGTACTGCATAGCTAAAGCAATGCATTTATTTCTCTCTATCTGAGTAAAACCTGCCTTAAAATTTAATCTAAGAGCACCATGGAGGAGCACATATCAAACTGCAGTTTTATACAGGGGTGGGATTCTACCAGTTCGCATCTATTCGCTAGAACCGGTTGTTAACATTCTAAGCAGTTCGTAGAACCGGTTGTTAGAAGAAATTACTGGTCTAATCCTGTAAGGAAGGCAGGAAGGAAATATTCTGGTGTTGCTTACAGAAACTGCCTCTCCGTTAACCCTTATTATATTCTTGGCAGGACTAGCACTTCCTGTCTCAGGAACTTCCTTGGAGTTTTCTTCCTCTCCTTTGCTGGTACTTTGCTTGTGTGGAGTGACCATTCAAAGTTACAATGGCGCTGAAAAAAGTGACTTATGTCCATTTTTCACACTTACAACTGTTGCAGCATCCCGACAGTCGTGAGAGGCCAGGCGAGGAGATGCATGCCTCGATGTGAGTGATATTGAGTTGGCCACACCCAGCCAATAACATGACCACCAAGCCATGCCCATCAACTAAGCCACGCCCACAGAACCGGTTGTTAAAAAATTTGAATCCCACCCCTGGTCTTATATAAAAAAATGTTAATGCTGGTTTTTTTTTCTCTACAGATGATATAGAATCACAGTCACCAGAAACAATAACTCAGTAATAAAATTAAAACAATCGATCACCTTTTAACATAATAACAATGCTGGAGTTTCCTGTACCTGCAGCAAACAGACTTTGTATTGATGAAAGAGTTCTTTAAATAGCAGCACTAAACATTGTAAAATATATCTTCGATTGAAAAGGAAGTCTTCTCTGAATTTTGTTACTCTTGCATGACTTCAACGTCAAAGGTAATTAAAAAAAAATTATCTGTCCATCTATCCCCAGTGTGGGTAATTAGCAATAAAGAGGAAACACACTAAAAGTCAAGACATCATCAAATAAGTTGGCAAGTCACAAGATTGCCATGTGCAAAGGCTGCTTTCGGTGCCGTTACTGTATAACACGCCTGCATTAATCATACATCAGCCTTTGAGATGTCTGATTAATTCATATAAATATTAAAAGAGTCAAACATAAAAGCAGTTATATCTTCTTTATATATATATAAAAGCGAAATACCATTCACACATCATCACAAAATCTCCAGAACCGTAAAGCCTACAGGTGTGAAATTTGGCACGTATGTTCCTCTTGGCTTCTAGGGGCTCACTAAGAAAGGATTTTTCCAAATGACCATCAGAGCATTAGCATTTCATATATTATTATTATTAACACGCTCTGATGCTAAGGAGTTCTACTCCCCCTCCCCACCTGAAAAAACATCTGTTCCAAATGCAAAACATAAACAGAGGAGATGAGTTTCAGTTTTACTTTCACAGCAGCAAGCAGCTTTAGGGCAGAACAGTTGAGATAAGCCATGCCCTTGCTATCTCCTTGCTCACACAGCAAATAGTGTTTCAGTTTCCAAATAGCCCTCAACTCCCTCACAGGAAGCTAGCCAGATGAACACCGATGGATGCATTTCTTACAAAATTAAGCCACACAAAAATAACTTACCTGCCCCAAGCGGCTTCCATTGTCGATTTCTTGCTAACCAGAACACAGGACGATTCAATGACACTTGACTTGTTCAGTTTGTAGCAAAACCCACACATTGGATCCAGCATGCAGCCGTTACAATTGCTGAAACGGAAGAAGGAAAACTCATCAGAATAAGCCAGCCTTTTAAAAGAAAAGTGTTAATTAAGTAAGAATGGGAGTTAGCTGGTTTCTCAAAAGGACAAGCCAGAATCTTAAAGAGTCATCAATGACCTCACTTCACTTTGGCCAAAGTTATAACTCAAGTAATTTTTGTCATATGGAGAATATTTCTATAATTTCAATGAATCAATCAATCAGAATAGAACTAGAAGGGACCTGGGAGGTCTTCTAGCCCAACCTCCTGCGCGAGCTATTTTGGTATTACTCTTGCTATTTCTTTTAATTTATTAAAAATGATAGCAAAGAAGAAAAAAAGACATTGAAACTACACTGCTCAAAAAAATAAAGGGAACACAAAAATAAGACATCCTAGATCTGAATGAATGAAATATTATTATTAAATACTTTGTTCATTACATAGTTGAATGTGCTGACAACAAAATCACACAAAAATTATCAATGGAAATCAAATTTAGCAACCCATGGAGGTCTGGATTTGGAGTTAAACTCAAAATTAAAATGGAAAAAAACACAACAGGCTGATCCAACTTTGATGTAATGTCCTTAAAACAAGTCAAAATGAGACTCAGTAGTGTGTGTGGCCTCCACGTGCTTGTATGACCCCCCTACAACACCTGGGCATGCTCCTGATGAGGTGGCGGATGGTCTCCTGACGGATCTCCTCCCGCACCTGGACTAAAGCACCCCCCAATTCCTGGACAGTCTGTGGTGCAACGTGGCGTTGGTGGATGGAGCAAGACATGATGACCCAGATGTGCTCAATTGGATTCAGGTCTGGGGAATGGGCGGGCCAGTCCATAGCATCAATGCTTTCGTCTGAACAGGAACTGCTGACACACTCCAGCCATATGAGGTTTAGCATTGTCATGCATTAGGAGGAACCCAGGGCCAACCACACCAGCATATGGTCTCACAAGGGGTCTGAAGATCTCATCTCAGTACCTAATGGCAGTCAGGCTACCTCTGGCGAGCACATGGAGGACTGTGCGGCCCCCTAAAGAAATGCCACCCCACACCATTACTGACCCACTGCCAAACCGGTCATGCTGGAGGATGTTGCAGGCAGCAGAACGTTCTCCATGGCGTCTCCAGACCCTGTCACATCTGTCACATGTGCTCAGTGTGAACCTGCTTTCATCTGTGAAGAGCACAGGGCGCCAGTGGCGAATTTGCCAATCTTGGTGTTCTCTGGCAAATGCCAAACATCCTGAACGGTGTTGGGCTGTAAGCACAATCCCCACCTGTAGATGTCGGGTCCTCATACCACCCTCATGGAGTCTGTTTCTGACCGTTTGAGCAGCCACATGCACATTTGTGGCCTGCTGGAGGTCATTTTGCAGGGCTCTGGCAGGGCTCCTCCTGTCCCCCCTTGCACAAAGGCGGAGGTAGCAGTCCTGATGCTGGGTTGTTGCCCTCCTACAGCCTCCTCCACGTCTCCTGGTATACTGACCTGTCTCCTGGTAGCGCCTCCATGCTCTGGACACTACGCTGACAAACCTTCTTGCTACAGCTCGCATTGATGTGCCACCCTGGATGAGCTGCACTACCTGAGTCACTTGTGTGGGTTGTAGACTCCGTCTCATGCTACCACTAGAGTGAAAGCACCGCCAGCATTCAAAAGTGACCAAACCATCAGCCAGAAAGAATAGGAACTGAGAAGTGGTCTGTGGTCACCACCTGCAGAACCACTCCGTTATTGGGGATGTCTTGCTAACTGCCTCTGCTTTCCACCTGTTGTCTATTCCATTTGCACAACAGCAGGTGAAATTGATTGTCAATCAGTGTTGCTACCTAAGTGGACAGTTTGATTTCACAGAAGTGTGATTGACTTGGAGTTACATTGTGTTGTTTAAGTGTTCCCTTTATTTTTTTGAGCAGTGTATAATGGACGCAGATCCAATTAAAGATAATAATTTCTGAATTATACAGAATTAGTTGGACAATTAAGAATGGAGAAAGAGAGAGAGGGGGAGAGGGGGGAGAGAGAGAGGGGAGAGAGAGAGAGAGAGAGAGAGAGAGAGAGAGAGAGAGAGAGAGAGAGAGAGAGAGAGAGAGAGAAGAAATTTGGAATTATTCAACGTTAAATATGATGGGCAAATAAATACTGTATATCCCCATCACAATACAGATGGGAAATCAGTGAATATCAACACTGAACTGGCAGAGCACATGTGTTGTTTCTAAATTTCTTTCCACGTGAAAGTCACATGCACAATTTTAAAACTGAGTATTTGGAAACCATCTGCAAACGTTCATGTTTTATTTTTTTTATTTTAACACAGGTTGTTATTTTCATTGCCTGCTCAGTGTCCTATAACTTGAATGAAATTGCTTTTTATATGCAAAAGTGAGGGCAATCCTTGCCTCTTGGTAGCCCAGCTGACCCATATCTGGTGCCCTCAAGGTATGCAGTACAGGTTTAGTGACCATTCGAAGTTACAAACTGACCCATTAAAAAAATAGAACGTTTTCCAAACTTATAGCTGTTGCGACATTCCCGTGGTCACGTGATCAAAATTCAGAAGTTTGGAACTGACTCATATTTATGACGGTTGCAATGTCCCTGGGGTGACATGATCCCCTTTTGTGACCTTCTGATGAGCAAAGTCAATGGGGAAGCCGGATTCACTTAACAACCGTGTTACTAATTGAACAACGGCAGGGATTCCCTTAAACGACTGGCAAAAAAAGGTCATAAAATGGGGCAAATCTCACTTAAGAGCTGTCTCGCTTATCAGTAGAAATTTTGGGCTCAAATTGTATATGTGAGGTATGCAGGAGTGGACTTCAAAAATTTTAGCAAGCGGTCCTCTGGCCAGTTGCTGGGTGGGTGTGCCTATGGTGGGTGCAGGGGTGGGTTTCTACCGGTTCTGTCCACCTCTGTAGAACCGGTAGCTCTGAAGAGCAGCAGACATAGAACCGGTTCTATGTCTGCTGATGTTTTTGCCCACCCACCCACCTGGGCTCTTACCTGATCTTTATTTCCTGATTTTTCAACTTCAGCTGCCGAATGAGGCACAGCTGCAGTTAAAAAAGCAGGAAAAGAGGCTGGTTCAAAGGCTGCTTCTCTGCAAGCAGCCTGCTGATGGCGAGTTACAGGCGCGCGGCTCCCAGCTTGCAGGGAAGCTCGTAAATCCCAAGCCGGTATTTAACCCAGTCGTATCGCACGCATGGGTGGGTGTGGCCTAGTCGGCCTCCTGCACCATGGCGGGGCGTTTTCACCCTCCCGGGCTCCGGAGGATTTCCTCAAGCAGTAGTGGAGGGTGAAAACGGCCTCCACAGGCCCCTGAGGCCCTCTGGAGTTCCTGGGAGGGCGAAAACAGCTTCCCTGGGCTCCAGAGAACTCCTGTTTCTGGCTTTCTGGAGTCTCAGGGAGGCCCATTTTTCTCCCTCCCTGAGCCTCTGTGAGGGCCCTGTACTCTGGCATGCAAAACAGGCCAACGTGGAGACTCCTGGGAGGGCAGGGCGGGGTGGGACCAACCAGGGGTGGGATTTACCGGTTCGCCGAACAGGCTATTAAAAATGATAAAATTAGTGACTTCTGGTCGCGCTTCCGTCGATGATGGACCAGAGACCGCAACTGTGCGCGGCTTTGATCCGTGCTTGCCCTGTTGGTGGGGTCCGTGAGGGACTGAAAACATCTGACCCACCTTGTAGGGGTGGGGGAAGAGGGGGAGATTGCCAGCTGGGTCGAGGGAAGCCACATCTCCCCTCCCTGGCTTGGTATACTCCCCTATTAGACAGGGAAAAGCAGCAGTTTAATGGCTGCTCTGAAGACGGGAAGCTGCCGGGACTTAAGTTTGTGCTGGAGCGGTGAAGTGGTGAGCAGCATGTAACTGGATAAAAGACCTTGAACATTCTTTTGGACAACCCCAAAAAGCAGAACGAAAGAGCCCTCGTTTGGAAGAGTGGTAGTGGCGAATGGGAAATAAGAGGGAAATATAAGGTAAATAAAAAAACCGGAAATAAAAGGACTATATGAAACCAGAGATTAAATTTGGAATAATATACAGAATTGGGCACTAATTAGGCATTGGATAAAATGCTGGACTTATCTGGAATGGACAAAATTTAATGTTAATACTACGGAAAAGAGAATTTTTTTAAAAGGATAAATTTAGCTACCGGTTCGCCAAAACCGGGGTGAACCTGTAGCAGCCCAACCCTGGAGGTCTGGGAGTTCTGGATGGTAAATGTCATGCCCCTGTCGGAATCTGACTTGGAGGAGAAGCCAAACAGTTGACAGGGAGTGGGGCTCCGTTGGCTGTGGAAGAAACTGGGGAAGGGCAAACTCCAGCTGGGCAGAGCAGGGGAGAGGTAGAACAATGGAGAGGAAATTCAGAGGAAGACCTAGGCCCACCCACTCTTCATCCTAGGTCATGCAGGGAGGAATGGAAAAGAGAGCAACATGGGTTGTGTGGCTTATGGTGGAGGAAAGGGCCCTGACTCCCTTCATTAGCTGCAGCTGGGAACGCAGTGTATAAAAAAGGTAAGCTGCATGCATTAAGCTGTTGGGAGCAAACATGACTTTATCTTGTATTGTCGTGGCTTATCTGTGTTCCTGGCGTCTTCCCAACTGTGTGAGTTTTGCTGTGCTTTCAAGTTTGAAATTCCTGCTCCTGCCCTGCCAAACTACTTCAGTTTGGTTTGTTTGGATTTTAAGTTACAGTTTGTGTGTACCTTATTTTGGACTGAATTTTCTACAGTCAAAGGCTGTTCCTGGGAGACTTTTTCTCCAGCCTGAAGAAACCTGGACATTGGGGGCAAAGTTGGAGATAATAAAGGGACTCTTATTGCTTATCTGACTGTGTTGCCTTTGTGCCATGCCCTGGGTGATCACAGTAAAACCTGCTTGCTTTCATTAACAACAAAACCAGTTTTTAGCAAATATTTCTAGCTATTATCTCTGATCTAACAGAAGCAGAGAAAACCAAGAGCAGAATAATATGTGAATAGGATGGGAAGTTACGGAAATACATCCAGGCTTTTGGAAAACAACTATTGCAATTACTCTGCTTTCTTTAATTTAAAAAGCTTTCAGTTTTTGACTCCGGGCAGTTCATGTTTTAAATCTTTTGAAACCCTCTGGATGATAAATAATTTGCAGTGTTCCAGAATTGGCCATGTATTTTATTGATGCTGTGACTATCTGATCTAAATTTCTCTGAACCTTCTATATATATAAAAGTGAAATACCACTCGCGCATCATCACAAAATCTCCAGAACCATAAAGCCTACAAACTTGAAATTTGGCACGTATGTTCCTCTTGGCTTCGAGGTGCTCACTAAGAAAGGATTTTTCGAAATGACCATCAGAGCATTTAGAGTATTTCCTATATTATTATTAATAACACGCTCTGATGCTAAGGAGTTCTACTCCCCCTCCCCACCTGAAAAGAAATCTCTTCCAAATGCAAAACACAAGCAGAGGAGAGTAGTTTCAGTTTTAGTTTTAGTTTCACAGCAGCAACCAGCTTTAGTACAGAACAGTTGTGCTGAGCCACGCTCAGGCTCCTTCCTGTCTCCTTGCTCACACAGCAAATACTGTTTCAGTTTCCAAACAGCCCTCAACTCTCTCACATACTGACAGGACGCTAGCCAGATGAATACCGATGGATGCTGGTAGGCAGAGGCAGAATTCCCCTCCCCCATCTTCCTCCCCAAAAACTAAGCCCAACCACAAAGTTTCGTAGCAAAGCACGGGTATCGAGCTAGTAGAAGGATATTCAAAAATATCTTTTTCTCCTAAAAAAAAAAGGTGTTTTGTATTTATTTCTAAAATATCAGGCGTGTAAACTCTCTTTTGTGTTGAAAACTGGCCTGCTCCCATCCAGCGTTTTCAATTAAATTAGAGGTCTAATAAAGAGAGACATGCTAAAAGCTAGGTTAAGTCCTGCAACCCCAAAACAGCTTTTTACTGCTTAGCTAATTTCAGGATTTATTGCCAAGTCATCCTTCAGCTTTACGCCATGAACTTCCCAATCAAATTTTAATTACATGTTGATGAGAGCAAGGGAAAATGGCTTCAGCGTGCATTTTAAGGCTTCTTCTGAACACCTCTGGGTCAAATCCTTATTTTTTTTTAACCATAAGCTTTTCATTATAAAATGTGTTTTTAGAACTCAGAATAACAGAGCTAGAAGGGACCTCAGAGGTCTTCTAGTCCAACCCCCTGCTAAGGCAGGAAACCCTATCATTTCTTCAAATCGTTGTCAAGTCTCTTCTTAAAAGTCTCCAGTGTTGGGAGAATTCACAACTTCTGGTGGCAAGTCGTTCCACTGATTAATTGTTCTGACTGTCAGGAAGTTTCTCTTTAATTTTGGGTTGCTTTTCTCCTTGATTCGTTTCCATCTGTTGCTTCTCATCCTGCCCTCAGGTGCTTGGAGAATAGCTTGACTCCCTTCTTCTTTGGGGCAGCCCCTGAGATACTGGAAGACTGCTATCATGTCATGCCTAGTATTTCTTTTCCCTAATTTTTTTGTCCTCTGGAAAAAAAGTGACTTGTGACCATTTTATAAGAGCCGTGGTGGTGCAGTGGTTAGAGTGCAGTACTGCAGGCTACTTCTGCTGACTGCCAGCTGCTTGCAGCTTGGCAGTTCGAGTCTCACTGATTCACAGTTGACTCAGCCTTCTGTCTTTCCGAGGTCGGTAAAATGAGGACCCAGATTGTTGGGAGCAATAGGCTAACTCTCTAAGCTGCTTATAGAGTTGGAAAGTACTGTAAAGCAGTAGATAAGTCTAAGAGTTATTTTCCTTCCTTCCTTCCTTCCTCCCTCCCTCCCTCCCTCTCTCCTTCCTCTCTTACTCCCTTTCTCATTCTTCTTCCTGGTGGGGCAGTGGTTAGAATGCAGGATTGCAGATTAATTCTTCCCACTGTCAGGAGTTCAATCCTGACCGACTCTAAAGGTTGACTTAGCCTCCCATCCTTCCGAGGTCAGACCCAGACTGTTGGGGACAATAGGCTGACATTCTAAGTTGCTTATAGAGTTGGAAAGTCCTTTAAAGCAGTAGATAAGCCTAAGAGCTATCGCCCTCCCTCCCTCCCTCTCTTATTCCTTCTCATTCGTCTTCCTGGTGGCGCACTGGTTAGAATTCAGTATTGCAGGCTAAACTCTGCCCACAGCCAGGAGTTCGATCCTGGCTGGCTCAAGGTTGACTCAGCTTTCTGTCCATCCGAGGTCGGTCAAATGAGGACCCAGATTGTTGGGGGCAAGAGGCTGACTCGGTAAAACTGCTTAGAGAGAGCTGGGAAGCACTGGAAAGCGGTATATAAGTCTGTTGCTAGTGCTATTTTCATACTTACAACCATTTCAGCAGCATCAAAATTCAGTTGCTTGGCAACTGCTTCATACTTATGACCGGTGCTGTGTCCCAGGGTCACCCAATCCCCTTTTGACAAGCAAAGTCAATGGGGAAGCCAGATTCACTTAACAACTCTGGCAAGAAAAGTAAAACGGGGCAAAATTCAAAATTCTTGCTTAACAACATAAATTTTGGGCTCGATTGTGGCTGTAAGTTGAGGACTACCTGTATTCTCTTCTATCGATTGGATGAATCTTATGTAAAGTAAAAAAAAATAAAGTGAGGTGCCCAGAAGCACTCCATGTTTCTCTCCTGGGAGGAATTCCTTTGAAAGACCACGTTGATTTAGTAACAACTAAATTGTATGCAATGGTACAGTAATTTCCCCTAAGAAATCAGTTCAGATTCAACCAGAATAGTTAAGCCTTGCCTGAGAAGTTTGTCACTAATATAAGGTCTAAATTTAATGTAAATTTAGTTTAATTGTCTTTTAACGACCCCATAATCCCTTGCGGGGTGGAGTCTGGGCAACTGAATGGAGCTAGCAAGAGTGTTTAATGGCCGGATGCCTTTCCTGTTGCCAGTGTGGAGTTTTGCTCAGCAGATGTATTCTCAGTGTGCCCAGAGAGAGAAATATCTGCCTCTACCTAGGGTCGAACTCACAGCCTCCTGATTGTGAGGTGAGAGCTCCAACTCTAGGCCACACATCACTCCTATTAAATTTTATGTCATGGAGACTATATCAAGACCGCCTCATAATGAAACAGTCAAACTGCATCAAAAAGCAACTCAGTAGAAAAACAATGGACAACTAAATTCTTTTAGGTAGACAGCAATTCATAAGCCTTTACTGGCTTGTATTCATGCCAATCCATAATGTTTACGAAACTGCATACAGCTCAAGCTAATTTCAGCATATTTTAGCAATTACCATCTATGTAGGTACCGATTTTTCCTATTATGTGTTGTATTATCAATAAATTGTATAGCCCTATTAGTAATACCAAGGCTTACTTCCATCCAATGAAGAATAATCAGTCTGACATAGTTGTGAATCCAAGCTTTATTTCTCTCTCTTTCAACTTCATTAATGGATGGCAAACTAAAATCATATTTACGTATGTTGCTAACTGATGTTATGGATGTAATTTCAACAATTCTTGCGGATCCATTAAGATTGCAGGCTTAATTTCTCTGTTGATTTGCTCCATAATTGGAGGTAAAGGTACTTTTAATCATCTGTAGATGATGTTTATAATTGAGGAGTTCACATCTAAGGGATTCCTGCAATTTGCCCTTAAAACAGCACACCTTTGAACAAAACGCAGGCATGAAATTGCTTTCCTAAATTGTGCGGCCAACTTATCACCTGGTTGCTGATTCTGTTTTCGAGCTTAATTTAGTAATGCTGAAGCAATCACGTACCGCAGGGACACAAGAAGCACAAAATGAGAATTATATACTAAGCTTCCTTTAAAGAAATATCATGGAATATTGTAGACTACATTCACAGGGAGCGGGAGTGTGGCTCTGTTGGCTGTGGAGGAAACTGGGGAAGGGCAAAGTCCGGCTGGGCAGAGGTAGAACAAGGGAGAGAGAGTTCAGAGGAAGACCCAGGTCAACCCCCTCTTCATCCTAGGGCACGCAGGGAGGAACGGAGAAGAGAGCAACGTGGGTTGCGTGGCTTAGGGAGAGGAAAGGGCCCTGATTCCCTTCATTTGCCACAACTGGGAGGAGAGTTTAAAAGAAATGCAGGCTGCGTATGGCAGCTGCTAGGAGCAAATGTGAGTTTATCTTGTGTTGACTTTGCTTATCTGTGTTCCTGGCGTCTT
Source organism: Notechis scutatus (assembly GCF_049901735.1). Taxonomy (NCBI): domain Eukaryota; kingdom Metazoa; phylum Chordata; class Lepidosauria; order Squamata; family Elapidae; genus Notechis; species Notechis scutatus. Next base: position 28,841,175 of record NC_142014.1, on the reverse strand, counting down.
CCCAACTGGGTTGAATTATGGCCATTCCTTCACATCTGGAATTCTTGCTCCTGCCTGGTCAGACTAATTACCTCATTTTGCCTTGATTGGACTTATAGTTTTTGTTGACCACATTTTGGACTTGATTCTCTGCAGCCAAAGGCTGTTCTTGGGAGAGTTTTTCTCCTGCCCAGAAGGTAACCCAGGACATAAGGGGAAAAGTTGGAGCTAATAAAAGGACTCTTATTGATTAACTGACTGTGTTGCCTTTGTGCCACGCCCCTTTGGGTCATCACAATAATTTAGCGGGAAGCAAGATTGCATCCTAAACTACTTAAGAAACTAGCAGAGAGACTCAGAACGATTCTGAGCGTGCTGAAGAAAAAAAAACCTTCATGGAACAGCAATAACATGAGAAGAGAAATTAAGCTAAGGCAAAAGATATACATGGTTAAAGAATTACTGTTTTTTGGAACTCTTTAGGAATTTTCTACAAAAAAATGTTCTACCAAACAGCTTTGTAACTATTGAATCAAAAACTGCAGCTTTGAGTATTAGGTTAAAAGAGGTCTTTGTTTTATCATTCTTGGGTTGTTATTACCTCCACTGTGGACACAAAATTAGGATATGTTTTTTTCTAATATTTGAATAGTGCCAAATAAAATATTCAAAGAGATACCAAGAGTGCTCCTGGATTCGTCACTTCCAGAAAACAATGAATCCTTCGGGAGTTCTGCACCCAAAACACTCGACTAATTGTACATTCTTAACTAATGTGAACATTCTGTCAGCTTTGGAAGCCATATTGACACCAAATGCTTCCACTCTGCCACATTTTTGAGCCTGGGAAAATGGGAGGGGGGAATTTCTTGGCGCATACGTGGTTAAGACATAATAGCATTCTTCTTCTCAGTCAAGGTCAGGTTATTTCTGCACCTGGGTGAGGGGATGTCTCAAGTTGGGACGGATGGTGATTGGGACATGTGATGCAATGATGGGTTCAGGGGGTGGGTTTGTAGTTTTTACTTATTGCAAGGAAACCCGGAACTTTCAGATTCAGGATTCCCCAGATGTGCCTGTCATGCCCACTGGAATCTGACTCGGAGGAGGAAGCCAAACAGCTGACAGGGAGTGTGGCTCCGTTGGCTGTAGAAGAAACTGGGGAAGGGCAAAGGCCGGCTGGGCAGAGCAGGGAAGAGGTAGAACAAGGGAGAGGGAATTCAGAGGAAGACTCAGGCCCATCCCATCCTAGGGCATGCAGGGAGGAACGGAGAAGAGAGCAACATGGGTTGTGTGGCTTCCCTTCATTAGCTGCAGCTGGGAACACAGTGTATAAAAAAGGCAAGCTGCATGCAGCAAGCTGTTGAGAGCAAACATGACTTTATCTTGTATTGTCGTGGCTTATCTGTGTTCCTGGCGTCTTCCCAACTGTGTGAGTTTTGCTGTGCTTTCAAGTTTGAAATTCCTGCTCTCGCCCTCACAAACGAATTACTTCAGTTTGGTTTGTTTGGATTTTAAGTTACAGTTTGTGTGTACCTTGTTTTGGACTGAATTTTCTACAGTCAAAGGCTATTCCTGGGAGAGTTTTTCTCCAGCCCAAAGGTAACCTGGACATTGAGGACAAAGTTGGAGATAATAAAGGGACTCTTACTGCTTCTCTCATTGTGTTACCTTTGTGCCACGCCCATTACAGTACCAGTTTACTATCCAAATAAAACAGAACTTTTGAGAAGATGACTGTATTAAAATTATTGGCTGGAGTGGAGGTTTTCTGGAACGCCGACACATTCATTATACCGTATTTCATTTTAGAACTACTGTAGAAACCTCAAAAGGTTTAAGGAGCAAGTGAAAATGACCTACCTGTATTTTGTGCAGGTGGAATTTTGGCCCGACTGGCTTTCGGGGTGAAGAGTGACCTGTGGAGAAGCTTGAGCTGACAGCAAAAAGCCCAAAGCTAAAACAACCAGGGCCACAGTTGTGCCTATAAAACAACAACAAAAACTAGATCAGCTTCATTCCAGAACACTGTACAGAATTCACACATACACATATGTAGGTAGTCCTTGACTTACGACCATAATGGAGCCCACAATTTCTGTGACTAAGTGAAACGTGTGTTAAATGAATTTGCCCCACAATTGTTAAGTGGATCTCTTAACTTAATCACTCTAACTAACAAGAAATTCTCTGCTCTGAATCACATCAACTTCATTGAGGCTGTCAACCTACCCATCTATTAACTATCCTGCCTTATTATTTTTTTATAAAGAAAATTCCAGGCAGCAAACATACCCAGTTGACTTTTCTGACTAAGGCAGGACTATAACTTTCCATCTCCTGGTGATTGGCCCAGTTACCCAGCCGGCTTTCGTGGCTAAGGCGGAACTAGAACTCCCCGTCTCCTGGTGATTGGTCCAAGGTCATCCAGCCGGCTTTCGTGGCTAAGGCGGAACTAGAACTCCCTGTCTCCTGGTGATTGGTCCAAGGTCACCCAGCTGGTTTTCATGACTAAGGCAGGACTAGAACTCCCCGTCTCCTAATTTCTAACCTGATGCGTTAACCACGAGACCAAATCTCTACGGTCCATTTTGCAAGTGGGCTCCTGTTTCTTCCCGCCCATTCTTACAATGGCGCAGGCATACCTGCTAAACTTCCCAAGGTAAGTTTGCGCCGACCGACTTTTTCGACAAGCCAGACTCCCACAAGCGTGAAAATGAAATTAGTGAACGCGGTCAGGGCGGCAAGCCAGATGGCCAGGCGGTCATCTCGGACACCAGACATCTGCATGATGGTGGCACTGTAGTACCTGAAAGGCAAACAACCTTCTATGTGAAGTACATTCTCCAATTCAGACAACGGCGAAGCAACAGATTGCCTTTGTTGTGGAGGGAAACAACAAAGAAACGGTTCTTTTCGGTGACGCCAATATTACGCTCCATCCATCAAGACACAACAAATTTGATCCTTGGAAGATTCTGGCACTCGAGCAAATCAATGTCTCTCTCTCAGCATCCATTCTACGGTTATTATTTCAAGCAATTAGTGAGCATAAGACCGGAAATAGATCTTCAGAGAGAAACTGGGGGGGAGGCATACTGTAGTCATGCAAAATGTGATTTCGTGCCTTCCCCGGATTTAAAAGCATTTCTGAAACCGGCATCTGTATTCTTCACCGTGGCAAATCAAATTAACTGGTCTGAAATAGGAATAGAGAAATGGAACGAGTTCTGACTTAGGTGGCAATAACCATTGAAATAGGGGGTTTTATATAAGTTTGTTTGTTTGTTTCAAATGTATGGCTATCTCTCCATCCATCCATCTTTCTATCCTTCTATCCATCCTTCTATTATCTCTCCATCCATCCATCCATCCATCTTTCTATTATCTCTCTATCTATCCATCCATCCATCCATCCGTCCATGTATCTTTCTATCCATCCATCCATCTTTCTATCCTTCTATCCATCCTTTTATTATCTATCTATCTATCCATTCATCTTTCTCTCCATCCGTCCATTCCTCCATATCCATCCATCCTTCTATTATCTATCTCTCCATCCATCCACCCACCCATCCATCCATCCTTTCTATCTTTCTATCCACCCATCCAACTTTCTATCCTTCTATCCATCCTTCTATTATCTATCCATCCATCCATCCTTCTCTCCATCCATCCATTCCTCCATGTATCTTTCTATCTATTTATCCATCCATTTTTCTATCCATCCTTCTATTATCTCTCTATCTCTCTCTATCCATCCATCCATCCATGTATCTTTCTATCCATCCATCCATCCATCTCTATCCATCTACCCATCTTTCTATCCATCTATCTATCCATCCATCCAACCACCCATTCAACCAACCATTATCTCTCTATCCATCCATCCATCCATCCATCCATCCATCCATCCATCCATCCATCCATCTTTGTCTCCATCCATCCATTATCTCTCTATTCATCCATCCTTTCATCTGCCAATAATTCTCACCAACTTCAGCCACCCATTAAAGTTCTCCTGAATATATACCCCATCCATTTTTTTAGTCCATTTGCTAAATATACCCTTCTGTCACAAGACTCCCTATGCTGGTTTAAGCTTACTGTAGTAGATATACTGGGAAAAAAAACCTGAACAATTATTGTATCTGGGGAATTATCATTCACAGATTTAGCATTTCTAGTTTATTAGATAGCTTGATGGTGGCTATCCAATTACCCAGCACAGTCCAACATGCAGCCAGCTTTCAACCAGGAGCATTTCCAAAATGTAAAACCCCAGAAAATGCTTCTACATATGGAAACACAGTTACTACCCTTTTATGGTCTCCAGTTCCGTCCAACCTAATAATATGTTTGGAGTTATTATCAGCTACAACCGGTCCCTGAACAGTTAATATGTCTACTAAAGATGTTTTCTCTTTTGAGATGTAATGCTAAAAATAACAGAAATTGCAAACCTATGATGATATTTCCAATGCTTTCCACTTGTTTACATATCACGTTGATTGGATGGCATATCTTAATAATGGACTAAATGAAAGGAAGAGTTTAAAAATAGAGATTGAAAATGGCAAGCAGTATCCACAATGACATCAACTAAGGGTTGAAGACAATGCTCATGGCATTTAAGAAGTGATCTGGTACGGGGGGGGAAAACCTTCTTGAGTTTAGAAATATCTCAGGTCAGTGATATCCAATCTTTTGGATTTGTGGACTTCCAGAATTCCTCAGCCAGTAGGATAGCTAAATAAAGATAGGTAATAAAGGTAGATAAATGATAAATAATGGCTGGATGGAGAACAGATAAATAAGATAGCATAGATGGGTAGAGAAGATAGATAATATAGATAAATAACATATAATGATAGAAACATAAATAATGGATGGATGGTTGGACAGGTAAATAACATTGATAGTAGAGATGATAGATAATAAATATGATAAATAATGGATGGATGGAGGACATATAGCATAGATAGGTAAAGAAGATAGATAATATAAATAATGATAAGATACATAAATGATAGATAAAAAAATCAATGGATGGTTAGACGGAGATAACAGTGATAATAAAGAAGATAGAAAATATAAATGATAAGATAATAAATGATAAGATATATAAATAATGGACACATGGTTGGACAGATTGATTGCATTGATAGAGATGATAGATAATAAATATAAACAACAATGGATGGAGGACAGATCTATTTATCTGTCATAGCATAGATGGGTACAGAAAATAGATAATATAAATAATAGATAATGATAGATACATAAATATTGGATGGATGGTTGGACCGATAGATACCTTTGATAATAGAGACGATAGATAATAAATATAGATAAATGATAAGATAATAAATGATAGATAAATAACAGATGCATGGTTGGACAGATAGCATTGATAGTAGAGATGATCGATAATAAATATAAATGATAAATAATGGATGGATGGGAGATAGCACAGATAGGTAGAGAAGATAATAAATATAGATATAAATGATACATAAATGATAGATAAATAATGGATGGATGGTTGGACAGATAGATAACATTGATAATAGAGATGATCGATAATAAATATAGATAAATGTTTGATAATAAAGGTTGGAAAATAAATGTTAGATAAATGATGGATGAATGGATGGACGGATAACAGATTTCATGGATAAATGCAAGTTATGTAAGAACCTGTAATGTGAATGAATGCATACAGAAAGAGTTAGAAAATGACAAAAGGAATGCAATAACATAATATATATATTATAATATAATATAACATAACATTATATAATATATAATACAATACAACACACACACACACACACAGAGCTATCCAAAATGGTAATGTTTTCCTGGTTCATAGATAAAGTGTATAAGAAAACCTTGTTTATATGTGAGTCTCAGAAAAGAAAACAGTGATAAAGATCCCTGATTATTAACAGCTGGGGTTGAAATACAATTGGATTTATCCCCACACGGGAAAAGAAAAAAACAGCTCAGCGAAGGTAGAAAATGAGGGGTGGAGAGACCGAACAGAGGAGGAAAGACTATTGAGAGGCCGAATAAAACAGTCGGAACACCTTAGAAACACATTTTTACAGGGCTTAATGACATAATCAGCTTGGCCATAAGATTTGATAACCAGAACATAGGATTTCTTATGTTGGTGGTTTCGATTCACTCTTTTTCTTCCTTGCTTTTTTTTTTTACAAAGCATGTTTCCTCCCCCCCCCCAAAGTTGTTCCACACAGATTTTAAAAAGAATAAAAGAGCCTATCTTGTCTGCAGACTCATAAGACTAAGAGATAAAAAGCAACAGATTTGAGGCATTGATTCCAAAAACATTTTCCCAACAACCAGATGTCACAGCAGCAGCTTTGCAAATCTCCCACTGCTTTCAGGAAAAAAGTGCAACAGCAATACATTAAAAAAAAAAAATACCAGAAATTCATAATCTGAACAATATATCATCAATACTAGGCTCTATATTGGAAAGTACAACCTCTTAACACCTAGTGTAATTACACGCATCGAGATTCACTGAGTTGTTCCCCCTTGGGATAAGCAAGTTATGAGAAATGCAGGAAAAGAATGAGAAGCAGTGAGCGAAAGAAATTGAAAACAAGAGGTTAGAGAGAAGGAGAGGAAACTTAAACCTACTTTACTAATACAATTCATTATATGTCTCCATGTCTTTCTGCCCTGGGGCCCATCAACAGTGTGCAGCAGCAGCCAAAAACACCAATGCAATCCTAAATTGTGTTAACGGAGGGATACGATCAAGACAATTCCTTGTCTTAAGGAAGCTACTCATACAACTCTATAAAGCCTTTAGTAAGACCACACTTAGAATACTACATCCAGTTTTGGTCACCACACAAAAAAGATGTTGAGACTTTAGAGGCACCAAAACCTGGTTTTGTTTTGTTTTTCAGATAAAGAATTCATTCAATCTATCCATCCGTCCTTATTCACTCATAGACCAATAGATAAAACTCCCAAATTACAATGAAGTATTATTTATTAAACCAATTTATATAGCTGCCCAATTTGTGCCTGGGTGACTCCAAGGGTCATACAACATTTAAAAATTTAAATGATCCATCCAAAAAGAAAACTGTTAAAAGATAGAGCGGAGTAAAGATAAAAATGAGGCAGGGAAAATGTGAAAGAAATTGAGAAGTTTCTCTCCTTTTTAAAATAATATTGAAAACCAGGATCACTCACTGGCTGAATAGTGCTCAGTTCAGAATAGATAAAAGAGTAAAAATTTTTTAAACAAGATAACTAATAATTTAATCATGGAACTCCACTGAAGATATACTGAGGGCCACCAATTACAAAATGTTGTTACGTAAATACAAGAAAATTCAGTTTTACGATCTTTCTTGCCACAGCTGTTAAGTGAAGTTCTTTAAGTTTGTAAATCGGCTTAAATGAATCTGGCTTCCCCCATTGACTCTGCCCGTGAAAAGGTCGTAAAAGAGGATCACACAGGATACCGCAACTGTCATAAGTACATGCCAGTTGCCAAGCCTTTCGAATTTTGATCACGTGATCATGGAGATGCATTGTATCCCAGCCTGCGCAGGGATACAGTAGCCATTTCTATTTTAAAGCCCTTTCATAATTCAGTTTCTTCTGATGCTGTCAGGAAATCGTAGTCCCGTTTGATTTCACACAGTTGCCTTGGCAATGACAAATGCTACAAATCCAGTATTACAGTTTCTCTGCCCAATTTAAAACACGACAAACCCTCCGAAGTTAAATCAAAAGGTTCCTTTTATTAGGAATGCTGGCGGTCCCGCAAAAAGTTTCTTTCGCAGACTAACAAGTCCTGCCATATCTATTCATCTCCACCCCCTGCCTTTTATCCCCAGAGCTAGGGTGGGGCTTCGCTAGCAGCGGTGGCTCTTCTGTCCCAAGGACCGGCCCATAGATCTCCACTGCTCTCCTTTCCTCTGACTTCTGTGCATCTGCGCATCAGGCACTGGATCCAGCTGTTCCTCCTCTTCCTCAGCAGCCACCTCCAGTCCTACTCTTCTGTCCCAAGGACCAGCCCATAGATCTCCACTGCTCTCCTCTCCTCTGCCTTCTGCATATCAGGCACAGGAGCCAGCTGTTCCTCCTCTTCCTCATCAGCCACCTCCAGATCTGGGGGCTGTTGACTCTCCATCTGAGGGTTGATGGACAGCCCAGGCTCCGCCTCTGTCTCTCTCTCTCTCTGCCAGCTCCATTCCCTCTTCCCCCTCAAAGCTCTCAGGTTGTCTTGATGATGATTTAGACTCCCATGCTTCTTCCTCCTCCTCTGATTCAGCTGCTGAAGGGGCTGGTGGCCAATAGGTCACAACAGGGGGAGAGAACTCCATTTCACTCTTGTACACGGTTTTGGGAACAATGGAATAGAATAAGACAGAGAGCGTACTTTGCTTTTTAAAAAATAAATAAGTTCCGTTGGAAGCTTGTCGGAGCGATTTAAAAAAAAAAAAATCAAATGAAATTTGTCCCGCAGAACAGAATACAAGCCTTGTGCGTAATGAGTTGTTCAGTTCTATCACAGCAAAGGCCACTGGGTCCCACGCTTCGTGGATGGCTTCACTTTTATTTTCGAGGATGTGCAAACAGGTTTTACGGGTGAGAAAACCGACCTATCTGGAGAGGCAAGCTTTATCCATCAGAGCGCGCAACAAGAATAGATCGTACCCAAAGATTAAAAAAAAGGAGGCAGCCCTAAATGGAAAGGACTGAGATTGATGTTGGGTCACCTTGTGGCTGATTGATTCCACGAGATTCACACACACACACACACACACCCCCGAGGATAAAGTCTGTTTTATCTGTAGCCTGTCCAAGGGAAGGCATTTTTCTTTTATAAGGCCAAATTCATTCCTTCTGTCAACTCATAAAACATTTCTATGCCTGTTTTAGAGTTGCCATGAACGAGTGGGAGAGAAAATTGAAGGAGCAGTGCAGCAGTCTAAAACCGAAAGTGCATTCCATTCTTATCTTGCACAGATTGTAACTAAGCTACTGGAATTTCTGTCGTGAAAATCCCTAATTGGAGAATGTGATTGGTGACTCTTGGCTATGGACGTATTTTGTTGGAGAATATGAATTATGATACACCCAGAGAAGTGGGGGGAAAACAGGGTCAAGGGTGACAGTGAATTACGTGTCTCAGAATCAGCTTCATACGGGTCATGTCGACATGTTCGCTCCTAATAAATCTTTCGAAGTTTTTGAAGCTTGGCTCGAGGCTCATGATTTAATTAGAGCAACTGCCGGAATCCTGACACCTTCCTTCCTTCGGACAACACCGGCAGTCCTCGAGTTAGGACCACAATCGAGCCCCAAAGTTTACGTTGCTGAGGGGGAACGTCGGTTAAGTGAGTTTGTCCCATTTTACGACTTTTTGTGCCACCGTTATTAAATGCATCCCTGCATCTGTTAGGATAGTAACCCGGTTGTGAAGTGAACCAGGATTTTTCCATGGATTTTGCTGGGCACAAAAGCAGATCACGTGACCCTGGGAAACCGCAGCCGTCGTAAATATGAACCCCTTGCCAAGTGCCTGGATTTTGATCAGGTGATCGTGGGGATGCTAAGCGGTCATAAGTGTGAAAAACGATCCTAAGTCCCTTTTTTCAATGCCATTGTGACTTTCAACAGTCAGTTAACGGTCATGACTGTGAAAAGCGGTCCTAACTCACTTTTTTCAGTGCCGTTGTAACTTCAAAGAGTCACAAAATGAACCATGTTGAGGAACTACATGTGAGTTTCTGCATGCCTTGCCTTTTTTGCTTATCCTGCTCCTTCTCAGAAACCCAATTGTTTCTCCTAAATTGGCTTCTGTTTCTTCAGTTTTTCCTGCCCCTTTATAGTGTTCTTCCAAGGATGCGGAATAGAACAGCAATTAATATATTAAGGAAATGGTAGAATCATGAATAGGTATCAGATTTCCCTAAATCTGGGGGGTGGGGTGGGGAAACAAAGAGAAACAGAACCCAACAGCGACTGTCATTCACCAACTGGACAACAATTCACCTGGAATGTTTCAGGTAGCCCTCAAAATTACGACCACGATGGAGCCCAAAAATTTATGTTGCTAAGCAAAACTTTTGCTCAGTGAGCTTGCCCTGTTTTACGACTTTTCTCGCCGCAGTTATTAAGTGAATCATTGCATTTGTTAAGTCAAGTGGTGGCTAACCTTTTTCGTCTCCCGTGCTGAAAATTGCACTCGAGTGTCAGCACCCAGAAAGCAGTGCGCACGCGCCCCCATGCCTGTGCATGCACACACACACCCCATGCTGTGCATCTCTGCACATGTGCATGTGACCCCCCCGTGCCATGCGGCTCTATGCATGCACATGTCTCCTGTGCAACCCCCCCATGCGCACCAGATAACCGACAATCAGCTGTTGGGCGGGTGGCGCGCACTCATGCGCAGTGGGGCTCTTCTGGGTGATCTCTCGTGTGCTACTTCCGGCATGTGTGCCATAGGTTCGCCATCACGGTGTTAAGTGAATAACCTGGTTGTGAAGTGAATCTGGCTTTCCCATGGATTTTGCTGGTCGGGAGGTCGCAAAATCGGATCACGCGACCTCCGGGACACTGCGACCATCAGAAATATGAACCAGTGGCCGATCATCTGAATTTGGATTAGGTGACCCCGGGGAGGGTGCAACGGTCATAAGCGCGAAAAACAAATGTTGCTTTTTTCAGTGCCGTTGTAACTTCGAACGATCACTAAATGAACTGTTGTTAAGTCGAGGACTACCTGTATGGGGTCTCCTGCCTGAGCAGGAGGTTGGACTAGAAGACCTCCAAGGTCCCTTCCAACTTTTGTTATTCTGTGATTCCATTATTCTGACCTGCAAGAAACAGCAATGTTTCCCGCAAAGAGCTGGAAAGAGCATTTTTGTTAAGGTAAAAGTCACACCTGGCCTTGGGCTTTACGTTATATGTTGCATTTTGTTAGGAATGATAGTCATCTAACAGTTGGGTTGGCAATATATAAACCAGAATAGTCATTTAATACTGTTGTATCTTTAAGAGAATACTGTAATTGTGATTGGCTTGAGGTTTCTCCAACGGCCATAAGATGGAGCCAGAAACCTGGTTTGTTGTTCTTGCATTTTCTGCATTTCCCTTTTGCCTGATCGTCATTCTGCTTGAAGTGCTGTGAGTCTTACAACTGTTCACAAACTCCGTTTACTGAACTTTGTTTATGATACCGGTAAAGAAAAGGACTTCGTTTTTGGATTATCCCTAGGCTGATTGTTTTGAATACTAACTGCTTTAACCGTGTATGATTTGGACTGTTTGTTGGACTTTGTTTACCCGTTTACTGGAAGTAAAACTTACAATTTACTATTCAGTGTATCTGTGTGCTGATTATGTGTTATTCATCACCATTCTCATTATGTTTCCCTGAGTGCACTCATTCTCCAAATGGGGAATACCTCAACACATTTATTTAGAAACATCAGGGGCCATTCACGCTCTGACAGTTCCTTCCCCGCTGGCTATAAAGTCCTTCAACCAATTTGGAACATATGTATCAGGCCCCCCGTCGGAGTCTGAATCTGTGGAGGAAGATGAGCTGGAACAAGAGACGACAGAGATCGAGTGGGCAGCTCCGTTGGCTTTGGAGGAAACTGGGGAAGGGCAGAGTCAGTCCAGGCAGGGCTTTTCTGAATTAGTAAGACCTGCGGACAGGGACGAGCAGGAGAGACAGTAGAAGAGCAACAACCACCCCCTCCTGATCCGAGAGCACGGAGAGAAGAGAGACGGTGAGATCAACGCAGACTGAGCTGGCTACGAAGGAGGAGAGTGCCTCGCCCCCTCCCCCCTTCACAAGGCACACCTGGGGACTGGGATGTAAGGAGGTGCTGGTGGGAGGGGCATTTGTTGGGAACAAGCACTGAATTTGTGGAGCTTCGTGTGCACTTGCCAACGCCTGGAGATTGCTGTGCTCTGTCTTGTAGGACTCGCCCAGTTTGCTTGCTTCACTGAACTTCTTGCTGTGGTTACTGTTTGGCTAACCTGGCTTCCTGGACTGCTGGCCCTGGTTACTGTTTGGCTAACCTGGCTTCCTGGACTGCTGGCCCTGGTTACTGTTTGGTTAAACTGGTTTCCTGGACTACTTGCAGCTAGAGGCTGCTGAAGGTGCATGTGAGAGCTTTGCTCCAGGACTTGTAGTAAACGTGGGGATGTTTGGGGGGCAAAGTTGGAGAAGTAGAGGAGAGTTAGACCTGTTCTCTGGCTGTGCTGTTTTCGTGCCACGCCCGGGGTCATCACAAAATCGTTGAAGAAACAGACATCTTGCGATCCCCAGAACTAAAATTATATTTATTATACTTACTAAGCTTTCGTCAGCCTCTGCTGACATCGTCAGAGTATTAAACTACCATTACAGAGATCTATAACAGACAAGAATAATGAAGAACGAGCCGGGCAGGCCACAAGATCATGGGCAAAGCAACAAATTGCAATAGCTGACAGGTTAACATCACTTCTTAGAGATAAGCAATTCAAGCTGGGTCTGGTAAGGGAGAAAACAACAGGAGTTAAACCTCCATCAATCAACATGACTGAAGCAAAAGCAACAGAGTTAATTATAGGTGGGAGGCGGTTGGAAGAGCCTATTGTGCATGCAAGGGCTAAATTGATTCATGATATATAAAGGCATAGATCTCTGTAATGGTAGTTTAATACTCTGACGATGTCAGCAGAGGCTGACAAAAGCTTAGCAAGTATAATAAATATAATTTTAGTTCCGGAGATCGCAAGATGTCTGTTTCTTCTCTTATATTCATACATACATACATACATACATACATACATACATACAATACACACACACACACACTTTATATCAAAAAGTTACTTTAGTACTTCGCATTGTTAAACCGTTTTGACAATGTTTTCCATCTCTTAAACTGAAAATAAAGGGCGGAATTCTCTTTTAAAAAGTTGAATGATACATACATGACTGTGTTAATACCTGCCAGCTGTTGGAACATCTGCAAACTACAACCCACAATCAGCTGCCTTCGGGTTGGAGGATAGGTCAGCATTCGGTAAATCACCGGTCCAGCTTCAAAAGAAAGAAGAGAAAAAAGTTTTACATTCATTTACGGTTTCAACCAACACCACTTTTCAAATCTTCTTGATATGCAGCTAGTCCTCATTTAAAAAAAAATTAAAACCACAAGCACATAAAGTCACCCAACACTTTGGCATTACCACAGGAAGTTGGGAAGGCATGTTGAAATGACAATACAGGTAGTCCTCAACTTACAACACTCCCACTTAGTGACTGTTCGAAGTGACAGCAGCATTGAAAAATGTGAATTAGGATGGTTTTTCACAGTTAAGGACATTTGCCACCTCCAAAGCTGACACTTCTGACAAGACAAGTCAATGGGAAAAGCCAGATTCACTTAACAACTGTGTTACTAATTTAACAACTTAACATAGCTGTGGCGAGGAAGGCCGTAAGCTTGACACATAGGGAGAGGAGGAATAGCCAACAGGGAGTGAGAGTGTGGCTCCGGAGGTTGTGGAGGAAACTGGGGAAGGACACAGGCTGGCTGGGCTTTCAGAGGAAGACCCAGGCCCATCCCCTCTTCCTCCTAGGGCACGCAGGGAGGAACGGATAAGGGAGCAACATGAATGGCGTGGTCTATGGGGGAGGAAAGGGTCTTGATCCCCTTCATGTAGCTGTGAGGACTGTTTAAAAGGACAAACTGCGCATGGGCCAGTTTGGAGACAAAGAGTGAAAATATTTCTAATTTGTCAGTTCTTATCTGAATTCTGGCATCCTTCCCAGTGTGTGTATTTCAATATCTGTGGACGTCTTCAAGCCCTTATTCTGCCTTGTGTCATTAATTGCTTCAGTGTGGTTTGTGTTGTTTTTTCCTATTTATAATTTATATGTATTTTGAGTTTGAATGGAAGTTCTTCCTTTTTGCAAGTTCTTCCTGTTTGTGGGGGAGTTTTTTTTCCAGTCAATGATAATTGGACCTTTGAAGCCAAGTTGAAGGAATTAAAGGGACTTCATCTGTTTTTGTTGCTTTTGTATCCCACCCTGGGTCATCACACTTTCTGACTTTTCAAACGAATAAAACATAGGTAATGCTAGGCCAGTTAATCGAAGTTAAAGAATAGAAAGCACCCACACAAAAAGAGAGGCTCCGGTGCATTTCAATGGCTTTTAGTCATACACGAGTAAGCAACTACAAGTTGGCCGATTCACAACTCAAAAGACAAACATGAACAGAGAGGAAGTATTAGAAGGAGAACTGACAAACTAATAAAAATGAAATTATGTTGTTGTTTTTTTACAGTGCCCTGATACAGAATGTTCAACGGATGCAGCATCTCATGGTACTGTAGTAAAAATAAGCATTATCACCACTTTAAAAATCGTAAGATTAAAATAGCTGATGGTGTAAATTACAAGTGTTCGTTGCTGCTCTAAGTTCAACACGGCAATGCCGAGGAACTGAATTCTTCTATAAATGCTTCACTTGTGCTTAGCAAATCTTAGCCTGGTCATACCAGATAGCAAGCATAACGTTGTTTAGACTAGCCTGAATCTTTGCGTTCCAGCTATTGCATTACAAATATATTAAAAGTTATTTCTAACGGTGTTCGGTAGGCAGACTTTCAAGGCGACGTACAAGACATTTGGAAAATATTTGCAGGAGAAAATATTGGGCAGAACCTAGGGGCGGAGTTAAGAGAGGGATTAGCCTAGAATCTCTACATGGTCACAAGTTGAATTAAGTCCAAACTCCCTTGAATTCCACTGATCCTTGTCTATCTCTTAGCAGATGCTGCACTGTTATTTTAGAAGATTCCTGTGCATGGGCTTTTAGCAATGAAGCTGTTTCATTGATCTAGTCTTTTGCGACGGATATTTCAAACCACAATCTCAAGAAGCAGAAACCTGAAAATAGAGCCGTCTCTCCGTCTTTTACTAACCAATAAACTCTAAAATATTTCCTCCTTGCTTAAGTACCACCAATTCTGACAATTAGGGTCTCAGAAGAGAACATGGGTGAATTCTTTTGTACCTGGAGCTTTACTATACAAAATATTATGCATTACATTCTACCAAGTCACCTGTATTCATGGGTGTCCCTGCATGGGATAAGAAAGGACTGCAGATTTTATTGTTCTAAAAATATTTTCACACACACACACACACAAAATATTTTAAAACCTGGAGAGAGTACATAGGAAAAATGTTCTTCTTATAGGCTCAAATATAGGTCAGTATTTGAAGGCAAGCCATTACACTGATTGGTTGTTCTTATTGTCAGGTAATTTCTCCTCAGTTCTGGGTTGCTTCTCTCCTTGATGAGTTTCCATCCGTTGCTTCTTGTCCTGCCTTCAGGTGCTCTGGAGAATAGCTTGACTCCCACTTCTTTGGGGCAACCCTTCAAATATTGGAATACAGCTATCATGTCACCCGCTAGTCTTTCTTTTCTCTAGTCTGGCCATACCCAATTCCTGCAACCATTTTTCATATGTTTTGGTCTCCAGTCCCCTAAGAAAAATATCATTTCTCTTCACCAGTGGCGTCAAACTCAAGGAACTCCAGGCTGCACTGGAAATAGCAAAGGACCTACCCATGGTGCCTCTGCCAGTAAAAAAAGAGTTCAGGAGGGCTGTACACGACCCTCCCAGGCTCAATTTCATTGGCAGAGGGCTGCAGGAGGATCCCCCCAGGCCTGCCCGTGCCACCACAGGTGCCCCCGACACAAGTGACGTCAAGCTGGCCATGCCCACTCTGCCCCCCCCCACACCCCCGAGATCAAACACAACCCTGATGCGGCCCTCAATGCAATCAAGTTCGATACCCCTGGCTCTACACATTTAAATGATTCATAACCATTTGCAACTTTCTTCCCTGTTTCATTAAAATGTAGAGACTTTGATTTCCACGACTGGCTGTGCCAATGTTCTAATGTGCCGTAATTCTGTCAAGTACTGTCAAGCGTGGAATTACAAATTGCAAATGTAATAACTCCATTATTCCACTGTGGCTCTGGATTGGTTCTGGTATCAGTGACATGGCTGCAAACAAGAGCTTGAGCATGGGTTTTGTGGGGAACAGATAGGGGAGAAGTGCATTGTGCTCATCTCCTTGTTTCTTTGCAATTATTCAATGACAAAAATAATGACCAAAGCTCGTTAAAGAGAGAGAACCAACCTAGAAGTGAGGAGAAATTTTCTGACAGTGTGTTTTGGTTAGCTGGCAGCAGGTGCAGAGGGCTGAGGAGAGTGAGGAGTCAGATGAGGGGCCAGAACCATTAGGGAGTGGACTGCTGCCTTCAGAGATTGTGGGGGCTGGCAGCAGCGATGAGGAGCTTCCCGAGGAGCCTGTGCCAAGTGCGCATGTGCACAGGGCTGCTCGCAGGAAAGAGCACTGCACCAGCACGGGTGACTCAGAAGTAAGGCTGCAAGGTAATGGCCCCTCCTTCAAGAAGATAAAAGCCAGCTGTGAATCAGACGTTCTTTGCAGGAAGCAAAAACATTTTGAAACTCCAGCCTTGTGGACATTGCAGTATCTTAAGTTGGTATTTGAAGACTCTTGTGTTGTGAAATATTTCTTATCTGTTATTCTTGGCAGCCTCGCACAGTTTTGGCGAGGTTCGTGCTTATCAAAGTTAATTAGTTTGCAGCATCCTTTTAACTGGGGATTCGTAAGAATCATTACAAGGTTTCTGTTCCTTTTGGTTCATGTTTGTTTCATTGGACAAGGGTTTGGATCAGAAGACAGTGAGGACAATTGAATCAATAGAATCAGCTTCCCTCCTGAGGCTGCGAGTGCTCCATCTCTGGAGGTTTTCAAAAACAGACTGAACAACCATTTAACCCGGATGCTTTAAGGTGGCTTGCCTTGAGCAGGGGGTTGGACTAGAAAATCTTCGAGGTCCCATCAAGTTCTATCATCCTAATGCATTCCATTACATAAATAACAGCCTGTTTAGCCACTCAGGAAAGAGAATGATAAAGGAGGTTTTCCCATATTCTTCTACCGTCCTCCTCTACGATTCAGAAATATCTAGCTGAGGTAAGTTGTTCCTAAGACCGTAATTAAGCACACGCTTAGTCCAAACAACTCTTGTTTTATTTCAATGCTGGGAATTATTTTCATTCCCAGCATGTAATGAATCCAAAATAATCCCTTGAGATAAGCACCCACCTTTCTCTCCTTTGAATTGCTGCCAACAACTAAAGTGCCAAATTAACTGGAAAAAAACCAACCGAAGTACAAAGCCCACACAGAGCTTCAAAGTTTAATCTGAACAGAGTGAACGACTTTGCTTCCTGCAAAGGTTTCTCTACCTTTGCTCTTTTTACCTTAGGGGAGGGGCAATCCCCTCCAAGCCTTACTCCCAAGTTGCCCCTTTTGTCTCAGCTGCTCTTGCCTTCTGGCAGCTCTGTGGAAGCGCGCACTGGAACAGGCTCCCCTTGTGCCTCTGCCTCACTGCTGCCAGACTGTGGAGGCTCCGGAGTCAGCACACAACTCCCAGATGGTCCTGGCCCCATCTCTGTATCGGATGCAGGACCCTCATCCGAGTCCTCCCCAGACTCCTGGACTGATCCCTGTTCTTCCCCACTGTCTGATTTCGCTGCCGTCTGCACAGGCTGCCAGTGAACCACAACAAAAGTGAAGTACCAATCTTTAGGGGGCTCAAGGCTAAAACATACGAAGAAGATTGCAGGAATTGGGTATGTCTAGTCTAATGAAAAGAAGGAGCAGGGTTGACATGACAGCAATCTTCCATTATTTGAGGAGCTGCCACAAAAATAGAAGGGGTCAACCTATTGTCCAAAGCACCAGAAGGCAAGATAAGAAGCAACGGATGGAAACTGATCAAGGAGAGAACCAACCTAGAAATCAGAAGAGAAATTTCCTGAAAGTGGGAAAAATTAACCAATGGAACGACTTTGCCTTCGGAAGTTGTGGGTGCTCCAACACTGGAAGTTTTTAAGAAGGGACTGGACAGGCACTGGTCTGAAATGCTATAGAGCACAGGTGTCAAACACAAGGCATGCGTGGGCTGGATTCGGCTGGCGATGTGGTCAGATCTGGCCCGTGGGGTGGCCATCTTGGAAATTATATAGGGGCCGGCCCGCCTGGCTTTGGCTCAATCTACCCAATGCGAAGAGGAAATATGCCAGCATTTTGGGGAGTGGTGTCAAGCTGGCCACGCCCACCTAGTCAGCCATACCCCATGAGTGGCGTCAAGGTGGCTACGCCCACCCAGCCCCCCAAGGTCAACACAGCTCTAGCGCGTCCCTGAATGAAACTGAGTTTGATGCCCCTGGAGTAGAGTCTACTGCTTCAGCAGGCGGGGTTGGACTAGAAGACCTCCAAGGTCCCTTCCGATGCTGTTTTTCTGTTACTTTCCCAGTGCTGTTTTGTTTTAAGCGACTGAGCATAAGAGACGTGATCATTAAATAACGGGAGGAAAAAAAATAAGTTCTTGATGCCTCATCAGCGGAGCAATTGTTATAGCTTTCAAGAGTTGATTAATTCATTAGAGGACTCGAACCCAACCCGTTTACCAGATGTTATTGCAAAGATGGTATCTCTCCCATTTTTTTTTTATTTAAAACATAGCCTATTAAGTTAGTTAGTCATTTTTTTCTTTTTGTTCTTCACAGCTTAGAATGCAGTCCTTAAACAACCTTGCTTTGGAGATTTCAATTATCGTGAACTGCGTGATTTTAAGTTCATTGCCCTCTCAAAACTAATATATATAAATAAATAAATAAATACCAAACTCCCCAATTGCCTTGGCGCACATTGCTGTTCTTGTTGCTAAGATACGTTGGAAAGGGATTTTGTGAAAAAGTGTGGACTGCAATGAGCTCAGGAGCAAATTTTTCGGCTGCTGAGAATATCCTCCACTTCCCCCCCCCCCGCACTTAAAAGCAAACCCTGTCAAAAATTCAAAAAACATGTTTCGAAGAATTATTAAATCGTTTCGCTCATATAGGTCCAGCCATATTCTTTTCGCTGTAAAATGTTTACCTGGGGGAGGGGGGGAGAGAAGGAAAACCTCCTGGCCATAGCTACAAATCAAAATAACAGAGTTGGAAGGGACCTTTGAGGTCTTCTAGTCCAACCCTCCCGGGGTCAAGCAGGAAACCCTGTACCATTTCAGACAAATGGCTGTCCAATCTCCCCTTAAAAACCTCCATTCACGTAACAACTGTGGCAAGAAAGGTGGTATAAAGGGTCGAAACTCACTTAAGAGAAAATTGTGGTCGTAAGTCGAGAACTACCTATATTAAATAAAAGAATTATTTTTAATATTTACACGTATTTAGGTAGTGAGTGCTCCATTTATTTTGCCCAGGTACTCCATCTAAACCTTGATTTTAAAGAAATGACAGGAGAAGTTAAAGGTCTACTAATATCACTTTCTTGGCTAAATTAAATGGTTTAACCTACCCTTAAAATCTTTGCCTTAGCAATTATCAATCTGGCCACAACGTTCAAAGAAGTTTCAAAACTCATCTGACAATGTTTGGATTTATATCTTCTGTTGACTCCATGAACCTCTATATCTAAAAACTTTAAAAAATATTATCAGAGTTTCACATCTCAAGAACAGGAGTACACAGAGGCAAATTTATGCTCAAGCTATACTGAAAAGATTGTATTTTCCATTATCCCCATAAACTGAAAAACTATATTATTTTAAAAAATGTCCAAATCAAAAATGTATTTTAAAAAATAAACTATCTGCAAAGAGACAAATAATTATTGAAGTCATATCATTGTCACTCAATACAGCAAAATGTGAAAGATACCAGAGTATATTTGTTTTTAAGATATATGTGATCGGGCTTAGTTTTTGGGGAGGAAAATAAAGGGGGGGGGGGCAGGAATTCTACCTCTGCCTACCAACATCCATCAGTATTCATATGGCTAGCATCCTGTCAGTGTGTGAGAGAGTTGAGAGCTGTTTGGAAACTGAAACGGTATTTGCTGCGTGAGCAAGGAGGAGACAGCAAGGAGCCTGGGTGTGGCTTAGCTCAACTGTTCTGTACTAAAGCTGCTTGGTGCTGTGAAACTGAAACTGAAACTCCTCTCCTCTGCTTGTGTTTTGCCTTTGGAAAAGATTTCTTTTCAGGTGGGGAGGAGGAGCAGAACTCTTTAGCATCAGAGGAGGAGGAGGAGAAGGAGAAGGAGAAGGAGAAGGAGAAGGAGAAGAAGGAGAAGAAGAAGAAGAAGAAGAAGAAGAAGAAGAAGAAGAAGAAGAAGAAGAAGAAGAAGAAGAAGAAGAAGAAGAAGAAGAAGAAGAAGAAGAAGAAGAAGAAGAAGAAGAAGAAGAAGAAGAAGAAGAAGAAGAAGAAATACTAATGCTCTGATGATCAGTCTGAAAAATCCTTTCTTAGTGAACACCTAGAAGCCAAGAGGAACAGTCCTCTCTGGAGCTCAGGTGGGCCCTCTAAAAGTCATTTCTTTCTCTTGAAAGAGTTCAATCCAGGTTTCTGATATCTGTTTACAATATAAGTAGTCCTTGGTTAATGACGGTAAAGCCAGGCATTCTGTTGCTAAGTGACATGTTCCTAAAACTTAACGTCATGCTAACACTGTCAGGCTCCCAGAATTATTTCTCTTTATTAACAGACTTCCAATCTTAGCCTGTCCTTTTCATCAGTACATGTAGAAGCTCTTCAGAAAAATTGTCACAGGAATCCTACATCTAACAACCAAGGACCCTTTGCCTATCCAATGTCCTTTAGATGCTGGAATGACTTAATCACCATCTATTTATCCAGCTGAGATATCTGAGCCATAGTTCAGCTTACCGATAGTTCTCAAGCTAACAAGTCCAGCCAGCCAGAAGATGAATAGTTGTCTGCCACATCTATTCATCTCCACCCCCTGCCTTTTATCCCCAGAGCTCGGGTGGGGCTTCACTAGCAGTGGTGGATTTTCCGTCCCAAGGACCGGCCCATAGATCTCCACTGCTCTCCTCTCCTCTGCCTTCTGCGCAACCATGCATCAGGCGCTGAACCTAGCTGTTCCTCCTCTTCCTCATCAGCCATCTCCAGACCTGGGGGCTGTTGACTCTCCATCTGAGGGCTGATGGAAGGCCCAGGTTCCACCTCTGTCTCTCTCTGACAGCTCCATTCCCTCTTTCCCCCTCGGAGCTCCCAGGTTGCCCTGACTGCTGACCCTGACTCCCATGCCTCCTCCTCCTTCTCTGATTCGGTTGCTGGAGGGGCCGGCGACCGACAGGACACAACAATGACTTATGACCATTTTTCACACTTATGCGTCCCTGTGCTCATGGGATCAAAATATGGATGATTGGCCAACTGCCTCATATTTATGACTTGTAATTCAGTGGCCCACATAGTCTATGCTTTCTCCTAGAATGAAGAAATTTTTTAAAAAATATAGCCCATTTTAAAATCTAGATCCAAGTTCTAAATTTTCAAGAGAAGGCGGGCCCCAATCAAGCCCCAAATTTTTCCTGCTAAGCAGGCTAGTTGTTAAGTGAGTTTTGCGACCTTTCTTGCCACCTTTGTTAAGGGAATCTCTGCAGTAGTTCAGTTAGTAATAGGGTTGTTAAGTGTCATGCCCCTGTTGGTCTGAATCGAGGAGGAAGATGAACAGCTGACAGGGAGTGGGAGTGTGGCTCCGTTGGTTGTGGAGGAAACTGGGGAAGGGCAAAGTCCGGCTGGGCAGAGCAGGGGAGAGGTAGAACAAGGGAGAGGGAGTTCAGAGGAAGACCCAGGCCCACCCCGTCTTCATCCGAGGGCACGCAGAAAGGAACGGAGAAGGGAGCAACGTGGGTTGCGTGGCTTACAGGGGAGGACAGGGCCCTGATTCCCTTCATTAGCCACACGTGGAAAGAAAGTTTAAAAGAAATGCAGGCTGCATGTGGCAGCTGTTGGGAGCAAACATGAGTTTATCTTGTGTTGACTTGGCTTATCTGTATTCCTGGTGTCTTCCCAACCATGTTGAGATTGCTGTGCCTTCTGGAATTCCTTCTCTTGCCCTGCCGGACTAGCTACCTCATCTTGCCTTGATTGGACTTATAGTAACAGTTTTTGTTGACCACGTTTTGGACTTGATTCTCTGCAGCCAACAGCTGTTCCTGTGAGAGTTTTTCTCCAGCCAGAAGGTAACCTGGACATTGGGGGCCAAGGGACTCTTATTGATTAACTGACCGTGTTGCCTTTGTGCCACACCCCGGGTCATCACATTAAGTGAATCCGGCTTCCCTCATTGACTTTGTGTCGTTAAGTGTTGTGAGAAATGGTCGTAAGTCAATTTGTGGTGCTATTGTAACTTCGGTCACTAAATGAAGTGTCGCAAGTCAAGGACCAATTATATTAGATCAAGGCGGTCAGCCTGCTGCTTTCAAAGGTTAGTTTTATAAGCTTTTTGCAAGCAATTCAGGATTAGGAAACCTACCTTCCTTTCTTTAGCAGATAGCCAGGAAAGAGGGAAGGCAGGAGAGGGAGGGAGGGAGGAAAGGAAAGAAGAGAGGACAAAGCAATTGTCAAAGGAAACAAATCTATTTTTGAGCTGTGAAAATTGCTCCAATCGCAAGAAAAGACTTGAAACAAAACCCTCATATATTCAAAGAGCTTTGCCTTGACCCTACCCGCAAAACACACTGGCTTTGTTCCAAGTTTAACACAAAACACAGGGACACACTTTAAAAACAGCATTGTCCCAAACGTTCCGTAAGTCACAAGCCCAGCGCTGCTGCATTGTTTTATACATTTTCAATGACTTGGTTTTTTTAAAAAAGGAATATTTTCCAGAAGAACCAGTAAATTAGCAGAAGTCGGGGAGAAGCAGAATTAACAGGGTTGGAAAGGACCTTGGAGGTCTTCTAGTCCAACCCCCCTCCCCCGGTTCAAGCAGGAGACCTTACACACCATTTCAGACAAAAGGTTGTCCAATCTCTTCTTGAAAACTTCTCATGATGGAGCATCCACAACTTCTGGAGGAAAGCAGGAGGTTAGACTAGAAGACCTCCAAGATCCCTTCTGTGATGACTCGGAGTGTAACACAAACGTAACAAAATCCAAATGTCCTTTAATGCCTCCAACTTGGCCCCACTGTTCAATAATTCTCCGTTGGAGATAAAATGTACTCAAAAATAGTCTTCAACGAAGGCAATACAGTCCGAACTTAATGAGCAGATGAAGGTGAAATAAAAAACTAAAACAAACTACAGTGAAGGAATTTCCACAACGGACCAGGCTAAGTAATTACCAAATTCAAGGAGATAACAAGACAGAGTCTGTTGAAACGACGCCAACCAAGATAACTTCAGCGCAAAATAACACACGCTTTGCTTCTGGCAACGCTGTGTTGTAACTGTCTCTCTTATATACTAGTCTCCCCAGCTGCAACCAACGAGGAGGATCATGGCCGCTTCCTCTCTCGTAAGCCAAGTTGTTTCCTTCTCCGTTCCTCCCAGCGTGTCCTAGGATGCAGAGGGTATGGGCCTGGTTCTTCCTCTGACTGCCCAGCTGGCCTCTGCCCCTTCCCCAACCTCCTCCCCAACCTCCGGAGCCACACCTCCACTCCCTGTAGACTGTTCCTCCTCTCCCTCAGAGTCCAACTCTACCAAGGGCATGACACCTTCCAACTCTGTTATTCTATTCTATTCTATTCCATTCTATTCTATTCTATTCTATTCCATTCTATTCCATTCTATTCTATTCTATTCTATTCTATTCTATTCTATTCTATTCTATTCTATTCTAAAGTCATTCCACTGATTGATTGTTCTCACTGTCAGGAAACTTCTCCATAATTTCGTAGTCACAAATGCCACATTTGATGACTTGATCTCTGAAGCTGTTATGTTAACTCAACAGATACTATATTTTCCATAGCATACAAAACCCAGCAGAATCTGGTGGTTCATGCTGCATTCACAAGTCCATGCAAGTCATCATTTGACACTTCAGTTTCCAATTCCTAAACCTGCATGGTTTTATATATAATGTATAGACTATAGAATAACAGAGTTGGAAGGGACCTTGGAGGTCTTCTAGTCAACCCCTGTAGGAGACCCTGTCCATTTCAGACAAAATGGTTGCCCAGTCTCTTCTTAAAAACCTCCAGTGTTGCGTCCACAACTTTTGAAGGCAAGTTGATTAATTTTTCTCCCCCTCAGGAAATTTATCCAGACACATAATTATGTGTGTTAAATTTTGCCCACATAATATTGCCATATTTTAGCTCATTACCGAATCTCTTTTTCTAACAAAAGTTCAAAATGTCTGCTTATGATACATTACAAATCAGGGTTGTTGTTTTTTAACCTTTGAAGCAGATATATGCCTGGAGGAATAAAGAAATCGTCGTTTTTACTATTTCAATTAGCTGTCCTCTTTCTAAGACTGTACTTAAGATATCAACATTTTCTTACTTTTCCCCCCCCTTTTGCGAACATTACAAATGTTAAGGCCAGTGGGGAAAAGAATCCTGTTGTCATAACAACAGGAGATAAATACGAGGAAGCCATAACACCTTTGAAGCAAAATGTGAATAAAACTATTTTACCCAGGAATCTGTACAAGGATGTATTATTTACTGCCAATTGCATTTGTTTTGCTAGCACATCAAAGTCCTTTTGTTAGCAATTATTTGCTCTGGTTAAAAAAGGTGAATATATGAACCCGAAGATGCTTTTTTTCAAAAGGCAACTGGCTTTTTCTTTGCTTTTCCTTGAAGATATTTCGCTTCCCATCCAAGAAGCTTCTTCAGTTCTGATTTCTGACAGAACTTCTGACAGAACTGAAGAAGCTTCTTGGGTGGAAAAGCGAAACGTCTTAAAGGAAAAATAAAGTCCAGTTGCCTTTTGAAAAAGCACTTTTGGGACAACCTGGATGATTGAGAATCTTCATAGACAGATGTGCTTTATGAGTTGTTGTGTTTTTTCTTTAAAGTGTGTGGTATTGCAGGTAACTTTACAGCTAAAATGTAGCTACAGATTATAAAAAGATTCTGAAGGGTCTTCAGATTTAAATAATCCAGTTGCCTTTTGACAAAAAAAACACCTTTGGGACAATCCTGACCTGGATGAATGAGAATCTCCACAGATATTTGAATATATGAACATGACCTAATTATTCACTAATAACTGATCTCAAAATACAGCCTCCGATTTACAAGCTACAACTTTATTACAGAAGTTTTTCCAAGATGACTGGCAAAGTGGCAAATGCTATTACCTAGATTTATGTCGCTGGTAGTTTAATGTTCAAGAGCAGACATAAATTGCAAGCAAAAATACACAGAGCTTGAGAATTTTGAATTCCTAAAGAATGCTCTGTTGCTACTCAGACATTATTCCTCATCTGTGTACTGTCAACAGTGCAGCTGTTCTGAGAGTTATGCACTTCGTAAGCTGTTTTATATACCTAGAGTAATAAAAGAGGAAAGAACTCTGCAAGCAAGAACAATGATTTGATTATTGAGAAAGGGTGAACGTGGATGCTAAAAACTTACATAATTTGCATCAATATGGAAATACTGTGAATCCTAATTTTAAATAAATGACAGGGCTGCCTGGCTGGCTGAATCCAAAATATTTAAGTCTTTGTTAGCCTTTTAGAAGATTATAAAAAAATTATTTTAGAAATAATTAAGATTTCTAAATGACAGCTGGTCATTTGCATTCTTTTGGTTTGTAAGAGGGGTCCAAGAGGCCATCTATGTCAAAACTGAACAGCCTCCTCTCAACAGAGTGGGAGGGATACAATATGATTTATCTCCAGTCTACAACATAATCCTTTCAGCAGTTCCAAGAAGGTTCCACAGCCATTTGCACTATTCAGGTGACCCTGAGGACACAGACAAACCTCCAAGTGGCTTCAATGACGCTTTAAAAGGATACAAATGACCAGCTTTGTCTGCAAGGAGTATAAATCCTTCCCTTCTCCACCATCCATTCAGAGCCGAAGCAGCTCTATATTATCTCCATATTATCTATCTCCAGTCTACAACACAGACCTTTCAGCAGTTCCAAGGCGGCTCCACACCCATTTGCACCCACTCAGGTGATCCTGAGGGCACAGATTAAACCTCCAAGTGGCCTCAATGACCCTCTAAAAAGGATGCAAATGACCAGCTGTCTGCAAGGAATAGAAATCCTTCCATTCCCCACTATCTGGTCAGAGCTATAGAAGCTTCTTGGCCGAGAAGCGAAACACCTTCAAAAGAAAAAACGGGAAAGTCCAGTTGCTTCCTGAAAAAGCACCTTTGGGACAACCATGACCGGATGATTGAAAATCTCTACAGACTTTTAGCTATACAATTTGGGATGAACACCCTTTGAATGGGGTGGGAGTAGGAATGGATTTCCAGAGGGGAAAAAAATTGCAGAATACAGGATACAAATGACCAGCTGTCTGCAAGGTGTATAAACCCTTCCGTTCCCCGCCATCCAGTCAGAGTGGAAGAGGCTTCTTGGATGAGAAGCGAAACGTCTTCAAAGAAAACCAGAATGTCTAGCTGCCTTTGGGACAACCATGAGCTGAATGACTGAAAATTTCCAGACATTTAAGAAAACCACCATTTTGTAAGACAATTTAAACAGGCGCAATTCTGCTTTAAAATGCATGCCAAAGCAACTTATTAAAATTCTGCTGTGCAAGTCACTAACCGTATGTGATGGACGATAAAAATTCAGCCTACCTGTCCCAACTTCCTTTTCTTCCTCGTCAATGTTATTCTTAATGCTGTCATATTCGTCGTCGATCGTTTGATTTCCCCGCATCCGGGAGAGAATTCTCCGTGCTTTTTGAGTCTGTCCTTTCTGAATAAGCCAGCGGGGGCTTTCGGGAAGGAAAAGGAAACCAACGAATTGTATGACAGCTGGAACTGCTGACAGGCCCAGCATATACCTACAGGGAGAGAGATAAAATTACAGGTTTTTGTTTTTTTTTAATATGGGCTTATTAACATTCTCTTCCTAGAATAGGGGTGTCAAACTTCAGGCCCGTGAGCCAGATACGGCCCAGGATGTGGTTGGATCCGGCCCAGAGGGCCATCCTGGTCTACCCAATGCGAAGAGGAAAGATCGGGCCAGTCTGGCTTTGGCCCAGTCTACCCAGTGCAAAGGGGAAACATTGGGCCAGTGTGGCTTCGGCCCAGTCTACCCAATGTGAAGGAGAAACTTCAGGCCAGTGGGGCTTCGGCCAAGTCTACCCAGTCCAAAGGGGAAACATTGGGCCAGTGTGGCTTCGGCCCAGTCTATCCAATGTGAAGAAGAAACTTCAGGCCAGTGGGGCTTCGGCCTAGTCTATCCAGTACGAAGGGGAAACATCGGGCCAGCGTGTCTTTGGTTTGGTCTACCCAGTGCAAAGGGGAAATATCAGGCCAGTGTAGCTTTGGCCCAGTCTACCCAATGTGAAGAAGAAACTTCAGGCCAGTGTGGCTTCAGCCTTGTCTACCTGCAAAGGGGAAACATCGGGCCAGCGTGGCTTTGGCCAAGTCTATGCAGTACGAAGGGGAAACATCAGGCCAGCGTGGCTTTGGCTTGGTCTACCCAGTGCAAAGGGGAAACATGCCAGCAATTTGGGGAGAGGCGTCAAGCTGGCCACTCTCCGTCGGCCACTCCCACCCTGTCGGCCACACCCACCCAGTCAGCCATGCCCCCACACCTCCCCCGAGGTCAACCACAGCCCTATGGGTCCCTCAATGAAATTTGAGTTTGACACTCCTGTCCTAGAAGAACAGCAAGAGTTTAGTTTTGGATATTTTTTAAGAGAGTCCCTACAGGTAGTTCTCTGCTTATGGCCACATCTGAGCCCCAAACACCTGTGATTAAACGAGACAGCTGTTAAGTGAATTTTGCCCCATTTTACGAAATATAGTTGCTGTAAACACAATTTATTTCAGAAGTGTAACTTGCCTCTGTCTACAATGAAAAGAAGCGTTGCGGTTTCATTTTTTAAAAATTAAAAAATGAAATCAAATTCATACCAACCTCCATCCGCCCTTGGGAAGGTAGCTGAAGGCGCCATCTACCACACTGGCAAAGAACTGCCCACCTGTGATGAAAAGTGTATTTATAGTCACTAAGCGGCCTCTCAGGTGAGGTGGGGCCACTTCTGCAATGTAGACAGGGACCGTCATCGAAGCAATGCCTGCAAGAGATGAACGGTAACCATTAAAATTACTGTCAATTATTTAATTTACACAAATTGCAATTAAATTTACATTCAACATTTAAAATCGCAGGCATGTAAAGTCACCTAAAGCCTTGGAAGTTGGGAAGGCATGTTGAAACGATAATACAGATAGTCCTCGTCCTGCAACAGTTTAGTGACTGTTCGAAGTTGCAACAGCACTGGAAAATGTGACTTGTGACCATTTTTCAAAGTCACGACATTTCCAGCATCCCCATGGTCACGTGATGCAAATTTCGATGCTTGGCAACTGACTCATACTTATGACCATTGCTATGTCCCAGGATCCCCATTTGTGACCTCCTCACAAACAAAGTCAATGGGGGAACCAGATTCACTTAACAACCGTGTGACTAATTTAACACCTGCACTGATTCACTTAACAGCTGTGGCAAGGAAGGTCATAAAATGGGGCAAAACTCACTTAACAAATGTCTCACTTAACGACAGAAATGTTGGGCTCATATAATGCCCTTCTCAGAGTCTGAATCCGAGGAGGAAGACGAACAGCTGACAGGGAGCAGGAGTGTGACTCTGTTGGCTGTGGAGGAAACTGGGGAAGGGCAAAATCTGGCTGGGCAGAGCAGGGAAGAGGTAGAACAAGGGAGAGGGAGTTCAGAGGAAGACCCAGGCCCACCCCCTCTTCATCCTAGGACACGCAGGGAGGAACGGAGAAGAGAGCAACGTGGGTTGCGTGGCTTACGGGGGAGGAAAGGGCCCTGATTCCCTTCATTAGCCACAGCTGGGAAGAGAGTTTAAAAGAGATGCATCCTGAGTGTGGCATCTGGGAGCAAACGTGAATTTATCTTGTGTTGACTTTGCTTATCTGTGTTCCTGGCATCTTCCCAACCATGTTGAGTTATTGCTGTGCCTTCACGCCTGGAATTCTTGCTCCTGCCCTGCCGGATTGATTACCTCATTTTGTCTTGACTGGACTTATAGTTACAGTTTTTGTTGACCACATTTTGGACTTGATTCTCTGGAGCCAAAAGGCTGTTCCTGGGAGAGTTTTTCTCCAGCCCAGAAGGTACATTGGGGACAAAGTTGGAGCCCTACTGATTATCTGACTGTGTTGCCTTTGTGCCAGGCCCCGGGCCATCACAGCTCAATTGTGGTCGTACATCGAAGACTATCTGTACTTTAGAAAAGCATTAAAATTCTATGCCTGTTAATTTCAACCTGCTGAGCACAGCTCTAAATAATTCATTTCTTCCTGAGAAGGCAAACATTTCATATTTTGAATCATATACAATTTTAATCTTCTTTTGATCATGAAAAACCCATTTTGAGTATGCTAAGCTGCTGGAGAAGAAGAAGAAAAAGAAAACCAAGATCTCTTAATCCCTCACTGCCAACTCTGAATTAAATGGACAAAATTAAAAATGTTTGTGATTGACACCTGTCCAGGCATCATCAAGTAATTCCTCTCCAACAAACCCCCCATAGGCCACAACCCCCTACACAAAAAAACCAAGTATTTTCCACCGATATGCGCCCCCCCCCAACCCTAACCCCTCCCCCCCCCCCCCCCCCCCCCCCCCCCCCCCCCCCCCCCCCCCCCCCCGTGACCCAACCCCCACCGAGGCACCAGCCACCCCCCCGCGGTACACCCCCAAAACGCCCCTCCCTTTTTTCCAACCCCTACGTAGCTATTAAGGCTACATTAAAGTATTATAATATTCATAACAGAGACAGCTTGGTCTAGGGCAGGGGTGTCAAACTCATGGCCCGCGGGCTGAATGTGTCACGCACTGGCCACACCCCCTGGTTTAACGAAGAGGGAAAGTCGCAATACGTCACGTGACAATGTGAGTTTGACACCCTTGGTCTAGCGGTTAAGGTACCAGGCTAGAAAATAGGAGACTGTGAGTTCAAATCCTACCTTAGCCATCAAAGCTAGCATGGTGACTCTGAGTCACCAGGAAGTTGGGAGTTCTAGTGCCGCCTTAGGCATGAAAGCCAGTTGGATGACTCTGAGCCAATCACCAAGAGATGGAGAGTTCTATTCCCACCTTAGGCATGAAAGCCAGTTGGATGACTCTGAGCCAATCACCAAGAGACAGAGTTCTACTCCCGCCTTAGGCATGAAAACCAGTTGGATGACTCTGAGCCAATCACCAGGAGACGGGGAGTTCTAGTCTCATCTTAGGCATGAAAGCCAGCTGGGTGACTCTGAGCCAATCACCAGGAGATGGAGAGTTCTACTCCTGCCTTAGGCATGAAAACCAGTTGGATGACTCTGAGCCAATCACCAAGAGACTGAGAGTTCTACGCCCGCCTTAGCCATGAGAGACAGCTGAGGGACCCTAGACCAGTCCTTTTCCTTCAGCCCAGCCCACCTCACAGGGTTGTCATGGGGAAAAACAGGAGGATATATCTATATCTATTTCATTCATTCATTCAACGAAATAAGTTGCACACACATATTTATTAATATAATAATTGTCCTTCAGACCAAAAGGAAATGGATGACCACCATGAACAGAAGTAAATAGATTAGATTGTGCCCAGTTGCTATGTGTTTTTATTTTTGTTTTGCTTTTTTACATTTTTATTTATTTTTTGTATGCTGCCTAGAAACACCTGAAAGAAGGGCAGCTATATAAACTAAGTAAATAAGCAAACTTGAATTAGAACAAGCATAGTG
The DNA here is from genome assembly GCF_049901735.1 of Notechis scutatus. Taxonomy (NCBI): domain Eukaryota; kingdom Metazoa; phylum Chordata; class Lepidosauria; order Squamata; family Elapidae; genus Notechis; species Notechis scutatus. The sequence continues at coordinate 28,810,322 of NC_142014.1, read as the reverse complement.
ATATTTTAATGAGACTTTAACCTTTCAGCCCCTTCAAAAATGTCAGATTTAATGTTATTAAAACCAAATTTTAGCTTAGCTAAGACATCCATAAAATTTAAAAAAAACCAGTAATAATTAAGGAGCGTAGAGCCTTATTTTAAGAGGACCCAAATCTTAGATATAAATATATGGTTCCCACATTAAACTGAAACTAACATTAGACTTCTTCGTTTTAAAGTACCTTTCTGTGTCTTTTGATATTTTTACTGTGACGATGCCAACAATAAAATATTTTATTGGTATATATCTGCATATATAGTTTACCCCACTAGGTAAGTCATATATGTGAAAATAAACTTTAATCCTTAGAAAATCAGTGCTTGTTCCTATCATTGGAAAAGATCTAAGAACTAGCAATCAAAACAACAGTGTTTATAGTTTATTTTCAATTTTAATGACTATGCTGGGGAAAAAAACCCCAGCTGTATTATCTGTCCTAGCAGCAACCTTTGGACAAATACACACACACAAATGTACACACATATAAACATAACTGTGTTCAGGAGGACAGTAGACATACTATTCGTTGCCATGGTAACTAATCCTTTTCCAAGACCGATAATGCAACTTTATAATTTAGCCCGTCAATGACACGTGTCACTTTGTATTCAGCTGCCAAGAGGATTTGCTTTTACAGAATATATTTATATTCTACAACATCATGAAGCAAAGAGATCGAAAAACTACAGCTAAGTACATATTATACGAGAACATCCTTTTTTTAAAAAAAAAAAGTATATATAAAGATAGAAAACTATATTCCTCCTGCTCTCTGAATCTTTGCACCTAAAATACATTTTTGGAGATTTAGCATGCTGAGAAGAATCTAGATTTGAAAAGGAATGAATTATAACAAACCTCTTCCGGCTCTTTACAAAAAAACAAAAAAACCCTTTATTGTTAAAATTATTTTCACCTATAACTAATTGCATTTTCAAACGTGCTTTGACCAGAAGCTAAAATTGTCATTCAGATTCTGTATTCCAGCCTCAAAATTTGTACAATTCTCTTCAAGCTCTAAAACAGGGGTGTCAAATTCAAGGCCTGCAGGCCACATCTGGCCGAGTGCTTAAATCTGGCCTGCGGGGCTCGCCTGGAAATATTAGACCAGCCTGCGAAGCCTCCGCCGGTTAAAACAGGCCTCACAGGGGCCTCCACACGGCCCATTTTCACCCGAGATAGTGCTGCAGGCCATGGAGGCCAAAAATGAGGCACCAGGAGGGGGGTACACACTAGAGAACCGGTAGTGGTAATTTTGACTAGTTCGGAGAACTGGCAAATCGCACCTCTGACTGGCCCCACCCCATCTATTCTCTGCCTCCCACTGAGTCTCAGCTGATCGGCTGGGTCTTCTCTGGTTGCCCTGCACAGGAGAACGGAACTGGAAAGCAGGTTAGTGGGTGGGGAGGGAATGGGGATTTTGCAGGAACCTTCCCCTACACTCTCACTAAGCCACGCCCACCAAACTGGTAGTAAAAATGTTTGAATCCCACCACTGGGCATAACCCTAACATATCTCCCCCCGTTCCCCCCCCACCAGCCGGCCCGCTGAGGACAACTGCAATGCAGATCCAGCCCTCGAAGAAATCCAGTTTGACACCCTTGCTCTAAAATATTGAATTTCCCCGGCAAAAAGTTTCTCTCTCCCCACAGGCTAACAAGTCTGTCCGGCAGGGAAATGAATAGTTGTCTTCCACATCTATTCATCTCCACCCCCTGCCTTTTATCCCCAGAGCTAGGGGTGGGGCTTCACTAGCAGCAGTGGCTTTTCCCAAGGACCGGCCCATAGATTTCCACTGCTCTCCTCTCCTCTCCCATCTGCACATCCACATGTCAGGCACTGGAGCCAGCTGTTCCTCCTCTTCCTCATCAGCCACCTCAAGACCTGGGGGCTGTTGACTCTCCATCTGAGGGCTGACAGACGGCCCAGGCTCCCCCTCACCCTCCCTCCCTTTCTCTCTCTCTCTCTCTCTCTCTGCCTGCTCCATTCCCTCTTCCCCCGCGGCGCTCCCAGGTTGCCCTGATGCTGACCCTGATTCCCACACCTCCTCCTCCTCTGATTTGGCTGCTGGAGGGGCTGGCAGCCTACAGGCCACAATACCCAGCAACCACAGATTGGTCTTGCCAGAATGCATTTCTTACCAAAGCAGGGTTTAAGAAGCAACGGCAAGGTTAAGACTTTAATCATTCCTGCAGAGAGCTAATAATTTGTGGGAAGATAATTAAGGCAACCTAGACATTTTTTTCCATCACTTACAAATTGACTTGTAATGCTTTAGGTGTATTCAGAAATGGACGATATAAAAAGGTACTCAAAAAATAGTTAGGCTACCTGGGGCAAGAGCAATTCATTTGTGCAGGAGCTAAAGGTTCTTTCTGGATCTGGCTGCCAGAGACCAGGATTATAAACTAAAATCTGGTGGCAGGAGATTATTTTAAAGTCCCTACAATAGATAGGTAGATTATGGACTACTAGCTCAATACCCATGTGGTCAGGCTTAGTTTTGGGGGAGGAAAGTAACGGTGGGAATTCTGCCTCTGCCTACCAGCATCCATCGATATTCATCTGGCTAGTGTCCTGTCAAGTGTGTAAGAGAGTTGAGGGCTGTTTGGAAACTGAAATAGTATTTGCTGTGTGAGCAAGGAGACAGCAAGGAGCCTGTGTGTGGCTTAGCTCAACTGTCCTGTACTAAAGCTGCTTGGGGCTGTGAAACTGAAACTGAAATTGAAACGTCTCTCCTCTGCTTGTGTTTTGCCTTTGGAAGAGATTTTTTTTCAGGTGGGGAGGGGGAGAACTCTTTAGCATCAGAGCGTGTTAATAACAACAATAATAATAAATACTAATGCTCTGATGGTCAGTCCGAAAAATATTTTCTTCGTGAGCACCTAGAAGCCAAGAGGAATATGCATGCCAAATTTCAAGTTTGTAGGCTTTACGGTTCTGGAGATTTTGTGATGATGCGTGAGTGGTCTTTTGCTTTTTTTTAGATATAGATTTGCACATAACCAACCTTGCTTGCACACAACTAATCCAAAGGGTTCTATCACCGGATGTTGGTCCATTCAGAAACTGGAGTGTAAAACTGACATCAATTTATGCATGCCTTCAATCCGAAGTGGTTGTCTTTGGTCTGGGAAGGCCTGATAACGTTTGATTTGCGAGTGAAATATCCGTTTCTTTCTTCCTGCCTTTTCTTTAATCCACTGTATAGACGAGTAAGCTCAATGAATTTAATTGGAGGGCTATTCTGTTAGACAATAGATAGGTTACATTTATATACCTGTTTTGTTATGCAGTATATTAATCTTCCTTTGGGGGGAAAAAGACTACCTTTAAATAAAATTAAGCATTACAAAGGGAAGCTTTAATAAAGTCAGCATCCCCAACCAGCTTTTTCCATATTATGTCAGTTTCACAAATTTAATTTCACAAATATGGCAGAGCCCTAATTTTTTTTTTCTAGAGATGTCTCTTTTAATAAAGCAAAATTCAAGCTAAATTGTAATGAAAACATTAGGTAGAAAAACAAAGAACTATTAGATTACGGATCTGCCATATCTCGCACACATACAAAAATGGGTTATTTTTTTTCTTACTGCTTTTTAGGGTTATCTTAATTTGAACTTTAAAAAGTACAGTTAATCTGTATATTTATTTATGATGCTTAAGCTGTTAGTTAAGCTCCCTAGTGCCCTCTGATGGACTACAGTAAATATGACTAATATTGAACTATTAAAAAGATTAATTAGTATGGTTGTTTTTTTTCACTGTATATATATATATGTATGTATGTATGTATGTATGTATGTATGTATGTATGTATATATATGTGTGTGTGTGTGTGTGTGTGTGCATATGTATATGTATATTCCATAAGGAAATACCAGTCTTTCAGAATCCAAAAGAAAAATATATATTGTTTCATATTATTTCTGTGCTTATATTTGGAGTTCTGCTGAATGATAAAAATTAAATTACCTTTGGGTACTGGAGGGCCTAGGCCAGTGTGGCTAACATTTTTGGGCTCCTGTGCCAAAAATTGTATGCGCACTTGCACGCTTGCGTACCAGCACCCAGAAAGCAATGCGCCCCCCCACTCCCCCTACGCATGTGCACGCAATCCCCACCCACTCACCCCCGTCACCCTCTTATCTGCACTGCGCCTCACAGTTGCTTTTCAGCCAGTTTGAGGCCTTTTTCAGCCTCCCAGAGGCTTGAGGAAGTCTTCTGCAGGCTTTGCAGGCCGAAAACTAGCCCTGTTTCATCACTTCTGGTATTTTCAGAAAAACAGGAAGGGATGACACGGGGCTAGTTTTCGGCCTGCAAAGCCTGCAGAAGCCTTCCTCGAGTCTCTGGGAGGCCAAAAAAGGCCTCAAACCGGCTGAAAATCAGCTGTGAGGCGCACACATGCGCAGTGAGGTAAGTTTGCCTGCAGCTCTTATGCTGGCACAAATGGCTCTGTGTGCCACCTGTGGCACGCATGCCATAGGTTCACCATCACGGACCTAGGCAATTTCCACTCGAATAGCAGACGCTTCCTATTAATACAACTTACGACGGCAACTGGGTCCAAAATGTAGGTTGTTAGGTGTGAAATTTGAGTTTTGCCCCCTTTTAATCGACTTTTCTCACCCCATTTGTTAAGCGAATCACTTGCAGTTCTTAAATTAGTAATACAGTCGTAAAATGAATCTGGCCTTCCTCATCGATTTTGCCTGCCAGGAGGTCGCAAAAGGGGACGCTGCAACCGTCATAAATGTGAGTCAGTTGTCAAGCATCCAAAGGTAAATTATGTGACCACAGGAGGTGCTGTGACAGTCGTAAGTGTGAAAAGTGGTCCTAAGTCCTTTTTTTTTTCAGTGCGGTGGTTAACTTTGAATGGTCACTAAACGAACCGTCGTAACTCAAGGACCACCTGCTATTGCAATTTAGTTAGCTCCCAGCCTTCTTCAGCTTCTGGATTGTCGCTTAAACAAGGTGAAATCAAACTGTAACCTGTGAAAGAAAATAAGTCAAGAAGCCTTTGGATGAATCCATTTATTTTCACTGACTTTTAACGGGCAATGAAAGCGGTTTTTATCAGGGTGGGTTCATCAAACAAAGCAAGGCTTAGCATGATGTTTTGAGAATTAGGAAGACTGCAACAGACAAGCCAACCTTGGCTGATTTAAGGGTAATCAAGGTAATGACTGGTTAATATTTGACTGGGCAGCCACTATGAAATTCCAGAGCTCTAAAGCAGATTTGGTGATTTAAAATGGAGAAAGAGGCAACGGAAAGATAACAGCCGTCGCCAGGTATTTTAGATAAAGCTGAAATATCCATTTCCTCGTGGCTTAAATTTGTTCATACGTATATTTTAAAAAAAGCAGAATGTACAAATGCCAACTCAGTGCCATGTAAACATGGTGCCAGCCAGCTGTTAACCTGGAACCACAGAGCTCTAGCAAATAGTGAGCTAATACCAAAATGTTTCTTATTGTTCTGACCTAGGCTTCCCAAGATCATGAAGCCGACTTCCTCGTCCCGACAAAACCCCTTTTTATTTAGGTTAAAGGGAATTCCTCTCCAGCAAAGTCCTGGCCAACAATCTTTCAAGAGATTTCACAACTACAGACCTTATCAGGCTTGGAGAGTTGCCAGGCCGATAGCTTCCAAACGCCACTCTGTAGCAGACAATACTTGGCAAAGAGCCACGAACAGATCTTCACCCTAATTAAATGAACTAATTGTCTCCTGCAAACCCCATTCCCCCTTCGTTCCTCTTTATTCCCTCTGGGAGGGGCCATTCACCGTCCACCTGTGCCTTTACTCCCGAATTGACCCTTGTTCCTTAATTGTTCCCTTCTCCTGGCAGCTCTGTGCACGCGCGCACTGGGAACAGGCTCCAGCTGTTGTTCTGCCCCACTGATCTCCGACTCCGAAGGCAGCTCATAGCTGCCCTGGCCCCTGATGCAGAGCCCTCGTCAGAGCCTTCTCCAGACTCCAGGACTGGCCCATGTTCCTTCCCAACCTCCTCAATGTCCAAGTCAGCCGCTGGCCACAACACTTATTTCATAGACGACAATAAAGTACCATTGTGGAGACTTTTCTGCAAGCAATAGTCACCTGTCTTCCATACAATACAACTCTTTGATTATTCAATCGATTAGTTTTAATTTAATAAATCAGCCAGGATACATCTTAAGAATCAAAACCATCCTAAAAAATAGTTGGAGAGACATTATATTTTTTCTGCATAAGTATAGTTGACACTTGGCTTTGTTTTATGGCTGTTAGCTCTACCCAAAGATTAATGTGAGATTTCTTCCAAATTAATTTCTTGCTACCTGGCTTAATCCGAGTGGCAAAGCTTTCGTCTCCAAAATCAGAATTCTCTGTATTTTTATTTATTCTTTTTTGCTTTAAGGTTCCTGTGACTCATTTGTACAAAGATGCAAATTGTCTTCTACTAGGTCAAGAAAGGTGAAAAACTTGGCAAAAACACAGCTGAATCCAAATCTTCGTTTCTCATCTTACATAACGTTCCTTGCCTTGTAAGCTTGCAGGAAACCGGCTAATTTCCAAGACAGCCGTGTCATTTTAATTCAGCATTATATATTGATTTGTTTTTCTAAATACTTTGCTTCCTCTTGGTTTCTTGCATTGGATATCATCCCCTCTCTTCTGCATTGGCTGTTTTCCCTGTCTGCTGCCCGTCAGATTCTCCATTTTAAAGTATTTTGACATTGCAATTAACAAGTAATGTCAGATGGGTGACCATGTTTTCCCCAAGGATCAATAACCAACCAAAACATGAGGTTCTCATTTTTTCTCTCTCTCTTTAAAACAAAGTCATTAGGAAGATTTGTGATGACCCGGGGCGTGGCACAAAGGCAACACAGTCAAATAAACAAGAAGTGTCCCTTTAGTATCTCCAACTTTGCCCCCAATGTCCAGGTTACCTTTGGCTGGAGAAAAAACTCTCCCAGGAACAGTCTTTAAAGTGGAGGAAATTCAGTCCAAAAACAAAGTACATACAAACTGTAAATAAAAATCCACACAAACCATGCTGCAGTAATTAACTGGACAGGGCAGGAGAAGGAATTGCAGACTTGAAAGGCCAGCAAAACACACACAGTTGGGAAGATGCCAGGAACACAGATAAACCTCGAGGAAACCAGATAATTCACAATTTGCTCCCAACAACTTTGCTGTGTGCAGCTTCCTCTTTTAAACACTGTGTTCCCAGCTGTGGCTAATGAAGGGAATCAGGGCCCTTTCCTCCCCCGTAAGCCACACAACTCTCATTGCTCCCTTTTTCATTCCTCCCTGCGTGCCCCAGGATGAAGAAGGGGTGGGCCTGGGTCTTCCTCCCTATTCCCTCTCACTTGCTCTACCTCTCCCCTGCTCTGCCCAGCCAGCCTTTGCCCTTCCCTGATTTCTTCCACAGCCAATGGTGCCACATTCCCACTCCCTCTCAGCTGCTCGGCTTCCCCCTCTGAATCAGATTCCGACAGGGGCATGACAATTTATTTCCCCCTTCTGTTCATTCTGTCTCCGTAATCCATTTTTATCCGCATTTGAATTTCTCCAAATTTCCCCATTATCCTGTCAAGTCCATGTTAAACCATCATTAATAAATGTTATTTTCTCCATGTCCATCTCCCCCGGATTTCTTTTAGGACGGTTAGAAAAGGCACACCAGTGAACAACGGCACACAGAATTTTGAATTTTTCACTATAGGTTAGTCCTCAAATTACATTGGTTCGTTTAATGACCGTTCAACGTCACAAAGGCACTGAAAAAAAACTTGACTTATGACCGTTTTTCACACCTACAACTGTTATAACAAACCCCATGGTCAGAAGATCAAAATCCAGACCCTTGGCAACTGATTCACATTTATGACGGTTGCAATGTCCCAGGGTCACATTTTGCGACCTTCCAACAATCAAAGTCAATGCGGAAGCTGAATTCATTTAACAGCTGTGTGACTAATTTAATAACTACAATCATCCACTTAACAAATGTGGCAAGAATATTGGGGGAAAGACTCAACGAATTTCTCACTTAACAAATTTTGGTATCAATTGTGGTCATAAGTCGAGGACTACCTGTACGCTGCAGATGTAAGATTAAGCTTGCTAATTGCTAAGCCCTTCAATAAAAATAAATGAACGGTGGTGCTTAATTTCCATCATGACTAATTTATCCCACAGATTTCAGGTACTTGTAAGCGTAGCTTGATCGTTCTTGACAACTAATAAATATGCAGAGCATAAAAAAATTATTCCTCCATCTCCAAAATCAGTCAGCATCATCTTCTTTTAATGACCCCATAATCCCTTGGGGGGTGGAGTCTGGGCAGCTGAATGGAGCTAGCAGAGTGTTTACTGGCCGGATGCCCTTCCTGTCACCAATGCGGAGTTTTGTTTGGCAGATATATTCTCAGTGTGCTCAGAGAAATATCTGCTGCTATCTAGGAGCAAACTCATAGCCTCCTCATTGTGAGATGAGAGCGCCACCTCTAGGCCACTGCAACATTCTCCATCTCCAAATTCAGTGAGCTGCTAATATTCACATGTATTTACCTGAAAGTATCTTACTTCCTATAAAACAGCCACCTATATTAGAGTTGTACTATAGATAGTCCTCGACTTACCTTTGGTTTAGTGACCATTAGAAGCTACCATGACACTGAAAAAAGGACTTATGACCGTTTTTCACACTTACGACTGTTGCAGCATTCCCATGGTCACGTGATCCAACATTCAGACACTTGGAAACTGGCATGTACGTATGACAGTTGCAGTGTCCCGAAGTTACATGGTCCCCTTTTGCAACCTTCTGACCAGCAAACTCAACGGGGAAGCCAGATTCACTTTACAACCATGTGACTAGCTTAACTGCAGCGATTCACTTAACAACTGTGGGAAAAACGGTAGTAAAATGGGGCAAAACTTATGTCACTGTCTTGCTTAGCAACAGAAGCTCAATTGTGGCCATAAGTCAAGGACTATCTGTATGGAATAATGAATGAATATATGTGAGGTTTCTACTGTATAGTGTATTTGTATCAAAAGACCGGGTGCTTTCAACTTATTGTAGACAGATGCTACAAACGCATTTTTGAGGGATCAAATCTAACTAGTTTCTTAAGAGCAAACGAATTGTGATTTTTCAAAACAATTAATACGCTGCCTGTGATCCACTAAATTAGAGTTTGCCAATTTTTCTGGCTTGTCCATGATTCATTCTAATGCCAACTTAATGATCATTTCTCAGAAATAAATATTCAGAGAAAATATTCACTGGGCTGAAAAGTCCTGAAATCAATCAATCTATCTACCAATCTATCAATCCATCCATCCATCCTATTCTCTCTCTCTCTCTCTCTCTCTCTCTATCTATCTATCTATCTATCATCTATCTATCCATCCATCCATCCATCTATCATCTATCTATCTATCTATCTATCTATCTATCTATCTATTTATAAAAAGCGAAATACCCCTCATGCATCATCACAAAATCTCCAGAACTGTAAAGCCTACAAACTTGACATTTGGCTTGTAGGTTCCTGTTGGCTTCTAGGTGCTCACTAAGAAAGGATTTTTCAAAATGACCATCACAGCATTAGTATTTCCTATATTATTATTAACACGCTCTGATGCTAAGGAGTTCTACTCCCCCTCCCCATCTGAAAAGAAATCTCTTCCAAATGCAAAACACAAGCAGAGGAGTTTCAGTTTCAGAGCACCAAGCAGCTTTAGTACAGAACAGTTAAGCTAAGCCACGCCCAGGCTCCTTGCTGTCTCCTTCTTGCTCCCACAGCAAATACCGTCTCAGCTTCCAAATAGCCCTCAACTCTCACACACTGACAGGACGCTAGTCAGATAAATACCGAGGCAGAGGCACAATTTCCCCCCACCTTATTTCCCCCCCAAAAAAACTAAGCCCGATCATATAGTTTCATAGCAAAGCACGGGTGTCGAGCTAGTTGTTTAATAAAGACATATCTTCTGTCTTCATATGCAATTTGATATTAACTTAGCGTCTTGTTATTTAACAAAGTCCTTAACATTAATGTGACTATGAGATGATACAGAGATCTCGACTTACAACAATTGAGCCCAGAATTTCTGTCGCTAAGCGAGTTTTGTCCTTTTCTACAGCCTTCCTTACTGGAGTTGTTAAGCGGGTCTCCTCACTTCTTAAGTTAGTAACACAGTTCTTAAGTGAATCTGGTTTCCCCCTTGACTTAGCTTGTCAGAAGGTCATAAAAGGGGACCACGTAACCTCGGGACAATGCAACCGTCGTAAGTACATGCCAGTTGCCAAGCCTCTGAATTTGGATCAGGTGACTGTGGGGATGCCACAACAGTCATAAGAGTGAAAAACGGGCATAACTTGCTTTTTTTTCAGTGCCGTTCTAACTTTGAACGGTCACTAAATGAATTTATTTATTTTTTCAGTGCGGGACGGTCACTAAATGCAACCTTAAACACTCAAAGAGCCATTTGGGTCCATTTCCCACAGAAAACCCCGGGAGCCAATAATTTAACAACCGGTGTGACTGGGTGGGTGTGGCCAACTCAACGTCACTCACGCCCACCCAGTCACCTCCTGCTCTGGAATATGGAGCTGAGTCTCCATCCCACGCCATCACCCTTACCTTCTCAGGCCAGGCAAGGAGGGACGGGGAGGGGAGGGTCCAGCCAGTGGTGGGATCAGCCGACAGGGAACCGCAACGGAGGGCCAAAAGAGCCGGATGTGGCTCCAGAGCCTCAGGTTGCAAACTCTTGATTTAGGGAATTTATATTGCTGCCTATTCACCCAGGGAGACTCAAGGAGGTTTACAGAATATAAAACCCCGTATAAAAACAATAAAACTAATAAAAGAAGAGTCATATAATAAATTAATACACTAAAATCACCCCCGCCCCAGCGACATCACATGAGCGATTTGATGGGTTCCATCCCGCTCTGGGTTCCCCAGACCTGCTGGCAGAACCAGGTCTTCAGCGCCTTCCGGAAGAGTGTTAGAGAGGGGGCCGTTCTAATCTCCAGGGGGATGATGTTCCAGAGAGAGGGAACCACCACGGAGAAGGCCCTTCTTCCGGGTCTCACCAGATGTATCTCCTTAGAGTGATTAACCTTTTCAGCACCAAGTGCCAAAACATAGCAAGTGCGCGCCAAAAAGGCACTGAGTGTCAAAATGTGACAATTCACCTATACATACATATCTGACTACCATTCATCAGCAGATAAATGTGGTTCCAATGTTTTTCCTTAAAAAAATAATACATTCTAGATTCACCCGATTGCTATTTTTTTGTTTCAGTCCAATCTATTTTACTGAATTGTTATGAGGATAGAAGAGAGAGAAAAAACAATATAAGCTCTTTTAAATTGCTTGAAAAGCAGAACAGTTATCGCCTCTAATAGCATCATTTAGTTTCTCGCTGAATGTAACGGTGCTTATTACCACCTTAGTATATATACAGTAAACAGCAAAATGGTAAAACTTAAATATTACGACTATGTGCAGTTCTCAAACCTTAGGCTAAACTCCCAGGATTTAGGTCATTTTTAAAATATAATGTAATGAATATAGGCAATAATCCCATTGACCAGATTGAATTAAATTAGAATCACAGAATTAAGCAAATTTGAATATTCTCCTGAGCTTGTGTATTTTTGTTTTTACTGCTTGAAATGTGGCACGTGATTAAAAACACCCAAAGATCAAATAAAAGTCCCAAAAAATGGCACATCTATACCCTATTGATAAATTAACCCTATGAAACCAACGTCTTAGAAGTATTTTGGGAATAAATATGAACTGAACAGAAACAGCATTTAAGGAATATTTTACATAAGATATGAAAGATCCATTTTCAGGTATCATTTAAATTCTGACGGTATGAAATCCCAATGCTTCGGTAGTACTTATTGCTGGATATGCTGTGATATATTGCAATAAATGGAAAGGATGTTTATTTGCGGTTAAAGTTTAAACAAACGATAAACACCTTCTTTACCTACAACATTGACTGTGAAGGCAGATCACAGAGTTAACCAATTGTTTAGATGAGGTTAAATTTTTCCCCAAGGTATCAAAAGAACCACCTGGATTTTAAGTGGTGCTCTGGATTAGTTCATGAGAAATTCAAAGATCTACAGCAGATTATTCAAAGCACTATATAGAATAGAATAGAATAGAATAGAATAGAATAAAGAATAGATAATAAAGAATAGAATAGAATAAGTAATAGATAATAAAGAATAGGATAGAATAGGATAGAATAGAATAGAATAGAATTCTTTATTGGCCAAGTGTGATTGGACGCACAAGGAATTTGTCCCGGTGCAATATGTTATACAGAGCACAAGCAGTTTAAATTCTAAATAAAACTCCGTGGATAACCAAAAAATGAGTAAAACAATCTTTCAAACAAATGGAAAGCAATGCTATCAAGATCCAAGCGATTTATTTCAGATGACATTTCCGTTCCTTTAAAATGGCCCTTGTGGTGGATGAAAATTCAAGAGACAGCCCCCCCCAAAAGAAAGAAAACCAGGCTTTTTTTTTAGAAGAACGGGAAATTAAAAGGCCAGGCAAGCTGAACGGTTCTTTACAAACACCACCGAACTCCCGTTTTAATTCCACATATTCAACCAACTGACCGGGGAGCTTGACTGCCTCCCTTCTATCACCGATCCATCTCAAGAAAAGTTGATTTGGGTTTCCGAAGCCACAAAAAAACTGCAAGTAGGCAAGATGCATCGGCAGCAGTCGCTGGAGGTCTTCAAGAAAAGATCAGACAGGTTATTTGCCTGGGGTGCAAAGCGCCTGCCTGGGACAGCAGGCTGGACTAGATGACCTCCAAGGTCTCTTCCCAGCCCTAGGAATCCTTTTGTCTATGTCTCCAAGGGGGCTAAGAAAATAGACCGCATTTGTGTGTGTGTGTGTGTTGTGTGTGTATAAAGCTGAAAAAGGCCCGTCACTGCATACCTTTTGGGGAGGGGGTCTTGCTTTAAAACAGGGGTCCCCATATCGACCCCGTATGGGTTGATGGGTTTATCCCATAAGTCAATAAATGTTTGGGGCTAAAAGGGGATTCAGTAGGTGGCTGACAGAAGGTCGAATTTATATCTGGGGGGCTCTGAAAAGCTCTAATCCAGGGGAAACCAACCTTTTGGACTTCAGGGACCACCAAACTCATAATTTTAAATCCTGCGGACCAAAAACCCTGGGAAAATCCCCCAAAAAAGTCTGCAGGAAGATTCCCCACCCCGTTTTCCTACCGATCGATCATTCTTTACCGTCTCCAGCTCTGTTCTCACAGAGAGAAAGAGAGACTTTTGGCTTCATGCAAGGAAAGCAGCAGAAGCAGCAGAAGTCTTTCTTTCTCTCCCCCAAACTCTGCCAGAATTGAGTCTTTGCCGGCACAGCCTCTTGGAGCAGGAGGCCTTGCAGGGTCCCAAAGACTCATTTCTGGCGGAGTCTGGGAGAGAGAAAGACTTTTGCTGCTTTCCTTGTGTGCAGCTAAAAGCAGAAGAAAGAAGCAGAAAGAAGCACCCGGTGGCCAGGCCAGGCGTGTGGAGCAAGTCCCCCCCCCCTGCTCTTTCCCCCTCCCCTCACTACCTCAAGTTGTTCGCAATGCAAGTGGCGCAAGCCTTGTGTTCCCGTGGGTCATGTGGGTGGCGCAGCCTTGTGTTCCCGCACAGCCTGGATTAATTGCTTTGGGGGTGACATTTCTCTGCGGACCAGCCAAATTTTCTCACGGACCACCAGTGGTCCCTAGCCCACTGGTTGGTGACCACTGCTTTAGGGCACACCCCATAGCCCTGAAAGGGAGCTGGCCAGCAGCAAGAATGGCTCTGATTGCCCAAATTAATCTCAAAATGAATCTCCGTAATGCAAGGAGTTTAAAGTTAGTGCTTATGGGCATTATTTTCAAATAATAAAGGCCGGGGAGAGAGGTTTCAATTAGCCGCTAGAAGCTTCCTTGGTGAAGGGTTTGGATGAACCAAAGTGGTCCTGAATTTTGCTCCTGCAAGAAGAGGCAGGAATGATGGGATGGGAAGTGCACTCTGGGTTTTCTTTACAGACACTTCGGTACTCAAAAGTAGACAATATCACCAGTGGTAGAAGGAAGAAAGGTTTGCTCTTGGTTTGTCTATCATACAATCCCACTCTCTTCAAGCACTGATGACGTTACCTGGTTTGGGAATGAAACGTCTGCAAGAAAACAACCAAGCTCAGAGAGTATCAAGGACCCCACAGTTCCCCCCTCTCCTCCTCCTCGCAAACCACAGTCCCTACTAGTACTGATGATGTTATCTAGTTGGGTAATGAAATGTCTGCAAGAAAACATCCGAGCTCAGAGAGCATCAAGGACCCCACAGTCCTTCTCCTCCTCCACTTATCCTTCTCTTCCATCCACAAACCCCACTCCCTCCTAGCCCTGATGATGTTCCCTAGCCAGGCAATGCAACATCTGCAAGAGAACCACCAAGCACCCCTCATTTCAGCTCTAGAATCTGAATCCAGCTGGAAGGGACCTTGGAGCGCTTCTAGTCCAACCCCCCTGCTAAAGCAGGAGACTCTAGTCTATACCATTCCAGACAAGTGACTGTCCAGTCTCTTCTTAAAAACCTCCAGCGATGGAGCCCCCCACAATTTCTGAAGGCAAGTTGTTCCACTGGTTGATTGTGAGGAATTGTTAATTGCTTGCAATTGTTAATTGGTTCATTGTTAGCAACTGTTAATTGGTTAGTTAACCGGTACATTGCTAACCATTATTAACCTGTTCATTGCTATCAATTGTTAACCATTATTAACCTGTTGACTATTAACCATTATTAACCGGTTCATTGCTGTCCATTACTAATCATTATTGACCTGTTGACTGTTAACTATTATTAACCACTATTAACTGGTTCATTGTTAACCACTATTAACCAGTTCATTGCTATCCATTATTATTAACTAGTTCATTGCTATCCATTAACTATTATTGACCTGTTGACTGTTAACCATTGTTAACCACTATTAACCGGTTCATTGCTATCCATTATTAACCGGTTGTTTACTATTATTAACCGCCCCCCGCGGGACCTACCTATGCCCAGCCCGACCACCAAGCGCCCTCCGAGCAGCGTCTCCTTATCGGGCGCGGCGGCCAGCAGGACGGCGCCGGCGGCGAAGACCAGGCTGGCCAGGAGGATGCAGGCGCGGCGGCCCCACCAGCCGTTCAGGGCGCCGCCCAGCAGAGCGGCGAGGGCGGCGGCGCCCACCGTGCCGGAGACCAGCAGCTCCTGCCAGGTGGCGTCGAGGCTCAGCTCCTTCTTGAGCAGCAGCAGAGCCCCGGACACCACGCCAGTGTCGTAGCCGAAGAGGAAGCCGCCCAGCGCCGAGAAAGCCGCCACCACGTAGACGAAAGCGGCCGGCTCGTCCTGCTGGAACTGCCGCCGGGCCGCCCGCTCCAGCTCCGCGCAGTCGTCGCCGCCGCCGCCGCCGCCCGACGAAGAAGCCTGGCTGTTCAGGCTGGAGTAAGACTCGACCGCCGCGATCAGGGTCCGCTCGCCCAAGCCGGCGGGCGGCTGCGGAGGAGGAGGAGGCGGCGGCGGCGGCGGCTGCCGGCGCCGCTTCTCCCCATCAGGTTGCTCAGGCTCCGCAGCGTGTATTCCACATTGGCTTTGCGGGACATCGGGCCGCAGCGGCCGGCCGGCCGGGCTGCCTTCCTCCGCGGCTGGCTTGCAGCGCTCCGGAGCCGCCTTTCATGCTCCGGCCACGCTCTCGGACTGAAGGGGACGGGCGAGCGACGCGGAGCGCAGCGAAGCACCCCCTCCGCTCACCTCCGAGGGCGCCGCCCTCTCACGCCCGGCGGGGAGGAGCAGGAGGTAGAAAAAAAAAAAAAAGAAAGGCGCCGCGGGAGATGATTGGTCGGGGCTGCTGAAGGGGCGGGGCCGAGGGTGGAGCCAAAGGGGCGAGGCTTTTGTCTCCTCCTCCTCCTGCTTTCGGCCCTGCGAGTTTGGGGGGAAAAAATGAAGTCTCTGTCTCACAATTGGGTTGCGATGATGTTTTTATTCCTTTTGGCCATGCCCGTTGTGGTGGCCGTGGTTGTGGTTGTGGTTCCATTCTTTCGGGTCCTGTCAGAGAGATGGTGAGAGGGGGAGGGCGAATAACGGATTAGGATCGTAATAAAAGTGAAATCATAAGAAAAGACTCCCAAAGTTTCGTCTCTCTATGGAAACGGGAATGGGCATGCGCGGTAAGGGCCGGTGAAGCGGTTTGGGCGGGTCTCGCGTGCCAGTCCTGCCCTTTTTCTGGAGGCAAAGCTTCTTGGCTGGGAATTACGAAAAGTGGGAGGCAGGAGGGAGGGAGGGGAGGAAACGTTTGAAAGAAGGGAGTTGGGGGGTCGTGAGGAGGTTTTTTCCCCCTGGAGTATGTTTGGGACAACTGGATGAGGGAAGGGATCTTAGAGGTCATCTAGTCCAGGGCTCTCCAACCTTGGCAACTTTAAGACTTGTGGACTTCAACTTCCCCTCCCCTTCCTCCTTCCTCTTTCTTTCCCTTCCTCTCCCCTCCCTCCCTTCCCTTCCCCTCCCTTTCACTTCCTTCCCTCCCCTCCTTCTTTCTTCCTTTTGTGCCATTTGTGGCAACCTTACTTCACTGCACATGCGCGCACCTCCCAGCTGATTTTCGGGCCTCTTTCGGCCTCCCAGAGGCTTGAGGGAAGCCTCTGCAGCCTTTGCGGGCTGAAAAACGGGCCCGCTTCGTCACTTGCTGTATTTCTGGAAATACCGGAAGTGACGAAACGGGCCCATTTTTCAGCCTCCAAAGGCTGCAGAGGCTTCCCTCGAGCCTCTGGGAGGCCAAAAAAGGCCCGAAAATCAGCTGGGAGACGCATGCATGCACAGTGCAGGTAAGGGGGTGGCGTGGGATGGAATCATGCGTGCATGCGCAGGGGTGTGGGGGGCCACGCGCATTGCCTTCTGGGTGCTGGCATGCAAGCGTGCGCACAATTTTCGGCACAGGAGCCCAAAAAGGTTAGCCACCGCTACTCTAAAAGGATGTAAATGACCAGCTGTCTGCAAGGAGTATAAATCCTTCCATGCCTCACCATCCAGTCAGAGCGGAAGAAGCTTCTGGGACGAGAAGCGAAACGTCTTCCAAAGAAAAATAAAAAGTAAAAAATGCTTTCTTGGTAAAATCCTGCACTTATCTATTCTGTAATAAGCAGAAGGGGTCAGCCCCAAAAGTCGATCCTTGAAATGACCAGTGTTGTGATCACATCTTATTGTAAGCCAAAGTTGTTAAACCCCAGTTTATGAAAGAAAAAGTTGGATTTGCATAGCATAACTAAGTTACCTTTTGTCTAACTGGGTTACAGAGAATGAATCACTAACGATGGGGGTTGCATAACATGCTCAAGTCAGAAAACAGGGTTATTAAATCATTTTGACATGATTCATAGAGTCTCCAAAACGAAAACAAGTATTTAAATCTGAATGCAACAGGCGAACCTAACCAATAAGTCTATTTGGAATGATATAATTATAATATATCATTATAATTCCAAAAGGGAAATATCACCATATTTTTTTCCCCTTTGGAATTTCTAGCCAACATAGAGCAGAATACCTGGAGTCCTCGACTTATGGCAGAACTCAAAGTAACCAAAAAAAGTGACTTATGACCATGTTTCACACTTACGACCATTGCCGCATCCCCAGGGTCACGTGATTTGCATTTGGATGCTTGACAACTGATTCACATTTATGACGGTCACAGTGTCCCCCAGGGGGGTCACGTGATCCCCTTTTGCGACCTTCTGACGAGCAAAGTCAATGGGGAAGCCAGAATTCACTTAACAACCAGGTTATGTCATGCTCCTGTTGGAGTCTGAATCCGAGGAGGAAGATGAACAGCTGACAGGGAGTAGGAGGGTGGCTCGGTTGGCTGTGGAGGAGGCTGGGGAAGAGCAAAGTCCAGCTGGGCAGAGCAGGGGAGAGGGAGAACAAGGAAGAGGGAGTTCAGAGGAAGACCCAGGCCCACCCCTTCTTCATCCTAGGACACGCAGGGAGGAACAGAGAAGAGAGCAACGTGGGTTGCGTAGCTTATGGGGGAGGAAAGGGCCCTGATTACCTTCATTAGTCACAGCTGGGAAGAGAGTTTAAAAGAGATGCAGGCTGCGTGCGGCAGCTTCTGGGAGCAAATGTGACTTTATCCTGTTGTCATTGCTTATCTGTGTTTCCTGCGTCTTCCCAATGTGTGAGTTTTGCTGTGCCTTCAAGTCTGGAATTCCTGCTCCTGCTCTGCCAAATTAATTACCTCATTTTGCCTTGATTGGACTTATAGTTACAGTTTTTGTTGACCACATTTTAGTTACTCTCTGAGAATATATCTGCTGAACAAAACTTCGCACTGGCAACAGGAATGGCATCCGGCCACTCAAATGCTTTGTTAGCTCCATTCAGTTGCCCAGACTCCGTCCTGAAGGGGATTATGGGATCGTTAAATGAAGATGATGATTAGATTGCAACCTCACCGCACCCTACAAGAAGTGACCTGCGGCAGACCCAATAAAGCAATTTAGCACCTCGTGGTTTCCTTAAACCCTTTAATCTTTTCCTTATGAGTTAGCATTACGAAGGATTACACAGCGTATCATTCGTCCGTTCTAATCCCCCCCCCCCCCAGCATTGTTTGGCTAAGTGGCGAGTGAGAGAGCATGTGTTAAATCTCCGATAGGCTCTCTTGTTTCTGTTTCAGAATTTTCCGTGCCTTTTTCCTAAAAGCAGTTATTCAGCGGGATTTTAAAAACTGCAAATCCTATGAAGATAAATGCCGGTAATATTTGTTCTGATCAGCAGGCCTCTGAAGATTAACGATGGTTATTGGAGTTATAGGTATTAAGCTTGCAACGGTAAAATTATAAGGTAGAAAATGGGAGAAGGGTGGTTTTGTGTGTGTGTGTGTGTGTGTGTGTGTGTGTGTGTATGTGTGTTGGGCCCAAAGCTTTTCTGCAAATACGTGCAAAAAGAGAGTGGGATGTATTTCTGAGACCGGCAGTATTGTTGTAATTTAATGCAAGAAAGATCAAATAAATCTGCATAATAGAATCATGCTTAGTATTTGCTTTGGAAAAGAAACCAGCACAAAGAACAAGAACTTTTTCCTCCTTTCTACCATTATAAAAAGCCGAACAGGGCTTGTGTTTGGAGGAATTGTTCTGTTCCTGTAGGGGGAAAATCCAATATCTAAAAGGACCCCACAGCCAGAGTTATGAAAGTACTAATGTAGCCCTGACATGGAATTATTCATTCCCTCCTCTTGTGAGTTTTTATACATATATTTTAAAAAAAAAAAATCCATTAAGAGCTACCAAGCTGGGCCATTCTCTTGGAGAATCCCCTGTGATGGTTTCAGAAGATGGCAGAGTTGGAAGAGGCTGTCCACTTAAGTCGGAACTTTACACACCAATGGCCCTCTGCTCTTGACCTTGAACAGGTCCAAGGAAAGGGAATCCCCCAATTGCTGGAGGGGAGGGGAGGGAAGAGGAAGGGGAGGGGAGGGAAGGAAGGAATGGGAGAGGAAGGGAAAGAAAGAGGAAGGGAAGAAGGAGAGGGGAGAGAAGGGAGGAGAAGAAGGAGGGAAGGAAGGGAAATGAAAGAAGGAGGGAAGGAAAGGGAAGGAGGAGAGGGGAGGGGAGGGAGAAGGAAGAAAGAAGGGAAGGGAAGGAGGGGAGAAGAAGGGGAAGAAGGAGAGAGAGAAGGGAGGAGAAGGAGGGAGGGGAGGGGAAGGAAGGGAAGTGAAAGAAGGAGGGAAGGGGAAGGAGGACAGGGGAGGGGAGAAAAGGGAAAGAAGGAAGAAAGAAGGGAAGGGAGGGAGGGGAGAGGAAGAGGAAGAAAGAGGAAGGGGAAGAAGAAGAGGGAAAGGGAGGAGAAGGAGGGAGGGAAGGGGAAGGAAGGGAAGTGAAAGAAGGAGGGAAGGGGAAGGAAGAGAGGGGAGGGAAGGGAAGGAAGGGTGGGGAGATGAAGGGAAAGAAGGAAGAAGGGAAAGGAGAGGGAAGGGAAGGAAAGAGGGAGAGGAAGAAAGAGAAAGGAGGGAAGGAAGGGGAAGGAGGAAGAAGGGAAGGGAGGGAGGGAGGGGAAAGGAAGGGAAAGAAGGAGAAAGGAGAGCGGAGGTGAGGAGAAGTAAGGCGGAGGGGAGGGAAGGGAAGAAAGGGAAAGAAGGAGAGAGGAGGGAAGGGAAGGGAAGGGGGAAAGGAAGGGAAAGAAGGAAGAAGGGAAAGGAGAGGGAAGGAAGGAAGGGGAGACGAAGGGAAAGAAAGAGAGGGGTGGGAAGGAAGGAAGGGGAAGGAGGAAGAAGGGGAGGGGAGGGAAGAAGGAAGAAAGAAGGGAAGGGAGGGAGGGGAGAGGAAGGGAAGAAGGAGGAAGGGGGAGAAGGAGAGGGAGAGAAGGGAGGGGAAGAAGAAGGGAGGGGAATGAAAAGAAGGAAGATGGGAAAGGAGAGGGAAGGGAAGGAAGGAAGGGGAGAGGAAGGAAAGAAGGAAAAAGGGAAAGGAGAGGGAAGGGAAGGAAGGAAGGGGAGAGGAAGTGAAAGAAAAAGAGGAGAGGGAGGGAAAAGGAAGGGAAAGAAGAAGAGCGGAGGTGAGGAGAAGTAAGGGGGAGGGAAGGGAAGAAAGGGAAAGAAGGAGAAAGGAGGGAAGGGAAGGAAAGGGAGGGGAGAGGAAGGGAAAGAAGGAGCAAGGGGAGGGAGGAGTGTGGAAGGGAAGGAAAGATGGAAAGTTGCTTTTACAGAGACGGGGGGGAATGTAGGCATTTCAAAGGAAAAAAATTAGATAAGGCTCAGGAATTAAATGAGATTTCAAGACGGGCAAAGGATGAGCTTGGCCTTCACACAACCTTATCTTGACCTCACGAGGTTGCCCTACAGCTTGGTTGAGTCACAGAGAAGCCCCCCTCCTCACAAACCGTCTCTGACCAAAATACTACGCATCCCTCAATTATGGAAAGGGCAAGGAAAGGAACCAGACAAGGGGTTGCGTATGAAGGATGGAACGATAAAACCCTCCAAGTCCAGATGCAGAGAATAAAAATGGATTAACCTTCTCTCTGATGCCATCGGGGATAGGATCACGAAAGAGAGAAAACAAAAACCGCCATGTTTCTCCATCCTTATGGAGATACCTGATAAGAAAAACCAGCTGGGTCATTTTCTTTCTGCCTGTGGAGAACAAAGCATCGAATACCTGAGCATAAAAATACAAGATTCCTTTGGGAGCTTTAAGGGGAAAAAAAAAACCCAGTCAATTAATCACAGTATTTAAAATACCATCAAAAGTCGTAGGCTGGACATTCATGAGGTTTCAGCTTGGAGTAACTTTGTGATGACCCAAAGGAGCGTGGCACAAAGGCAACTCAGCCAGAGTAAGTATGGGTCCCTTTATTAGCTCCAACTTTGCCCCCAATGTCCCGGTTACCTTCTGGTCTGGAGAAAAAAACTCTCCCATGAACCTGCAACAGCCTTTGGCTGCAGATACTTCAATCCAAACGTTGTAAACAGAAAACTTTAAATTATTAATCCAACAAGGCAAAATAAGGTAATAAACCCAGCAGGGCAAGATAAGGAGCTCCAGAAGTGAAGTAACATCAAACCAGTTGGGAGGATGCCAGGAACTCATAACAGCAGCCCACACAAGATAAAGTCAACGTTTATTCCTGACAAACACCCCTCCCAACTGCCTCTCCTTTAAACACTAATTCCCAGGTATGCCTAATGAAGGGAATCAGGGCCCTTTCCTCCCCCGTAAGCCACGCAACCCAGGTTGCTCTCTTCTCCATTCCTCCCTGAGTGACCTAGGATGAGGAGGGGGTGGGCCCGGGTCTTCCTCTGAACTCCCTCTCCCTTGTTCTCCCTCTTCCCTGCTCTGCCCAGCCGGACTTTGCCCTTCTCCAGTTTCCTCTACAGCCAACAGAGCCACCCTCCCACTCCCTGTCAGCTGTTCATCTTCCTCCTCAGATTCAGACTCGAACGGGGGCATGACAGCCTTGTATCCTGGTAACCCAATCAGAATATGGGTAGTTTTATCACAATTAAAGTTCAAATTTCTGTTGCTAAGAGAGACAGTGGTTAAGGGAGTTTTTGCCCCATTTCAATGACCTTTCGGACCACCGTGGTTAAGTGAATCACCGCAGTTGTGAAATTAGCAACACGATTGTTCTTGACTTTGCTTGTCGGAAGGATGCAAAAGGGGATCACAAGACCCCAAGAGACTGCGACCGTCATAAGTATGAACCCGTTACCAAGCATCTGAATTTTGATCCCGTGGCCATGGTAATCCTGCAACGTAAGCATGATGACGGTGTTGTGGCCTATCGGCTCCTGGCCCCTCCAGCAGCTGGATCAGAGGAGGAGGAGGAGGCAAAGGAGTCAGGGTCAGCATCAAGGCAATCTGGGAGCTCAGAGGGGGAAGAGGGAATGGAGCTGGCAGAGAGAGAGAGAGAGGGAGACAGAGAGAGAGAGAGACAGAGACAGAGTCTGGGCCATCCATCAGCCCTCAGATGGAGAGTCAACAGCCCCCAGGTCTGGAGGTGGCTGATGAGGAAGAGGAGGAACAGCTGGGTCCAGTGCCTGATGCACAGATGCTCAGAAGGCAGAGGAGAGGAGAACAGTGGAAATCTATGGTCCGGTCCTTGGGACAGAAGAACCAGGTCTGGAGGTGGCTGATGAGGAAGAGGAGGAACAGCTGACTCCAGTGCCTGACACGCAGAAGTTAGAGAGGAGAGCAGTGGAAGAGACAGGTCAGAAGGTGGCTGATGAGGAAGAGGAGGAACAGCTGGCTTCAGTGCCTGACACGCAGAAGGCAGAGGAGAGGAGAGCAGTGGAAATCTATGGGCCGGTCCTTGGGACAGAAGAATCAGGTCTGGAGGTGGCTGATGAGGAAGAGGAGGAACAGCTGGCTTCAGTGCCTGGCACGCAGAAGGCAGAGGAGAGGAGAGCAGTGGAAATCTATGGGCCGGTCCTTGGGACGGAAGAGCCACCGCTGCTAGCAAAGCCTCACCCTAGCTCTGGGGTGGAGATGAATAGATGGGGCAGACAACTAATCCTCTCCCTGTCGGATGGACAACCCTAACCCTGTGTTGAGAGAGAAACTTTTTTCTGGGACTGCCGGCATTCCTAATAAAGGAATATTTGAGTTAATTTCAGAGGGTTTGTCGTGTTTGGGAGTTGGGTCAGAACAAATGGTCATAAGTCACTTTTTTCTATGCTGTTGTGACTTTGAACGAATTGTTGCAGACTACCTGTACATAGGGACTTCCTTACGCTTTACAAATCATAAGAAGGAAGATTGTGGTGGAAATAAAATGGGAAGGAAATACTTTCGAGGAGACCGGCTCTACTGCTCTCTCCACTCTTGATTCAGAGATATTTTGTATTTTCTGAACACAACAACGCACCAGAGAATAGACGGAGGATGTGTGTATATGACAGCGGAGTATGGTTTCTGCTAGGAAATGGAGAGAGCAGACCTGTGTCAGAATGACCTTTAATATTTTTGTGTTGCAAACAAACTCCCTCCAGAACAGCAAATAAGCTTTCCTGTAAAAAAAAAAAAAAAAACCTAGCATTTTTTCTTGACTTCTATGAGAGGAAAAAACAAACAAATGCAGGAAAGAGCAACTAAGATGATTAAGAGCCCAGAGGCTAAACCACATGAAGAATAACAGATTAACAAAGTTGGAAGGGACCTTGTAGGTCATCTAGTCCAACCCCCAGCCCAAGCAGGAGACCCTACACCAGTGATGGTGAACCTTTTTGTTGTGGTGTGCCGAAAGTGCGTGTGCTCGCAATAGTGCGCAATAGTGCACACGTGTGCTGGCCCCCACAATAGCAATGCACACCGCCCCCTGCACATGCGCATGCAACACCCCCGCCTCACCCCCTTACCTGCACTGCGCATGCACGTGCCCCCCGGCTGATTTTTGGCCCATTTAAGGTCATTTTTGTCCTCCTGGAGGCTCGAGGAAAGCCTCTGCAGCCTCGGGAGGCTGAAAATGGGCCCCTTTCGGCACTTCTGGTATTTCCGGAAGGCCCGTTTTTGGCCTCCCGAGGCTGCAGAGGCTTCCCTCAAGCCTCCAGGAGGGTGAAAAATGCCTCAAACTGGCTGAAAATCAGCTGTGGGCTTGCGTGCCAGCACTAATGGCTTTGCGTGCCACCTGTGGCACACGTGCCATAGGTTCACCATCATGGCCCTACACTGTTTCTGACAGATGGCAGTCCAGTCTCTTCTTGAAAGCCTCCAGGGATGAAGCTCCCACAACTTCCAAAGGCAACTTCTGTTACATGGGTTGATTTCTACACACACACACACACACACACACCCAATTCTCTTCTATTATTAAGAATGTTAAATTTCTGGCATTTTGATTGATGCTTTCTATGTCCCTAACTTGAATCTGAAAGGATCGTTTTGATAGGCCGAGGAGTCGTACGGCTAGTCCCGAAATGTATATTGTGAAGTGAAACATTTGTTAAGTGAGTTTTGCCCCCCGTTTAACGACTTTCCTTGCCTCGGTTGTTAAGTGAATCACTGCAACTGGTAAGTTAGTAATATTGTTGTTAAGTGAATCTGCCTTCCCCACTGATTTTGCTTGTCGAGAAGATCTTGTAATAAGTTGTTTTTTGGTAGCTTTCGGAAATTTCTACGTTAGGAAGAATTCGATCTCTTTAAGCAAAACCAACCAACTAATTATTTCAGCAGCAAGGCGAGCTGATCCTGCCTTCCACTGCTGTATATAATTTATGAGTGACATATTAATAAATTAAATTATTTGAGCAGGATTTGCAAATGGAAGAGACACGGCGTCTGTCATATCCTCTGGACCAGAAATGCCAGATGTAATTTTTGTTATAAATATAGCCCAATTAATTTTTTTCCATGATTAATACGGTCGGGTCCTGTGCTTTTATTATTTTCAGGCACAGAAAATGGCATCCCAATGCCATTTTTGGCTGGTAAGGTCGTGGATTGACCGGCTCAAGAAGAATTTTAATTTTAAGCAAAATTAAACGAAAAACTGTACAACGTGAGGGTGGGAAAATAACACAACGTCTCGATATCAGTTCATAAAGCGAACATGAAGCTAAACATAATCACCTTGTACGTATTTTGATCTGCAAAAATTGGATTTTTTTTGTTGAAGTATCTATTCTATTAACTGTTCTGACGAAGGCTTCCGAGACCGTAATTACGCACACATTTATTTAAAAAACAAATCTTCTTTTATTGCAACGCTGGGATTTTTTTTCATTCCCAGCCAATAATGAATCTCAAACAGTTCCTCGAGATAAGCACCAGCCTTTCTTTCTTGTGAAGTGCTACCAATAACAGAAGTGTTAAATGAACTAGAAAAGAAACCAACTGAAGTACAAAGAGCTTCAAGAATGAATCTGAACCTGACGAACGACTTTGCTTCCTGCAAAGGTTTCGTCATCTTTGCCTGACCTTTATCCCTTATGGGAGGGGCAATCACCTCCCAGGCTTACTCCCGAGTCGCCCTTTTGTTTCAGCTGCTCTCGCCTTCTGGCAGCTCTGCGCACGCACGCACTGGGACCAGGCTCCCCTGGGTCCTCTGCCTCGCTGCTGCCAGACTTGGGAAGCTCCGAAGACAGCACCCCATTCCCAGATGGTCCTGGCCCCATCCCTACATCAGATGCAGGATCCTCATCTGAGTCCTCTCCAGACTCCCGGACTGTTCCTCATTCTTCCCCACTGTCCGATTCCGCTGCTGTCTGCACAGGCTACCAGTGAACCACAACATTAACGTAGTGTAAATGTACTCTAACTTTGAGATAACCAGTGAAGGAGAAAGTAGTAATAAATCCCACTTTAATTCAATTATGATTTACAGCGTATTATTATTCTAATTAAGCTTTGCATTTCACGGTCTTTGACAGATGTTGGAGAGAGAGCAACAACTGTGTGGAAACACGGATTGTGTTACAATGCAGCCATCCCACTACACAAGATAGCTATCATAGGTCTCTTCTGAAACAAGAGGTTATTATCAACCGTTACTTCAAAAATCAGGCGTATTCATGGACCTATCTGTGAAAAAAAGATTGTGCCTGGAAGTAGCAATCAAATGTTCATAATTAGATTGTTCTTGGAACAATCACCCTAAGATTGATTTTCCTACATAAGAAGTACTACCTGGAAATTTAGACACTGTTGCTTCGATCAGTTATTACATACTTGGGCCTCTTCCAATTGAATCCAACACATATTTATTTGCATTTAAGTCTCACCGAATTTGTTTTCAATGAGCTATGGCTTCCAACTGGTCTTAAAGACAGACCCTTGAAGAACAATATCAAAGGTTTCTTTCTACCGTGTTTTCCCCAAAATAAGACCCTGTCTTATTATTTTTCTTGCCACAAAAAAGGCACCAGGTCTTATTTTCGGGGAATGTCATCCACTGACTAAGTTCACTTGCACGCATCGCCCCACCCCCTCCCGGCCTCCTTTTCACTGTCAAAGGCCTTCAGGAAAGCCTTGCCAGCCTCAGAAGTAGTAGTTCCTCGGAAGAAGTAGTAGGCCTTCAGGAACTACTTCTTCTGAGGCTGGCAAGGCTTTCCTGAAGGCCTCTGCAGCTGATAACAGAGCTCTGGATCAAACTTTGCCAGCTTTGCCAGCTGCAGAAGAAATGGGCTGGCCAGGCAGGTGTCGGGGTGTGCGAGGCCTGGTTACAACTGTCCCAAAGTAAGTAGTCTTAATTAGGGCTTATATTGGGTGCATGTGTAAAAATCAACTAGGACTTACTTTCAGGCTAGGTTGTATTTTCGGGGAAACGGGTAAGTTGGTAAGGATGGCACACCCTTCATTGATAATATAGACTATTGAGGCAATACACAAACTAGTTTCATCTTTACTGGGAACGGCCAGATGTACACAATCAGATTTATTTCCCTGTGGTTCAAACCCTCTATTGAGAAGTGAACGCATGGACCATTCTGCTTTAGGTGTCATGCGTGAAAGATCAGATCCATATGTGAAGATCAAACTAAACTGATTTATAGATCCAATCTGGGTTGGTCACCAGGACCAGAGGTTTAGTCTTCTGAGCTTTCAGATGCCTGCTGGAGCCCAACAGAGAACTTCTCTCTACTGGTATATGTGCTTTGGTCTATTCTATGTGTCTGATTTATATGGTGCCTTCTGACTGGTTGATTGGTGTGTTGATGGTTGGAGATTGGCTGTTGTTTCCTTGTGCTACCAAGCCCTTGGCTGCTAAGTATTTAATAGGCTGACGGTAATTCAGCACTCCTGTTAACTGAGAAGGGGCCCGTTTCCCAGGCTTCAATAATTTCCCTGGCTGTTTTTGTACCTGCACAGCCAACAATCCTAGTAGCTGTGAAATTAAATATAACTGATTTATTGCTGTTTATCCCTGTGCATAAGAATCTTGTTAATTTACAGTTAACACCTGCTATGAGTTAGATAAAGATCAATGAAATTCAAGGGAGGTTGGACTTGGTCCACTTATGGCTATGTAAAGTTTCTAGGCTCAACCCTCTCTTAACTCTGCCTCCCAGATTCTGCCACTCCTTCTCCTATGTCAGATGACTAGAGAGCCTGTAATTTTGGGAGCTGATGACATGGCTGTTTACCACTAGCTATTTACACCTTACCACTGGCTATTTTTTTTAAATTTATGGCTATCTCCATAATTTTTATTGCATCAATAAAGGCAAGGAGCACAAGTTTTGTCTTACTCACTGTGTAAGATCTTTTTTTTCCATTACAATCCAGAACCATGAGTGTGCTTTGGGTTTCAATTTTGTTGAGCTACAGCAGAACTCCGAAGAAAGAATATGTTTATTTTTCAGATATGAATTTTTTTTTCTATTCCATGCATATCCCTAAAATTAGTGCTGGATCTGGTTTGTTATGTTTTGACACCTGGCATCATCATCTTGCTGTAATTTATTCCACAGATTTTATACAGGCTGGATGTTGTTAATCCCTACTTAAAAACTAATTACATGCTGCAGGCAAATATTCTCATTGTTGCATCTTTATAGACAAATGTCATTGGATAATTATTCGCATATGAGTTATTAAGAGATGACAGTTTGCAAAAAGGTGTCTGATATTTTGCAAGTTAAAACCATTGTTGGAAGCCCCCCCACCCATTTCCAGAAGAATGAAATATTTTGGGAAATATTAAAAAGGCAGAATATTGTATTTCCCTAAATAAGAAATGGAGAAACATGTTTTAGAGGCATAAAACAACCCCCATCTTTTCTTAATAGCCCACAGCAGATGTCAGCACTTAAGAGATAATGAGCTTATTGAAAGAAGATAAGTATCTAGATAGCTCTATTCATAAGCAAATATCCTCACCCAAAAGCCAAAGTAGGACGAAAGCCATTAAGCCACAATAGGAATTGCATCATCCCCAGAGCAGTCCAAACTTTAACCAAACCTGGGAACTCAGACAAACACTCAGATTTGCATTTCCTCTTTTGCCTATAGAGCCAGCTATGACCCCTACACGACCCCATAGGAATCTCACAACAGCCAATAGAATATATGTTCTTGCTCAAGAACAGGAAGCTCAACTGCAAAGCCCAAAAGAAGGTATAAAACCCACCCACTCTCTCTATTTTTGTCAGCTGCCCAGAGCCACAAACCCATGTGGTTCTGTTCTTCAATAAACCATCTTTCCAATCAGCCTCCACATTTCCAGTGTCTTTGTCCTGGCTTGGAACTGAGCCAGATGGATCTCTTTTCCTACACCATCACAGTCAATTTCATAGACTGTAATTTTTAATATAGCATTCTCTTACTTCTGCTGTCAAGATGGGCTTTGAGTTGTCCGTACGTAGGGAAGCAACTTCAAATGAACATCCCAGGTCTTTTCAAATGTTAACAAGGGCATATTGCACTGATTTCATCAAAAATACAGATTGGGAACATTTGTTTTCCTTCTGTTAATTCATATTTCTTTGATGATTCACTGAAAGCATAATTCAGATCAGTTTTGGTGGAATAAGCTGTGATTATTGAAGTCTACTGTCAGACAGCTGCTAACCCCCTGGCTTAATTGATGGGGAAAATTCACGCAATTTCTTTGAATTATGAAGCAGAACAAAGGAGGGTTTTGCAGCCAAGTCAAGAGCAAGACAAACCATCCTTACTTAAGAGTAAATAAACTCAGAGGGGCTCTTTAATCTGCTATATTGGGGATGTTATGGAAATCCAGCTAATCAAAAACCTTTTTCATGTTTCGACTCAGATAGATCTTTCTGCCTTCAGAATGAATAATGCTTTCTTTTCCAACTTCAAGAGGGGCAAAAGTAAGACTATAAGGAACTGCTACCCCCCAAAACATGTAGTATTTCTTTTAGCATCTTTCCGAGCACATTTCAGTTAATTGAAAGAATTGATTCCATTGTGAAAGCCAAATCTGGCCCTAGCTCCTGCCTCAGTTTAACTTCCCAATAAGCAACTGGGTCAAAAGATCATTTAAAAGCAGTTTATTAGGGTACCCAGAAAAAGTGGGCGTGTCTCAATGAAAAAAAGGAAGAGGCAACCCAGAGCCCTATCTTACATTCCTTTTTTATAGTTAACACAACAAAGAAAACACAAGAGAAAAGTTGATTGGATAGAATAAAAGTAACCTCCCCTTTGTATAGGAAATGACTTACAGGTAGTCAAACATGTTACCTATTTGCATCTCATAATATCACACGTTACTTAAAATGAGGAAGCAGCATAATTGTAAGAAAAAACGTTGTACTAACAAACTGTTTTCTTATCTGGAGCTAGTCTCCAGCTTGTTTATGAATTTAAGAATGTTAAAAGCTAACAAACCTGAGCATCATTTTAAAAGAGAGAAAATAAATCCAATTAAAATGCAAAGTTAGTTAACAAATTACAAATTTGGGGGTCATTTGACCCCCCCAATTGTCTGTATCTACCCAACGATTACATGCCAGGATTAAGAATCTACTTCCCTCCACCCAACCTGGCAGGAAATGGTCCACAAATATTTGAAACTAGCCGATAACCCGGTGTTGTCTGGGTATTTATTTATCTCAATCCTATATTAGACAGAAAAATCCTGTAGTCGGGACTCTCGCTGTTGTACTGTCTCTCTCGCAGCATTGCAAGTCTTCTATTCCTCTGCTTGGGAGTTTGTTGTTTACGGTGGTGTTTCATTTTTTTATTGCACTTGGCCAATTGCCTGACATATCCTTGGAGGGCTGAGAGGGAGCCCCCTTGTGGAGTACTGGAGTACTGTGAAGCCATTACCATGGCAAGTCCACTGTGCTGTATAGTAGAAGCCATTTTAAGGCACACACATACACACCGAGGGATGTCTTACCCAAACAGTATTTGCTTCCAGAGGGCAAGTCATCTGTTTACCAAGTTTGGTTGTAATTGCTTGAGGAGTTCCAGGGTTATGCTGGCACATACACGCACACAGGGGTGGGATTCAAAAATCCCAGCAACCGGTTCGCTGCCTGGTTGCTGGGTGGGCAGGGCCATGGTGGGCGGGGCCTACCAGATCTTCCTGTTTCTGGCTTCCGGTGGGCCTCCAGAGCCCGGGGGAGGCCATTTTCGGCTACATACCTTTCAGAGTAAATTTCTTCCGTTTCTCCAGCATAGAGTCTCTCTTAAGCTTCCAGGTGGAAGGAAGTGAGAGGAAACAGCATGGCATATATTCTTTTTTCTTTCATAGCCAGCGTCTCACAAAAATCGGATTTTTCTTTCCTAATTGAGAAAAATCTGTCCATTTCCCCCATACCGAGCTGCCCGTGGAAAGAGTTCGCCATTGCAGACACCCACTCAGCCATCTGGTATGGAGACCAAGAGAAACTGTTCTCCCTCAGTAAAACAGGCTAAAAGTCCATAACATACAAAAAGGGGAACATGTAACAAAAATAGAATTAAAAAGAATAATATGCAATAACTGAAAGGAACAAAAAGGAGAACCTGGAAAGGGTACGTTAGATACAAGGAGCAGTCAAAAGCTGGACTTTTAGGCATAAATGTAAATAAATTTAAAATAATTTAAAATAAATAAATAAAAGTAAAATTTAAAACATAATCGGTGGCCGTTTTTTAATTGGTTTAAATCTCGAACAATTAAAAAGGGGAATTGTCCTATTTTAGCCAGAGTTTTGTGCTGGACAACACTGAGGGGAAAAAAACGTGAAACAAACTTATCCTGAGTAGCTTTATACAGACAGTCCTTGACTTATGACCACAACTGAGCCTGAAATTTCTGTCATTAAGTGAGACACTTGATAAGTGGGCTTTTGTTGAGGTAATTCCCCGTTAGGAGAATGAGCGCACACAGGGAGATGTAGTGAGAGTGGTAAAGAATAACACACAACCAGCACACAGATACACTGTATAGTAAAATGTAGGTTTTTACTTCCAATAAACGTTTAAGCAAAGTCCAAACAAATCCAAGTCATTCACGGTTAAAGCAGTCAGTTTTCAGTCCAGTATCAAAAACAGTTCAGTAACAGACTTACATCAAATCCAAAAATAACGATGATCAGTAACAGTCAATAGGAAAATGTAGGAATGGCAACACTCTCGGAAACAACAAAACAGAACAACCCAGGTTTCTGGCTCCATCTTATGGCCGTTTGAGGAACCACACCCAATTACAATTTTAGCATTCTCTTAAAGAGACAGTATTAAAATGTCTACCCTGGTTTATATATTTTCCAGCCCAACTAACTGTTAGGTGACTTACATTCGTAACAGCTTTGTCCCATTTTAACCAGCTTCTGGCCAGAGTTGTTAAGCGAATCAGTGTAGTTGTTAAATTCATCAGACTGTTGTTAAGTGAATCTGGCTTCCCCATGGACTTTACTGGTTGCAAAAGGGGATCTGCGACTGTCATACTAATTAACTACAGTGATTCACTTAACCACTGTGGCAAGAAAGGTTGTAAAATGGGGCAAAATGACATATGCCTCACTTAACAACATACGTTTTGGGCTCAATTGTGGTCATAAGTCATAAGTCCCTGAAAAATATATGTCTGTGGTAAACATCACTCCAATAGAAAGAAAATGCAGGGACTTAGAAACGCAGGATAAACATTCTTTCAAGGTCAATAAGTTTACATTTTGGTTGAGCAATGGGGTTTTCATTCAATTGCACACAGATGTTTCATGGCATCTAGGGAGAAGAGGAATGCATTGATAGCATCACACAAACAACCTGTGTTATATAATTGCATCAGCTGCATCGTGACATAGAACTCAAGTCATGCACATTGCAAAATTCACATCATTTATGCAACATCTTCCAGATGTGCAGGATGTCATCTTGGGTTATAATATTTCCCCCCCCTCCAAAACCAGATTGTTGCAATCGAGTTGAATTCCAGACATCCATAATAGGTACAGAACAACTTTTGTTTGTGTTCTGTCAGGCTCCAAAATCGAGAAAGACATGTGGTGATTTTTCCAAGTAGATTGCTTTATTGTTCCAGCACCTGTAGACAGAATCTTGCCAAAGTGAAGCACTCTTCTACCTATGAGAAATGGCCACATTGTGCACTGTTAGGGAAGATCTCTCTTCACCCTCTTTCTCTCACGCAAACTGTCTGAACTGAGCTGCCTCTTACTCCTTTGGAATGCACCCCTCCTTCCTGGGAATCCAGACTACGTTCCATCGCAGTTCTGCCATCTGTTTGTAGATTTCCAACCCTTGCAAACATAATCTCCTGCTATCTCAGGCCAGTTGTTTTACTCCAGCAAGTTTACCTGGAGCTCCTGTTCCTGTCCAGGGGTGTCTTCAGCGTGTCATCAAATTTTCACGTGATGCACATGTGTGATGCACATAAAGAACAGGTGTAATTTGATCGCACCACAGCAGGGGGAAATGTTTCCCCCCGCATCCTGAGAGCATCCCTGCTCTTATTTATGTTGAGAAGCAACCAACCTGACCAGGAGGAGGAATCAAGCTGGGAACTAGCCTGGTATCACTGTGTAACTACAAAAGGGTTAGGACTAACCCTAACTCTAAGTTTCTCGGAGCCTCATCTAATTGTTCCCAGGTGTAGGCTGCCAGACTCGGCAGATTCCCGTAGTACAGGTTGAACATAATAAAGCAGTTAGCTTGACCTCTGCACTGTGTGGGTTTATTTGTTTACACCTGACAATCTTTTTTTTTTATTAATTTTTTTATTGGTTTTTAAAACAAACATAAACAAACAAAACATAAAGACATCAAGCTATCTTCCATATATATATACATACAGTGTGCCGCTTGGTTTACAAATTGTTTTGTGCTTCCATTTCATAGTCTTCAATTATATACACTGTATATAATCTCGTATTTTTAATCAAATATTAAATACATTAATATCATTATTAATCAATCATTTGACTATACTTTTATTCATTCATGTTTTACAAAATGATCATATTTTACTTAATTTGTTTTATGACAATTCATATTATCATCCCAGATCTATCCTAGAATCATTTTGTAGATATAATAAGAAAAGAAAACATCTTTATATATTTATTATTTTCTAAAAGTCTACATATTTCATTACTATATTTTATTGTCTAACCATTGATAGAATAGATCCCAAATTTTATAAAATTGTTTATCATCTTGTTCTCTAATTTCAAATGTCAAATCTACTCATTTCAGCACATTCCAATATTTTCTTAATGATTTCTTGTGATGGTATTTTCTCATTTTTCCAGTTTTTAGCAAATACAATCCTAGCCACTGTTAATACATTTACAATCAGGTATTTCAAGTCTTTACTATATATTTCAGGTAAAATTCCCAATAAAAATATCTCTGGTTTCAAATCTATATGTTTTTTGTCATTTTTTCCAACCACGTGTGGATTTTAGTCCAGTATTTTTTAGCATCCACACAAGTCCACCACATATGGTAATATGAGCCAGGTGTCTGATGACATTTCCAACATTTTTTGGATTTATTCTTGAACATTCTTGCTATTCTTGTCGTGGGAAAATGCCACCTGTAAAACATCTTATACAAATTTTCTTTATATGCTGTTGACATTGTCATTTTATAATTTTGAGACCACAATTTTTGCCATTTTTCTAGATCAATCCCGTATCCAAAATTCTTCCCCCAAGCAATCATAGTTTCTTTAACTTGTTCTTCTTCTAGTTTAATTTCTAATAAATATCCATACAATGTTTTAATCACCTTTTCATCAGTACCTGTCAAAATCTTATCTAAATCAGTCAGTTTATCATAGAAAACTTCTGTTTTAGAATCTTTATCATACCTTGAATGTATTTGCGCATATGAAAACCAATTCATCTTTATACCTTGTTCCTCTAGTTTTTGTATAGATTTAAGTTCACCCTTTTCATTCAATATTTCACCATATTGTTCCTTTTTGTATATTATAGGATAAGAAAATGCTTCAATAGTCGATAGCCAGACTGGAATTTTCAAATAACATTGTCTTTAAATCTTCTCCCAGTTTAACCACAGAGACTCCCGTATATAATGTCTTCTAAAGTACCCCTGTGTTTTAGTTCCTTTATACCATAAAAAAGCATGCCACCCCAACAACAGATCATGTCCTTCTAATGTTAACAATCTAGTATTTCTTAATGTTATCCATTCCTTAACCCACATCAAATTTGTAGCTTGGTAATACAACTCCCAATTAGGTAAACCAAATCCTCCTCTTATTCTAGCATCTTGCAAAAGTTTTAACTTTATTCTCGCTTTCTTACCTTGCCATATATATTTCAACACAATTTTATTTAAATCTTCAAAGTAGTCTTTCCCAAGCCTAATTGGAATTGTTTGAAACAAATATAAAATTCTGGGTAATATATTCATCTTGATTGTTGATATTCTCCCTATTAATGACAGTTGTAAATTTTCCCATTTCATCAAATCTAGCGCTATCTGCTGTTTAAGTTTGATATAATTATTCTCTTTTAGTGTACTGCATCTTGCTGTCAAGTATATCCCCAAGTACTTGATCTTATTCGTGACCTGAATTTTCAATAGGTCTGCCAGTTCTTCCTTTTGTCTTGATAGCATATTCTTTGTCAAGATCTTTGTCTTATCTTTATTTATTTTCAAACCAGCCACCTTTCCATATGTCTCTATCTTTTCTATCAATTTTGATGCTGTTTCTAGTGGGTCTTCTAAGATAAAAACCAGATCATCTGCAAATGCTTGCAACTTAAATTCTTTCTTTTTAATTTTCATCCCCTTTATATTCTTTTCATCTTTAATATTTCTATTTAGCACTTCCAAAGTTAACACAAACAACAGAGGTGATAGTGGGCACCCTTGTCTTGTTCCTTTTCTTATATCGATAGAATCTGTCAGTTCTCCCTTTATCATTACCTTTGCCGTTTGCTTATGATATAGAGCTTCTATTGCTTGAATAAATTTTCTAGCAAAGCCCATCTGTTCCAGCAGTAATAACATGAATCACCAATTCACATTATCAAATGCCTTCTGTGCATCTAGAAATATCAGAGCCATTTGTTTTTCAGGATGTGCCTCATACTATTCCAAAGTGTCCAAGATTACTCTCATATTGTCTTTAATTTATCTCTTTGGCAGAAATCCATTTTGATCAGGATGGATAAAATTATTTAAGTATTTTTTAAGTCTTTCTGCCAATATTGAAGCAAAGATTTTATAATCTGCGTTTAGTAGGGAAATAGGTCTATAATTCTTGATTTGTAATGGATCGGTCTCCTCTTTTGGAACAAGTGAGATATAAGCTTCTGACCATGATTTAGGTATCCTCTTCTTTAACATAACTTCATTCATAACTTCTAGCAATGGAAAGTTCAATGATTCTTGTAATGTTTTGTAAAATTCTGCCGGAAGTCCATCTGGGCCTGGTGCTTTTCCATTATTTTGCTTCTTAAGTGCTTCAGTTAACTCCATCATCGTTATATTGCTTTCTAACATTGTTTCAATCTCTTTAGGTATCTGGGGTAAATTAGCATTCTGTAAATACTGTTTAACTCTTTCCTCATCAATATTCTCTTGTGTGTATAGTTTCCCATAATAGTCTCAAATGATTTCCTTCTTCTCTTTACTACCATAGAAAACTTGGCCTTGATCATCTATTAATTGCAATATTTTCCTTGATTCTTTCTCCTTTCTCAATTTATATGCTAACCATCTACCTGGTTTATTTGCATCTTCAAAGTAGTTCTGTTTAGCACCTCTAATTTTTTGTGCCAATTCTTCTTTTTCTATTAGACCCATTTTATGTTTGGTTATATCCATTTTTAACTTAATGTCCTTTTTCTGTGGCATTTTCTGTAGCTCTTTTTCAAGTCCTTTATACTCATCCTCTAATGCCTTAGAGGCTAATCTTTTCATGGTATTTCTTTTCCTTGTATAGTCTATTATCAAGCCTCTGGCATATCCCTTCATTGTATCCCATACATTCTGGATTGATGTATCTTCTTTTTTGTTTTCTCTAAAAAAAAAAAAAAGGCCAGTTCTTTCTCCATCCACTGTGTGAAGTCTTTTTCCTTTAAAATAGTATTATTTAACATCCATCTAGATCTTCTTCTTTGTCCTTTCCATTTAATTGTCATTGGATTGTGATCTGCCCAAGTACTTGTTTCAATATTTATTTCTTGAATATTAGTTAACAATTCTGTTGACATCCATATCATATCTATTCTGGACCATGATAAGTGTCTATTTGAGTAAAAGGTGTATTGTTTAGTTTTAGCATTTCTTTCTCTCCATGTATCTTTTAAGTTTATTTCATCTACCATTTAAAAAAAAGATTTAGGGAGAGTCTTTCTATTTTGCTTTATTGTTTTCTGTGCTGTATAGTCCAGTTTATTGTCTACAATTCCAATTAAAATCTCCCATCATAACTATATCAACATAGTCCAGTTCAATTATTTTCATATGTAATTTTTTATAGAATTCTTCTTGATTGTCATTCGGGGCATAGATTGCAATCAGGAGTGTTTTCGTATTATTGTCCATTATTTCCACCATTAATATTCTTCCGTCATCATCAGTATAAATCAATTTCGCTGGGATGGTCTCTTTAATATATAAAACCACTCCTCTTTTCTTACATTGTGTCAAGGAAGTAAATATTTTCCCTAATTTTGGCTGTATCAATAATTGTTCATATTGTTTTTAATATGTACTTCTTGTAGGCAGATTATATCAAATTTTAATTTCTCTAATTTATGAAAGGTTTTCCTTCTTTTAACGGCTGAGTTAAGTCCATTTATATTAATTGTAATCAATTTTTTCTCTTCCATGGTTATATTTTGTAGTTAGGTTTGACAGCTCTCGTGGATCTTGGTTCACGTTGTTCTTTGGCTTCCTCCTTTCCACCTACTGCACCTTCTTCTTTTTCAGTCATCATTTGGGAGTCCTCTTGGAATTCAATTAGTGAAATTTCTTTTTCTGCCTCTTCCTCCCCTCCAAAAAATTCTGTGTAAAATGATTCAGCTTTCTCAATTGAGTCAATTCTATATCTCTGTTCTTGCCATGTGAACATTAAACCTTCTGGAATCAGCCATCTATAAATCACCTCTTTTTTAAGTAGCAATTTGGTCAAGAATCGGTATTCTCTTCTCATCTCTCTCACTCTTCTGGGTACTTGTTTCAAGACCACAATCTCCTTATCTTTGTATTTCAATGTTTTCTCTCTTGCCACTTGCAATATTTGTGGTTTAATGGCTTTCTTTCTAAATCTGATGTGGACTTCTCTTGGTAAGCTATTTCTCATCGCATATCTTGTGAAGACTCGATAAACCTCATCTATTCCATCCATCATCTTCTCTTCAGTTATTTCCAAAGCTTGAGCCAATATTTCTATCATTATCTCGGCTAGATTTTGTCCTTTTTCTTCCTCTATGTTTTGGAATCTAAGATAAAATTCTGATCTGTCCATCTCCCATCTCAGCATACCACTTTTATCTTGTTCAACCACAGTTAATCTGTTATCAATGTCTCCAATCTTCTTGTCTCTTTGTTTATCTTCTTCTTCAATTTTTTGGAGTCTCTCATCATACTTCATCATCATTTGTTGGATGTTCTCCACTTTTTCATCGGTTTTCCCTGTTCTTTGTTCAATATTCTCTATTCTCTTTTCAATATTCTCTGATCTTGTTTGAATATTTTGAATTCCTTGCATAATCATCTGCAGGGTCACTTTTTCTTGTTCTTTTTCTTGCCTTAACATTGTCTGTATTGAACGTTGTCCTCCAGATGGTGGAGAGGAAGAAGTAGAAGTTGAAGAACCAGGAGCTGTTAATTTCCTACTCATTTTGAGCAATTCAAAATCTTCAGGTTCTTCTAGACCTTAATCCAATTGTGAAATAACCAATTGCAGTTCCAAATAAAAATAGTAGGAAAAAAGAAGCCAAATAGTAATAATAATAAAAAAGAAGAAAAAATTTCTTCAGGTTCTTGGTTAGATGACAGTAAAAATTCAAAAATGAAGGAAATGACCATAAACACACCATAAACACACACAAAAAAGAAAAAGTTGTAAAATCCTAAAATAGGTGAAAAAGTGAAGAAAAAGACTAAAAAAAGAAAGGAAAAATTCTTCAGGTTCTTCATCCAATTAAGAGGTCTCAAATATAAAAGGATGCATAAAAATAAACCAAAAAAAACACCCAATATGGAAGGTAGATGGGAAGACAAAAATACCAGGAAGGGAGAGAGAAAAAAAGGCTACTCCCTTAAAAAGAAAAGTAAGGGAAACATTAATACTAAAGCTTTTCCTTTAAAATAAAAAGCAGGTGTAGAAATTTAACTTCCAAAGACAAGAAAAACAAAAACAAAGACAAGTTCCAAAGAGCCAAAAATCCAAATAGCTATTACAAAAAAAAAGTAAACTGATGAGGGGTAGCACAGTTTAGAAAGAATAAAAAGAGCACACTGCACTTTGTTTAATTATCCAAGGCT
The DNA here is from genome assembly GCF_049901735.1 of Notechis scutatus. Lineage (NCBI taxonomy): Eukaryota > Metazoa > Chordata > Lepidosauria > Squamata > Elapidae > Notechis > Notechis scutatus. The sequence goes on along the minus strand of NC_142014.1, from coordinate 28,771,297 downwards.
CTTGTTATAACTCTCTTCTCCAAAGACTTATCACCTTTTCTTTTCCTAAGCTTCAACACCAGACTCCAGCTGTTGATAGAAACCCAGAAGAGCACCTGCAATAATACTCTCCCATGCTCTTCCCTCTATCTTATCAAACAGGCAATGTCCTTGAAAAAAAGTCTCAGTTCTTTCTCAGCTTTGTCTGGTCAAAAGAGAAATAGAATATTTCCAAGCCTCTAGTTGGCAGTGTTACAAAGTTTCTTCCCCCCTCCTTTTCCAAGCAAACTATAATAAAAATTAATTAAAAAAAGAAAAAGATATTTTAAAAAAATAACTAAAAGGAAGTCTCTGGCTTAGAATATTATAAAGTCAAAAAGGAGAAAAGAAGAGATAAAAAGAAGAGAAAAAAACCAGTCCAGTTTCAAAATATAAGATCATGTGTAGAAAATCCAGCAATGAGAAAAAAAATAAAAATATTACTTTGACATTCCTGTTTAAAATCGCCGCTTAATCACTTCTGTCAAAACTTTTACAGATTCTTTCTTTCCCTTAGGGTGTCCTTTCAAGTCTTAAAATAAAGAAAAAGTTCTCACCAAACCAGCACAATCTCTCTTTCCATTCTCTTTCGTTTTGGAGCTGTCCCAACTTCAGCAGCTTTAATGGCTGCCTCTTTGCCGCTGGCAAAAAGAGCTTCTCCTGGATCTACCAGGGACTTTGCGATATCCCTGGGATCGACAGGATGCTGGGATCGACAGGATGCTCTCTTTACATTCACCGTCTCTTCGGGATGGTTTAGATCCACTTGGACCGTCCAGGAGCAAAGACATCGGCAGCGATCTCAGACCTCCAGGATCGCATGTCGTATCGTCGCGACGCCAGCTCTGCCCTCCCTCACCTGACAATCTTGTGCATGACAATCTGAGAGCTATTGTCTTCACCCACACTCCTCAACTTCCCTTTACCAACTGTCCAGTTTTTAAGTGTCACTGTTTAATTGTCACATTGATCTTTTCGGTTTTAACATCCTGCCAAGAGCTTTCATCTATCATGTTCGTAATGGATATTTTGAAGATATTTTCTTTTAACCCCTTAGCTGTTTTAATTCCCCCTGATTTTTCAAGCGTCAGCTTCAAATCTTCCTGTTTTATATATCCACAACTTCAAATACCACACAACGAAGGGCTCTGGCTCACTAATCCTAACTCTCTTCCAAGCAGTCACCAATAGCCTCACTTGAGGCTGCTTAGCCTGACCTTCTTCTGTGACATTAACAGATTTCATTCATGAGGGAAATTGGTTGTGAGTTTTGCCCCATTTTACGACTCTTCTCGCCACTTTTGTTACGTGAATCACTGCAGTTGTTTAGTCACACAGGGAGTCTGTCTTCCCCATTGACTTTGCTTGTCAGAAGCTCGCAAAAGGGGATCATTAGACCTCATTGGTTCTCCATGAGTAAAGGAAGCCAAGAAGGCCTAATCATCAATCAATCGAGGGTCATTTTGATGTTGGTTTCTCATTGATTATTAGTTAAACCCTCTTATCTCTTTGGGTTTTTTTGCATATTCAGATGGATTTTTCTTCCACACCACAATCAGCCCTGGCCTTGCCTTTTCCATGAATTCTTCCACCCACCCACCCCACTTACAATCAGGGGTGGGATTCAAACATCCCAACAACCGGTTCTCTGCCTAGTTGTTGGGTGGGTGTGGTCATGATGGCCTTCCGATAGAACTTCCAGGAGGGCCATTTTTTGCCTTCCCCAGAGTCTGGAGGCTTCCCTTGGGCCTCTGGGAGGGCAAAAACGGCCTCCCCCGGCCCTCTGGAAGCTGGAAACAGTCCTGTTTCCAGACTTCTGAAACTTCTGGAAAGGCCATTTTTCACCTTCCCCAGAACCCCAAGGCTTCTCTTGGGCCTCTGGGAGGTCACAAACAGCCTCCAGACGTCCTCCAGAAGCTGGAAACAGGCCCATTTCTGGACTTCCGGGAGAGCCATTTTTTGCCCTTCCAGAGCCTCTGCGTGGACCCTGCACTTACCTGCATCCAAAATGGGCCGCGTGGCGACTCCTGGGAGGGGAGAGAGGGGTGGGTGGAGCCAGCCGGTTGGTTGAACTACTGGTTCAGCGAACCAGATGTAAATTTAACATCCAGTTCACCTGAACCAGTCCGAACTAGCTGAATACCACCCCTGCTTACAATCAAGCATAAGAAACTCCCTTTTTCACAATCCTGTAATCCCTTAATTTGTGGTAGAGTCAGGGCTACTGGATGGAGCTGAGCGTTTACTGGCTGGATGCCCTTCCCGATGCCTATGTGGAGTACGCAGCAGATACTGGTAGTACTCGACTTACAACAGTTCATTTAGTGACTGTTCAAAGTTACAATGGCACTGAAAAAAGTGACTGTTTTTCACAGTGATGATTTTTGTAGCATTCCCCCACGATCATGTGATTAAAATTCAGAGGCCCGGCAACTGATTCATACTCACAACTATGGCTGTGTCCCAGGGTCAAGTGATCCCTTTTTGCGACCTTTTGACAAGCAAAGTCAATGGGGAAGCCAGATTCACTTAATAACCAGGTTACTAACTTACGAATTGCAGTGATTTGCTTAACAACCAGGACAAGCAAAGTCATAAAATGGGGCAAAACTCACTTAACAAATATCTTCACTTAACAACAGAAATTTTGGACTCGATTATGGTCATAAGTCGAGGACTACCTGTATTTTTTCTTTGTGGCCTAAGAGAAAAATATCTACCCATCCTAGGTTTGAACTCTCAACCTTCTGAATGTGAGGTGTCTTCACCACTAGGCTATCACACCACTCTAGTTACAATCAATACTAACGGGTTATTATATCTGTTCAAGGAAGGCATCTATCTCATTTATGATTGTATTTATGGATTTATTCAGGAATTGGTGTTCTAAACTCAACAGTTCCGTTATATGAAACCGAAAGGCAGGATTCAGCAAGAATGCCGTAATCAGATTTATGAAATCTATTTTTTTTTAAAAAGGGTCTTTTAAAATTTACTGAGTGTTTTGAACCACTAGGAGGCATAACCTTCTGATTATTTTCAGCTATTATAATTTCAACAAGCTGTAGAAATGATGGTTGTGTAATAAAATGCCTCATTCAGGTTTCATCTGTAATGTTTATTGAGTAATGTTTTAAGTGCACTCAGTTTTTTTTACAGAAAATTACGAAATTACGGAATTATGGAAAATTACCGATTACGGAACCAGAAAGCAGGTTTCATAACAGGTAGCATATTTTGTTTATTTTGAGGTGGGGAAATGACATTATTTCCCACATGTTTATAAAAGCCTCTCTGTTCTCCAGTCCTGTGAGGCTATTATAACCATCAACTGCAAACAAATTAAATAACACACAAGTGCAGTGTGCAGAAATTGGAACTGCAATTCAAGTTTAAAAAAATCCTTCTGAAACACAACCTACATGTTGAATGGACACAAATATGCAGCACTGTTGATACACAATAACGCAACGCAAAATTAAACACAAAAGCAAATATTTATTGACTCTAGCTTGAATGGAATTCAGAAATCCAGGAGTAAATTTAAGATAAGCAGTGAAAGCCAAAGCTGCAATTTTTGCACACGTCTATCTATCTATATAAAAGCGAAATACCATGCATCATCACAAAATCTCCAGAACTGTAAAGCCTACAAATTTGAAATTTGGCCTGTATGTTCCTCTTGGCTTCGAGGTGCTCACTAAGAAAGGATTTTTTGAAATGACCATCAGAGCATTATAATTTCCTATATTATTATTATTACCACGCTCTGATGCTAAGGAGTTCTAGTCCCCCTCCCCACCTGAAAAGAAATCTCTTCCAAATGCAAAACACAAACAGAAGAGAGGAATTTCAGTTTCAGTTTCACAGCACCAAGCAGCTTTAGTACAGTTGAGCTAAGCCACGCCCAGACTCCTTGCTGTCTCCTTCTTGCTCAAACAGCAAATACTGCTTCAGTTTCCAAACAGCCCTCAACTTTCTCACACACTGACAGACGCTAGCCAGATGAATACTGATGGATGCTGGTAGGCAGAAGCAGAATTTTTCCCCCTTATTTTCCTCCCCCAAAACTAAGCTCAGCCACATAGTTTTGTAGTGAAGCACGAGTATCGAGCTAGTTCCAAATAAAAGTGCCAAAGGTTTAGTGCCAGAGAGATGTGTAGTAGATGACACACTAAATATCAGGACTATCAGGACCATGTCAATCTGTTAGATGTGTTCACTCTGTCTGTAAATTGGCTGCTGTGCTCAAAATAAGCCAAAAGTTTAAAAGGCATATAATTATGACATTACATCAACCCTTGTGCTCAAGAAATGATCATTATGCACAGGATTGCATCTGACCTCTTCAAAAGGTCCAAGAGTAACACAGCCTGCATTTAAATATTAGGCTGTAATTTCAGCGCAGAAGTTGGTAAACCAGCCACATAAAGTATGTGTTGTCTACTTTCCTGAATCCTTTCATTGTTATAAAAAAAACCACCCTGATATTCAGAAGATTGATATCATTAAATATAGTAAAATTATGTGATGGCCAGAATGGATATTGATAGTGCAGGAAAATACACAGTCTTTATCTAACGTTTATTCGAGAATTCTGGACATGTTTATTATGATTCAAAACAACAATGGTTGCAGGATTTGGGCCTAGCTTGATAAAAAGGACTAGTGACATGATAGCAGTCTTCCAATATTTGAGGGGCTGCCCCAAAGAAGAGGGAGTCAAGCTATTCTCCAAAGCACCTGAAGGCAGGACAAGAAGCAATGGATGGAAACTAATCAAGGAGAGAAGCAACTTTAGAACTAAGGAAAAATTTACTGACAGTGAGGACAATTAACCAGTGGAACTGCTTGCCACCAGAAGTTTGGACGCTCCATCACTGGAGGTTTTTAAGAAGAAATAGGACAGCCACTTGTCTGAAATGGTACAGGGTCTCCTGCTTAAGCAAGGGGTTGGACTAGAAGACCTCCAAGGTCTCTTCCAGCTCTATTCTGATTCTGATCCTGAAGAGATCAAGAACATGCAAGAATTCAGTTTCTGAGGACTGCAGATTGACCAAAGTTTTACCGTAGCCGTAATAGTTTGTGCTCAATGAAGCCCAGCAAGAAAATGTTGAATTGTAGCGGGGTGCACGGCAATTGGAAGTCTGGATCAAGTGCGGAAAAGCAAAGAAAAGCACTAGAGGTATTCCTCGATTTACAACCATGATTGAGCCCAACATTTATATCACTAAGTGAGATATTTGTTAAGTGGGTTTTTCTGCATTTTACGATTTTTCTTGCAGAGTTTGTTAAGTGAATCACTGCCATTAAGTTAGTAACATAGATGTTAAGTGAATCCGGTTTATCTGTCTGTCTTATCTATCTATCTATCTCTATCTTATCTTTATCTAATCTATCTCTCTTATCTTTATATATCTAATTTATCTAATCTTATCTCTATCCATCTAATCTATCTTTATCTATATATTATCTTTATCTATATATTATCTTTATCTAATCTCTTATCTTTATATATCTATCTAATCTTATCTCTATCCATCTATCTTATTTTTTATATCTTATCTTATCTATCTATCTATCTATCTATCTATCTATCTATCTATCTATCTATCTATCTATCTCTATCTTTCTCTATCTCCTCCTATCTTTATATATCTATCTAATCTCTATCTATCCATCTAATCTATTTTATTTTTATCTATCTTTTTATTATCTTTCTCTATCTCTATCTTATCTTTCTCTAATCTCTCTTATCTTTATATATCTATCTAATCTTATCTCTATCTATCCATCTATCTTATTTTCAATCTATCTATATATTTATCTATCTCTATCTTATCTTTCTCTATCTAATCTTATCTCTATCTATCCATCTATCTCTCTAATCTTTATCTATTTAATCTACTCTATCTTATCTTTATATATCTATTTAATTTTATCTCTATCTGTCCATCTCTCTTATCTTTATCTCTTATCTTTATCTATCTCTAGCTTATCTATCTCTATAATCTATCTCTAGCTTATCTTTATCTATATCTTTCTCTATTTATCTAACTGATCTCTATTTTATCTTTAATCTATCTCTTATCTTTATATAATCTAAATCTATCAATATCTCTATCTTATCTTTATCTGTCTATCTCTATCTCTCTATCTATCTATCTCTAGCTTATCTATCTCTATAATCTATCTCTAGTTTATCTTTATCTATCTATATCTTTATTTATCTAACTGATCTCTATTTTATCTTTATCTAAACTATCTCTTATCTTTATATAATCTAAATCTATCAATATCTCTATCTTATCTTTATCTATCTCTATCTCATCGCTCTCTCCTTCTGTCCTATCTCTATCTCTATCTTTATCTAATCTATTTAATCTCTCTCTCTTATCTTTATATATCTAATCTATATCTATCTATATCTCTATCTTATCTTTATCTATCTAGCATTCATTCATTCATTCATCTGATTTTTATCTAATCTTTATTATTTTTATAAAGAGCTCAGGAGGGCCTCATAGCTAAATACTCCTCCTATTTTTCCCACAACAACAACCCTGTGAGCGACTGGCCCAAAGTCATCAAGCGGGGCTTTCCTATATTATCCCTTATTTAGACCAGGTGGAATACATTTTGGAGGCTTTGATGAAACAACTGGCACTGTCATATTGCAGACATTAACAGGGCTCTTCTGTTCGAGGGTTGCTACTTCAGCAACCAGGAGCACTTTTTCTGTCTGGCGATTTGGGGAGAACACGAGGGAAGCTTCTTTGCCCCCCCCTCCCAAAGGGGAAGCGGGGTGTGGGAGTGGAACAGCCAGAATGAAATGCTGTCCTGCAACCTCTCGCTCCCTCCCTGAAATGCTTTTCCTAACTCAGAGCTTTGAGCTGTCAAAGAGAACTGGCATTATTTTCTAACAGCAGTTCTAGCAGTTTAATTCTTGGAGGCAAAGGGGAAGGGAAGGGAAGAGAAGGGAAGGTGGGAGGCAGGAAGAAAGGGAAAGAAGAAAGAAAAGGAAGAAGAAAGAAAAATGAATAAAGGAAAAGAAAGAGAAAAAGAAAGAGAAAAAGAAAGGAACAAAGAGAAGAAAAGAAATATAGAGAGAAAGAGAGAGAAGGGAGGGAGAGAGGGAGGGAGAGGGAGGGTGGAAAGAAAAAGAAAGAAAGGGAGGGGAAAGAGGGAGAAAGAAGGAAGGAAGGAAAGAAAGAAGTAAAGAAAGAAGGAGGAAGGGAGGGAGGGAAAAAAAGAAAAAGAAAGGGAGGGGAGGGAGAGAGCGAGACCAAGAAAGAAAGAAGAAAAGAAAAATAAAATGAGAGAAAGAGAGAAAAAGCAAGGAAGGAAAGAGAGAGAGAAGAAAGGAAGGAAGGAAGGAAGGAAGGAAGGAAGGAAGGAAGGAAGGAAGGAAAGAAAGAAAGAAAGAAAGAAAGAAAGAAAGAAAGAAAGAAAGAAAGAAAGAAAGAAAGAAAAGCAAGGAAGGAAAGGAGAGAGACAAGAAAGAAAGGAGAGAAGAAAGAAAGGAAAGAGAGAGAAGAAAGAAAGTGAGAGAGAAGAAAGGAAGGAAGGAAAGAGAGAGACAGAAAGAAAGAACGTGAAAGAAAGAAAGAAAAGAAAAGAGAAAAACTTTCCGGGGACCATCCTCTGTGCCCTTTCCGCACTCCTCTTCCCCATTTGCTCCCGGGCTCCGCTCGGCAGCCGCCCCCGCTCGGCCTCGGGCCGCGGAGCCGTCCACCCGTCCCAGCGGCTTCCCCTCCGCTTCTCCCTTTCCTTCCTTCCTCCCTCCCTGCCTCCTCCTCCCTCCAGCCGGGGAGGAACTCTCCGGGCGCCATCTAGGGCTCCTTCCTCCGCCTCGCCCGACCCGACCGGGCTCCAGAGGAGGAGCGCGGGGCGAGCGGGCAGGCCGAGCTGGCCTGAGGAGACTTTGTTTTTTTTCCCCCCCTCAGGCAGGCGGGCCGGCCGGCCATGGCCAGCGGGGCGCCGGGCCCGTCGTCGTCGTCGTCTGAGGCGGACGAGGAGCGTCGGGCGGCGGCGCTGCAGAAGCTGGTGGTCCGGCTGCGGAACCTGCAGGAGGGGAAGCAGCTGGAGAGCCTCTTGCAGACGCTGCAGGACCTGCTGGCCTTGGCCGGCCTGCCCAGCGGTAAGGGGGCGGCCGCCTCTGACTCCCCTCTCCGAGGGTCCCGCGGAAGGGACGGGAACAGGACTCTCAGGCTCCTCTCCTCCTGCTTCCCCCTCAGGTGCCCGGCTCTTCCGCGACGGGAGCGTCTACGTGCCTCTGCTGCTGGTGCTGGTGTCCTACCTGAGGGTGGGGAGAGTGCAACAGGTAAGGCAGCTGCCCTCCTCCCCTACCTCCTCTTTGTAACTCTCCTTCGATCTTCTGTCTATCTCCTCCTTTTCCTCCTCCTCCTCCTATCTTTTTTTCTATCTTCTCCTTCTCCTTGTAAGTCTCCTCCTTCTATCTTCTTCTCCTCCTCCTCCTCCTTCTATCTTCTCCTTGTTGTAAGTCTTCTCTCTCTCCTATCTTTTTCTTCTTCTCTTATCTTCTTCTCCTATCTCCTCCTCCTTCTATCTTCTTCTCCTCCTCCTCCTATCTCCTCCTCCTATCTTCTTCTACCTTCTTGTAAGTCGCTTCCTCCTCCATCTCCTCCTCCTCCTCCTTCTATCTCCTTCTATTCCTATCTCCTTCTCCTATCTTCTTCTCCTTCTCCTATCTTCTCCTATCTCCTCCTCCTTCTATCTCCTCCTCTCCTTCTATCTTCTTCTTCTTCTATCTTCTTGTAAATTGCCTCCTCCTCCTTCTATCTTCTCCTTCTATCTCCTCCTCCTTCTATTATCTTCTTCTATCTCCTTCTCCTTCTATCTTCTCCTTCTCCTTGTAAGTCTCCTCCTCCTCCTCCTCCTCCTGGACAGCCACAGGAATGGAATAGGGTCTCCTGCTTAAGCCGGGGTTGGACTAGAAGGCCTTCAAGGTCCCTTCCAACTATTCTGTTATTCTCCTTGTCCTTCTGTGCCTGTCTACTTTCTCTTTCTTTCCTTCTCCTCCTCCTTTTTCTGCTCCTTCTCCTTCGTCTCCTTGTAAGTCCCCTCCTCCTCCTGGACAACCGCTAGAATGGAATAGGGTCTCCTGCTTGAACAGGGATTGGACTAGAAGACCTTCAAGGTCCCTTTGAACTCTGTTATTCTGTTATTCTCCTTGTCCTTCTGCTACTGTCTACCTTCTCCTTCTCCTCCTCCTCCTCCTCCTGCCTGCATTTGCAAGCTCAGCATTATTTTATCTGCTGCATCAAAAAGAGAGAAAGAAAGAGAGAGAGAGAGAAGGAAGGAAGGAGAGAGAGAGAGAAAGAAAGGAAGGAAGGAAGGAAGGAAGGAAGGAAGGAAGTCTCAGGGAGATGGAATGTGTCACAATTCACTTTCTATTCCATTTGGGGCAAAAAAAAATGATGCTTTGACATAATATTGACTGTGAAACAGAACTTCTGTTTTTTAATTATTATCTTTTAAAATAGGCTGCCTCTGTACCCTCCTTACAGTTTGAAGAGATGCATAAAATAAGAATCTAACAAGTGGCTTTGGGACTGCTGTTTGATGAGAGGCATGTTGCTATAAACAGTGGCCTAACTGTGGGGAAATATCATAAGGAAATAATTTCTCTTTTAAACCAAAACCTGATTTAATTACCATAGTAAAACAGTAAGACATAGGTAAAATGTCCCACTATAAATGTTCCTTAAATAAAAATAAACTACAATTGGACAGGATGTTAACAGAAAGCAAAGCCATTTGCTTGCATGTGTGTGTGTGTGTGTGTACACACACACACACACACACACACACACACACACACACACACACATACTGCTCAAAAAAATAAAGGGAACACAAAAATAAGACATCCTAGATCTGAATGAATGAAATATTCTCATTAAATACTTTGTTCATTACATAGCTGAGTGTGCTGACAACAAAATCACACAAAAATTATCAATGGAAATCAAATTTAGCAACCCATGGAGGTCTGGATTTGGAGTTACACTCAAAATTAAAGTGGAAAAAAACACTACAGGCTAATCCAACTTTGATGTAATGTCGTTAAAACAAGTCAAAATGAGGCTCAGTAGTGTGTGTGGCCTCCACGTGCCTGTATGACCTCCCTACAACACCTGGGCATGCTCCTGATGAGGTGGCGGATGGTCTCCTGACGGATCTCCTCCCACACCTGGAAAAGCATCTCCCAACTCCTGGACAGTCTGTGGTTCAACATGGCATTTGTGGGTGGAGCGAGACATGATGTCCCAGATGTGCTCAATTGGATTCAGGTCTGGGGAACGGACGGGCCAGTCCATAGCATCAATGTCTTCATCTTGCAGGAACTGCTGACACACTCCAGCCACATGAGGTCTAGCATTGTCTTGCATTAGGAGGAACCCAGAGCCAACCGCACCAGCATATGGTCTCCCAAGGGGTCTGAGAATCTCATCTCAGTACCTAATGGCAGTCAGGCTACCTCTGGCGAGCACATGGAGGGCTGTGCGGCCCCCTAAAAAAATGCCACCCCACACCATTACTGACCCACTGCCAAACCGGTCATGCTGGAGGATGTTGCAGGCAGCAGAACGTTCTCCACGGTGTCTCCAGACCCTGTCACGTTTGTTGCATGTGCTCAGTGTGAACCTGCTTTCATCTGTGAAGAGCATAGGGTGCCAGTGGCGAATTTGCCAATCTTGGTGTTCTCTGGCAAATGACAAACATCCTACACAGTGTTGGGCTGTAAGCACAACCCCCACCTGTGGACGTCGGCCCCTCATACCACCCTCAGGGAGTCTGTTTCTGACCGTTTGAGCAGCCACATGCACATTTGTGGCCCGCTGGAGGTCATTTTGCAGGGCTCTGGAAGTGCTCCTTCTGTCCCTCCTTGCACAAAGGCGAAGGTAGCGGTCCTGATGCTGGCTTGTTGCCCTCCTAGGGCCTTCTTCATGTCTCCTGATGTACTGGCCTGTCTCCTGGTAGCGCCTCCATGCTCTGGACACTACGCTGACAGACACAGCAAACCTTCTTGCCACAGCTCGCATTGATGTGCCACCCTGGATGAGCTGCACTACCTGAGCCACTTGTGTGGGTTGTAGACTCCGTCTCATGCTACCACTAGAGTGACAGCACCGCCAGCATTCAAAAGTGACCAAACCATCAGTCAGAAAGCATAGGAACTGAGAAGTGGTCTGTGGTCACCACCTGCAGAACCACTCCGTTATTGGGGATGTCTTGCTAACTGCCTATGCTTTCCACCTGTTGTCTATTCCATTTGCACAACAGCAGGTGAAATTGATTGTCAATCAGTGTTGCTACCTAAGTGGACAGTTTGATTTCACAGAAGTGTGATTGACTTGGAGTTACATTGTGTTGTTTAAGTGTTCCCTTTATTTTTTGAGCTGTGTGTGTGTGTGTGTGTGTGTGTATATATTTGTGTGTGTTTTCTTAAGTTTTCACGGGTACTTACATGTATGATATTCAGCTTTGTTCGGGTACCTAGAAGATGAACAGACCTATGGAACAGCTGTCCTGCCCTACATAAGAGGTACTACAGACAAAATCAGTAAGATACTACACAGGCACCACATCAACACTGCCTTCAAAACAGACAGAAAAATAGCAGCCATCCTAAGAAACCCCAAAGATAAAATTGACCTGGAAAACCAAGGCATATATGAAGTCCCCTGTGCATCATGCCCTCCCACATACATTGGACAGACCAATAGAAGAATAAGTACCCACCTGGATGAACACAGAAATGCAGTAAAAAAGCTGGAACACCCTTCCTCACTAGTCCAACACATGAAAGCCACAGGTCATAGCATCAACTTCAATGGCACCAAAACCCTAGCCACTATAGAAAACCCCAGCCACAGAATTATCAGAGAAGCCATAGAGATTGAAAAAAGACCTGAAAGCATGAATAAAAGAGATGATTCCACCAGACTGTCAATTATTTGGAAGCCTGCACTCACAAACAAAAAAATCTCCACACCACAAGCCAGGCAAACACCTGGGCACAAACAGATCCCCCCGATACCTCCAGCTCAAACACACCCCAACCAGGCACCCAGATGAAACCTAGCTTCCTAACAAATGATAGCCATCCATTTACTCGGAGCCAAGCTGCACTAAAAGCCTCCAATACAGGAACACAATGTTGCCAGCCAACCAAGACAAAAAAAGCCACAAAACAGACAGAAGATATTAGAAACACCAATCAAGCAGAACACAGCAAACTCCAAGACCAATAAACAGAGACCAAGACTCCCAACCAATCAGGATGAAGAAAAAACCATTCTGGCACAGCAGTAAGCTAGCCCCAAATTTAAAACTGAAACAACTGTAAAAGTCTGACTCACAGACGAACACTATACAGAAGCCTGATGTTGGCAGATGAGATTCTGCCGAATCGTTGCTACAACTTTAAAAGCACAACTATAATGACGTGGGAAAATACCCGAACAAAGCTGAATGCCATACATGTAAGTACCCGTGAAAACTTAAGAAAATATATATACATATATACATATACATACATATACATACATATACATATATACACATACATACATACATACATACATACATACATACATACATACATACACACATATATATGTTACCAAAACACGGCACAACGAACAAGGAATCGCATGCCTGGAGTGATGTTTTTAATTGAGGGAGCAGTTGAAACACAGACGCTTAAAAAAATATGTAGTGAGAGACACACAAAAACAAACAGATTTCAAGACAGAAACGAAGTGGCTGGCATCCATTTTGTTCTGTCCAGAACTCTGTGGGTGTTTACACTTGTTTTTTGTCACAGTAAAAAAATGACTCCACTGTCAACCAGAAACCCACATTATTTCAGGTCAGGAACAAAACTCTATTTTATAATTATTGCTTGGGATTTGATGCCTTCTCCCTCACGCATTAGATGAAACAGGACAGTTTGTGTTAAGTGTGATGTCCTGGACTTGCAACAATTTGTTTAGCGATCGTCCGAAGTTACACCGGACTCACTGTACTTTACTTTAGTGCTGTTATTTTATTCTATTCTTGCATTACAAGCGAAGAAATTGACTTATTAAAAATTTACTGTCTGGGAAATAGATAACAGATAATCAGAGTTGGAAGGATCATCTAGTCCAACCCCCTGCCCAAGCAGGAGACCCTACAACATTTCTGACAGGTGGCAGTCCAGTCTCTTCTTGAAAGCTTCCAGGGATGAAGCAACTTTTGTTCCATTGGTTGATTGTTCTCACTGTCAGAAAGTTTCTCCTTATTTCCAGGTTGAATCTCTCCTTGTCCAGTTTCCATCCATTGTTCTTTGTCTGGCCTTCGGGTGCTTTAGAAAATAGCTTGAACTCCTTCCTCTCTGTGGCAGCCCCTCAAATATTGGAAGACTGCTAAATCTTTAAGTGGGACGTAAAGGAGGTTGGTGAACTGTATTTTTATAAACCAAACATTTATTTTCTGCTTTTTAGGTGGGCTGGACACTTCTTTGCAAACTGATTAAAATATGCCCAGAAGCTCTGATTCATTTAACAGCTCCACAAGGCATCGGAAAGGACTGGGAAGTTCTCGGTGTCCATCAGTAAGTATACTGTATTACACACAGACTCTAGCACAGCCTGTTACTGCGGAAGAATAAAATATTATCTTGTCTTTGAATATGAATACAATGGAGCTCAAAATGTCCATTGCTAAGCAAGAGTGAGATTTACCCCTTTCTTGCCACGGTTGTTAAGTGAATCATTACAGTTGTTAAGTCAGTCACATGGTCATTAAGTGAATCTGGCTTTCCCCATAGATTTTACTTGTCAGAAGGTCGCAAAGGGAGATCTCGTGACTCCCGGGAGGACATTGCATCCGTCATAAATACAAGCCAGTTGCCAAACGTATGAATTTTGATCACGTGATCACGGGGTCATAAGTGTGAAACGGTTGTAAGTGTGAAAAACATATAACTTAATCAGAGTTGGAAGGGACCTTATAGGTCATCTAGTCCAACCCAAAATGACAGATTTTCCAGCAAGCGGGAGACCCTACACCATTTCTGACAAATGGGAGTCCAATCTCTTCTTGAAAGTCTCAAGTGATGAAGCTCCCACAACTTCCGAGGGCAACTTCTGTTCCATTGGTTGATTGTTCTGTCAGAAAGTTTCTCCTTATTTCCAGGTTGAATCTCTCCTTGTTCAGTTTCCATCCACTATTCCTTGTCTGGCCTTCAGGTGCTTTGGGAAATAGCTTGACCCCCTCCTCTCTTTGGCAACCCCTCAAATATTGGAAGACTACCCTGTCTCTCCTGGTCCTTCTTTTCATTAGACTAGCCAGTTCCTGCAACCGTTCTTCATATGTTTTAACCTCCAGTCCCCTCATCATCCTGGTTGCTCTTCTCTGCACTCTTTCTAGAGTCTCAACATCTTTTTTATAGTGTGGTGACCAAAACGGCAGTATTCTAATTGTGGTCTTACTAAGGCTTTATAGAGTGGTATTAGTACTTCCCTTGATCTTGATTATATCTCTCTGTTAATACAACTTACGATTGCATTAGCCTTTTTGGCTGGTGCTACACACTGCTGGCTCCTATTTAGCTGGTTGTCCACAGAGACTCCAAGATCCCTCTCACAGTTACTGCTATTAAGCCTGGTTTCTCCCACTCCGGATGTATTCTAAAAAACACTCCTAAGCCACTCTTTTCAGTAATTTTGTAACTTAAACAGTCACTTAACGGTTGTAAAATGTGAAAAGCAGTCCTAAGTTCTTTCTTTCAGTAACTTTTCAGTAACTTTGAAGAGTCACTCAGTGAATGTTGTAAGTCCAGGGTTGTCTGTGCACATAGCCCAATCATCTAGCTCAGTGATGGCTGACCTTTTAGTTGTCGCATGCCGAAAGTGCACATGTGTTCCTGCACCCATAATGCAATGTGCACGCGCAACCCCCGCCCCTGCATGTGTGCATGCGACCCTCCCCCGCATGTGCTGTGCACCTCTGCATGCACATGCAACCCCCCCTGTGCATGCCCCCTGCGCATGTGCGTGCATCTCCTGTGCACGGCCCACCCCCGTGAATGCGCGGTAGCTACCTGACAATCAGCTGGCTGGTGGGAGGGGCGCACATGCATGTGCAGTGGATCTGTTCCAGGCGATGGTTCATAGGTTCGCCATCACGGGCCTAGCTGAAAATCTGTCATTTTGCTACTGAATTTTGGCAGCCTGATCTCCAGTGTGTTGTAGGCAGTGGTGGGATTCAGCCGTCTTGCACCACTTCGGCCGAACCGATTGTTAAATTGCTGGCCCCTCCCCTCCCCACCCCGCCACTTCCAGGAATCCACACGTGCCTCATTTTGGCTCCCAGGTAAGTGCAGGGAGGCCTACTAGGCCCAAAACGAGGCATGGGAATGTGTGGCATGGCTCCCCCGCGACCCATTTTTGCTCCCAGAGGGGTTCAGGAGGCTGATTGCTGCCTGTCACACACCCCTGGCCACGCCCACCATGGCCATGCTCACCCAGCTAGTCATTAGGGCAGAGAACCCGTTGTTAAATTATTTGAATCCCACCCCTGCTTGTAGGCAGGGGTGGGATTCTACCAGTTCGCACCTATTCGGTAGAACCGGTTGTTAACATTCTAAGCAGTTCAGAGAACCGGTTGTTAGAAGAAATTACTGGCCTAATCCTGTAAGGAAGGCAGGAAGGAAACATTCTGGTGTTGCTTACAAAAACTGCCTCTCTGTTAATCCTTATTACATTCTTGGCAGGACTAGACTGCCTGTCTCAGGAACTTCTCTGGAGTTTTTTCCCCCTCCTTTGCTGGTACTTGTGTGGAGTGACCATTCAATGTTACAATGGCACTGAAAAAAGTGACTTATGACCCCTTTTCACACTTACGACTGTTGCAGCATCCCCACAGTCATGGGAGGCCAGGCGAGGAGATGCATGCCTCGATGTGTGTGATGTTGAGTTGGCCACGTCCATCCAGCCAATAACATGACCACCAAGCCATGCCCACCAACTAAGCCACGCCCACAGAACCGGTTGTTAAAAAATTTGAATCCCACCACTGCTTGTAGGCCACAAACATCCTGTGTGTGTTAGCCAGGACTGCTTTTCAGATGAACACAACGTGAACAATGCATGGTCATAAAAATTTGCTTTTAAACTTCTTGGTTCCGCTTGTCTCAAAAACCCAATTGATGGAGAGGTTTCATCTGGGGTAGAATGAAAAACCCGACAGGTGGAATCAGCTAAAATTTGCCCAGGAGAAGGTCACCAGAATTAGTAATCATAATTAGATCGATGAAACAGTGGGTCACTTTATCAGTGGCTGCAGCAAAATCTGACAAACTTGATTATTCTACAACATGACGATTGAGTTGCCAAAATCGTACATTGACAGCTTTGCTGGAAGTTTGGGTTCGAATGCAGCAGAAATGACTGGGAACTAGGAAAAAAATAACGAAATATTGTGATTTGCAAATTGAAGTTGAGCAGTTATGGAGGAAGAAATCGGTTGTACCGATAGTAACAGGAGCCCTTGGAGCAGTAGAGTTGCCTAGATACATGGAAATTTTGGACTCATCGGAGCTGAATATTCTGAATATAGGTTAGGACTTGAGCTGTTAGGTTTTTACCAGTCCCAGACTGTGAATCAAATTGAAGGTTTAATAACAACAACAACAACAATAATTGTAGACACGCAGCAAGAAAAAAATCACAAAGTATCGGGACTTACAAATTGAAGTTGAGCGACTTTGGAAAAAGAAATCATGTGTTATCCCAATTGTGATTGGAGCCCTTGGGGCAATACCTGAAGGGCTGCCTCTCTATTTGGAAATTCTGAATTTATCAGACTTGAATACCCTGATTCTACAAAAAAACACCCTACTTGGAACAGCTTATATCCTCCGACTCTACCTGAACGGTTCCTAGGTCCTTGGTTAGGACTCGAGCTGTTGAGCTACCAACCAGCCCCAAAAGCTGTGAATCTTACTAAAGATTTAATAATAATAATAATAATAATAATAATAATAATAATAATAATAATAATAGACTGGCATAAACCAGTGCAGGTGGTCCCAGTGGTACTGGGCACACTGGGTGCTGTGCCTAAAGACCTCGGCAAGCACTTGAAAACAATTGGCGCTGACAAGATCACCATTGGTCAGCTGCAGAAGGCCACCTTACTGGGATCTGCTCGCATAAACCGCTGATACATCACGCAGTCCTAAATGCTTGGGAAGTGTTCAACTAGTGATTTGTGATACGAAACCCAGCATAGATATCTCGTTTGCTGTGTACACTGTCATTTTTTTGTGTATTATAATAATAATAATTTTACAAAACACATCAAGAAATTGTAGCTTCCTGCAATAACACCAACAGAACTGCAAAAAGCTGAGCTACTTGGAAAATTGTATATTTTAACTTGGTTGATACCTAGAATGCTGGCAGCAACCCATATCAACCATCAACGCCAGTCACTGGTATTTATGATACATTTTTAAATGTTCAGTTGACTGAATTTCATGGTTAATGAATAAAAGTTTATAACAATAATAATATTGTGTTTCCCGGAAAATAAGACTAGGTCTTATATTATTTTTTTGATCCAAAAGGTGCATTAGGGCTTATTTTATGTTTAGGTCTTATTTTCAGGGAAATATGATGCTAAATCTGGCTGATGATCTTAACTGGGGCTTGTTCCTGGGGTAGGGCTTATATTATGAGCATCCTGAGAAATGCTAGGGCTTATTTTCCTGTTGGATCTTATTTTCGGGGAAACGGTAATAATAATAATAATAATAATAATAATAATAATAATAATAATAATAATAATAATAATAATAATAATAATAATGGCTGAAGAGAGCATTTTTGATGAAAAGAAAGTTTCTCAGTGCTGAGAAAAATGTCAATGCTATTTTTGTCACAGAGACAAAAGAGAAGTGAGATTGTTTAACTTTCAGAAGCTGGGGCAGCTTCCCGTTCTCTGAGAGGGTGTTGGTTTGAAGGAATTACAGCAGGGTTTTTTTTTTTGTTTTTTGTTTTTGTAATCTCAGTCTGCCTCTGGCCTGCCTGAGACAGGGTGGGGTGAGGGAGAGAGCCAATTAAATCCGTCAGTAAGTGAGATACTTAGAATAAATCTGTGCAGAAACTGTCTAGTGAGCTTTTACCCTAAGAAAGAAAAATATTTGTTTTGTTATATTGTCTAAAGGGGTTCAACCCCAGTGAAGTTTCAAAGAATGTTGGGTTCTAGAATGAAATCTATCCAAAGGATTTCATTATTAGCTTCCTGTACACACTTCCTTGACTTATGACCACAATCGAGGCTAGCATTTCGGTTGCTAAGAATGTTGTTGTGGTTCACCAGCAGCCTGTGCAGACGGCAGCAGAATTGGACAGTGGGGAAGAACATGGGCCAGTCCGGGAGTCTGGGGAGGATTCGGACGAGGGTCCTGCGTCTGACACAGAGATGGGGCCAGGACCATCTGAGAGTTATGTGCTGACTCCTGAGTCTCCAGAATCAGACAGCAGCGAGGCAGAGGAACAAGGGGACCCTGTTCCCAGTGCGTGTGTGTGCAGAGCTGCCAGAAGGCAAGAGTAGCTAAGACAAAAGGGGCAACTTGGGAGTAAGGCTGGGAGGTGATTGCCCCTCCCCTGAGGTATAAAGGAAGTACAAAGGTAGGAAAACCTTTGCAGGAAGCAATGTTGTTTGCTCTGATCAGTTTGGACTCTGAAAGCTCCATGGTGAATTTGTTCTCTGTTTGGTTTTGAAAGACTAATTGGAACTTTAGTCATTGGCAGCACTTCAAGTCAGGTAAGGTGCGTTCTTATCATACATTTTTCGAAGAACTTTGGCAGACGTTCCTGGGACTATTTATAACTGGTTGAATCTCATTCCGGGCTGTGAATGATGATAATTCACAGCCATTGAACTAAAATAAAGGGTCTTGGATTTTATGTGTGTTTGTTGGTGTCTCAGGAAGCCTTGGTCAGAACAGTTGTGCCCCATTCTAAGACCTTTCTCGCTGCAGTGATTAAACGAATCACTGCAGCTGTTAAGTTAAGCTGTTAAGTACTTATGATGGTCACAGTGTCATGCGATTCCCTTTTGAGACCTTCTGACAAGCCAAGTCAATGGGGGAAGCCGGATTCGTTTAACGACTGGGTTACGAACTTAACAATTCCAGAGATTCACTGAACCACTGTGGCAAGAAAGGGGGTAAAATGGGGCGAAACTCACTTAACCAATGTCTTACTTAGCGACGGAAATTTTGGGGCTCAGTTGTGGTCATAACTCAAGGACTTACCTGTATTCTACAGATTAATGGAATGCCTTGTGTGAAGGAATGTTTTATTTTGTCTGCGCTGAATCTTCCAGTAATTATAGTCAATGCCTTAATGTTTTGGTACAGACACACAGTGGCATGCCCCTGTTGGAGTCTGAACCCAAGGAGGAAGCCGAACAGCTGACAGGGAGGGGGAGTGTGGCTCCGTTGGCTGTGGAGGAAACTGGGGTGGGCAGAGCAAGAGAAAGGTAGAACAAGGGAGAGGGAGTTCAGACCCAGGCCCACCCCCTCTTCATCCTAGGACACGCAGGGAGGAACGGAGAAGAGAGCAACGTGGGTTGCGTGGCTTACCGGGGAGGAAAGGGCCCTGATTCCCTTCAGTAGCCACAGCTGGGAATGAGAGTTTAAAAGAGATGCATCCTGAGTGCAGCAGCTGCTAGGAACAAACGTGAGTTTATCTTGTGTTGACTTTGGTTATCTGTGTTCCTGGCGTCCTCCCAACCATGTTGAGTTATTGCCGTGCCATCACGCCTGGAATTTCTTCTCCTGCCCTGCCGGACTAATTATCTCATTTTTCCTTGATTGGACTTATAGTTACAGTTTTTGTTGACCACGTTATAGACTTGATTCTCTGCAGCCAAAGGCTGTTCCTGGGAGAGTTTTTCTCCAGCCAGAAGGTAACCAGGACTTTGGGGGCAAAGTTGGAACTAATAAAGGGGCTCCTACTGATTATCTGACTGTGTTGCCTTTGTGCCACACCCCTTTGGTTCCTCACACACAAATACACACACAATCCTCCATGCAGTGTTAATTACTGTTAGCCTGAAGATCTTTTTCCTGAATGGTTATAGACAGTTCAAACCTATTTTCTGTATGTGAGTTTTTGAGTTTTGCTCTGGTTTGCATCACTCTGCACAATCAGATAGGATGGGCGTTTGCTTTGGTTTTTTAAAAATTACTCATCCGATATGAAGAGATCCGGGAATTGTTCACAATCAGTTTTGGTTTCACTATTATGAATAATTTGGCATCATTCACAGGGCTTGGCCTTCTGACCAGTTCATTCCTAAATCCAAACAGTTTGTGAACAAACCCAAGAAACAATGCACACACAATTCTTTTGGGTCTCCTATCCTTGTTTTTTCTATGCAGAACATTTAAGATTAGCCATTTTCAAAAGAAGAATTTGTGGTTTCAACTCGAGCCAGGGTTGGACGAGAATAAATAAAAAATGAGATCCAAACAGTTATGAGGAAGGAAGAATATTTAGTATATACTTACACTTTCAGATGCCTTGGTTATTTTTTTTTACCAATGTATGTTGGTTGGGTAATTGAGAATTGTGGCTAAATGACTATCCTGATATGTGGCATCTAAATTGCATTTGTTGGAAACGGATAAATTTTGGTTAAATATGTCTAGGATAATGTTCTCTCTCTCTTCCCCTCTCTTTCTCTCTCTCTCCGCTCTTTCTCCTTCCCTCTCCTTCGCTCCCCCCTCTCCATCCCTCCCTCCCTCATCCCTCCTCTCCATCCCTTCGTTCCTCTTTCTCTCATTCTCTCTCTCCCCCCTCTCTCCCCTCCCCTCTCTCCCCTCCCTCCATCCCTCCCTTTTTCTCTCCCTCTTACCCCTCTCCCTCCATCCCTTCCTCTTTCTCCCTCCTCCCTCTGTCCCTCTTCCTCCCTCTTTCTCTCCCCTCCCCTCCCCTTCGTCCCTTTCTCTCATTCTCTCCCCCTCTCCCTCCCTCCCCTCTTGCCCCTCCCTCCCTCTTCCCCTCCCTCTCTCTCCCTCCCTCCCTCTTTCTCTCTCTCCCTCTCCCCCCTCTCCTTCTCCCTCCATCCCATCCTCTCTCTCTCTCTCTCTCTCTCTCTCTCTCTCTCTCACACACACACACACACACACAAATTTAAGCCAAAACCAACAAATCACATTATCATTTAGCATGATATGTAAATCCAACAATGATTATTTAAAAAAAGGAATGGTCAGTGATTGAGGAATAGAAATTTCAATTGCTTGCTTGTATGTGGGAACATTATGCTTATCTGAATCCACAAGTATGCCTGTTCATTTTACTGTGATTTTGTAGCTAACATATTTTGGATTGCAATTAAGATTTCTTCTTCTTCTTTTTACTTTAGGCAAATTCTCAAGATGCTTAAAACCCACAATGCTGATGTGCATCTTTCAAAGGTTGGCTTGAAAGCATTAAATCTGCTTCTTTCTTCAGGTGCGTAATTTTTCTTAAAATGTATAGGCACATGATATAATGTTAGTGGTTCAAGACCTTCATTATTCTCTGCCTGTTTATTGTTCTTCAAACCCTTGCATATGAAACGATGGGGGGGAAAGAATATTCTTTTTAATTTGTATATTTTGATGGGTTGATTAAATGCTACTACTGCCGACTCTTTTGAGGTAGAACTTTGTGGGGTCCTTGGTACTGTCTGACTTGGTGGTTTTCTTGCAGATGTTTCATTACCAAAGCAGGTAACATATTATCATCCCTGTTATCTTTGTCCCCTACTGGTTCCAGTAGAGTGTAGTGGAATGGAACGGATGGAACGGATGGAACAAAACAGAATATAACAGAACAGAACAGAATAGAATAAATGGAATGGAATGGAAAGGAATAGAAAATAAAATAGAAAATAGAATAGAAAATAGAACAGAAAATAGAACAGAAAATAGAATAGAAAATAGAATAGAAAATAGAATAGAAAATAGATTAATAGAAAATAGAATAGAATCTATGAAATGGAGCGAGTGGAGTGGAGTGGAGTGGAGTGGAGTAGAGTAGTAGAGTAGAGTAATAGAGTAGAGTAGAGTAGTAGAGTAGAGTAGAGTAGAGTAGAGTAGGGTAGAACAGGGTCTCAACCTTGGCAACTTTAAGAGTTGTGGACTTCAACTCCCAGAATTCTTCAGCCAGCATTCCTGGCTGAGGAATTCTGGGAGTTGAAGTCCACAACTCTTAAAGTTGCTAAGGTTGGAGACCCTATAGAGTAGAGGAGTAGAGTAGAATAGAGTAGAGTAGAGTAGAGTAGAATAGAGGAGAACAGTACAGTACAATACAGTACAGTACAATATAATACAATGCTCAATTAACAACCATTTCACTTAGCAACCAAAAATTTTGGGCTCATTGGTGGTCATAAGTGAAGGACTACCTGTACTTCTCTGGGAATAATACTTTTAGATATATATATGGATTTGTATTGATGAAAGCAAAATGAACACGATACTTGTAAGCCAATGATCTCCAGAGTTTTCCTTGTATCGTTTAGATGAAATCACACTTCTTCTCTTAGAGGAAGGGACTGATATATTTCTATTGATATTTGATGCCATGGATACTTTTCCTGATCATGAAAAGATCCAGAGATACGGATGCAAAGCTTTGCACATGCTTTTAGAAAAAGGTAAGCTGTAGAGTCGTCTGCATACATTTTCACAGTTGTGGTATTGCTTCGTAAAGCCGGTAAGAAGGTTACAAGACCCCCAGGGACAAGGGGAGAAAAAAAAATTAATAATACTATCACTAAATTCTCAATAGGATCCTTTTAGTCTCTGATTTTCCATGCACTGTTTTGTCTAACCCGGGGGTGTCAAACTAGATTTCTTTGAAGCCCGGATCAACATTTTAGTTGACATTTTAGTCCACGGGCCGGCTGGGAGGGGAGGAGGAGAGGGGACAGACACCCCCAGCAGCACCCTGTGTTCTGACCCAAACCTTGGAAACAAACACCAAAGTGAGGTAACAGCAAAACCTTTTATTGATTCTTTACAAATTCCGTGCCTTCACAATTAAAAGGCTGTTTCAAACTAATTGTCTCTGATAAGAACGAGCCTTGCCAAGGTGGTGCAAGGCTGCCAAGAACACGAGATAAAGTTGCCAAGAAATATTTCAAACACAAAGAGTCTCCAAACACAAACTAAGAGAGTCCGAGCGTCCACAAGGCTTGAGTGCAAGAACTTCTTTGCTTCCTGCAAAGAACTCTGGTTTCTCAGCTGGCTTTTATCTCTTAAGGGAGGGGCCATTAACTTGCAGCCTCACTTCTGAGTTGCCCATGCTGCTGCAGCTGCTCTTTCCTTCGAGCAGCTCTGCACGCACACGCACAGGCTCCTCGGGGACCACCTCATCGCTGCTGCCAGCCTCCACAATCTCTGAAGGCAGCATTCCACTCCCTGATGGTCCTGGCCCCATCCCTGCATCACATGCAGGCCCCTCATCTGAGTCCTCGCTTTCTGAGATCTCAGCCATCCACACCTGCTGCCGGTGAATCACAACACCCTGCCGGCCAAAATGGCCCGCCCATGCCCTGTTTTCGGCCCGGACAGCGTCCTGCAGCATCTTGCCGGCCAAAACGGGGTGGGGGGGTGGGAGGGCCGTTTTGGCCATCAGGATGTTGCAGGAGGCCTTCCAGGTTAAAAATGGGGGAGCAGGAGGGCCGTGTGTTGCCCCCCGTGCCCCGTTTTGGCTGCCCATGGACCAGTCCTTTGCTATTTCCAGGCCGACCCCGTGGGCCAGATTTAAGGCCTTGAGTTTGACACATACACCCCGGTCTAACCAGTTGAGAAGACAAATGCTTTCTGAATCTGAGACTCTGCAATTTTAGGTTAATGTCAGAGATGGTTCTCACCTGGTCAGAGGCAAAAAACAACCTGCTATCAGATCCGACCCAATTCAAAAACAAGAAAAAATGATGGGAACTGGGCCTCGTGTCCAAAAGAGAAGTATATTTAACTTTTTGCATAGGTCAGAGAAGGAACAGAGAAGCAAAGGATTTTAAATACCAAATTCCATGTAAATAAGGCTCTCGTTTTAAGGGACGTGGTGGCTCAGTGGCTAAGACGCTGAGCTTGTCGATCAGAGAGGCCGGCAGTTCGGCGGTTCGAATCCCTAGCGCCGTGTAACAGAGTGAGCTCCCGTTACTTGTCCCAGCTTTCTGCCAATCTAGCAGTTCGAAAGCACGTAAAAAATGCAAGTAGAAAAATAGGGACCACTTTTGGTGGGAAGGGAACAGCGTTCCGTGCACCTTCGAAGGCGTTTAGTCATGCTGGCCACATGACCATAGAGACGTCTTCAGACAGCACTGGCTCTTCAGTTTTGTAACAGAGATGAGCACTGCCCCCTAGAGCCGGAAATGACTAGCACGTATGTGCGAAGGGAACCTTTACCTTTTACCTTAAGGCTCTCATTTAATATGCTGGAATTCTTTTATAATGTTCTTTTTTAAACTGTTGTGGTTGGTTTATATGTGTGTGGGGTTGTTTTTTGTTTGAAACTCAAGGCAACTTCATCATGCACCCTTCTTTCATTTTTACTCATAACGATCACCCTATATTATAGGTTGAACTGAGCAGCAATGACTAAGTTGTAAGACAGGGGTATCAAATTCAAGGCCAGACATGGCCCGCAGGATGCTTAGATCTGACCCGTGGGGCCAGCCTGGAAATAGTACAGGACTGGCCCGCAGTGCCTCTTCTAGTGAAAGCAGGGCATGGGGGCCCCATGTCTGCCCCATTTTTGGCCAGGACTGCTTCCTGCAGCACCCTGCCAACCAAAATGAGCCCCCCCCCCCCGTTTTGGCCAGCAAGAGGCTGAAGGTGACCACCCAGGCCAAAAACAGGGTGCGTGGAGGTTCCCCATTGCCCCCCCCCCCCCATGCCCCATTTTCACCAGCAGGGTACTCCAGGAGGCTGGCGGTCCTGCCTCCACCCCCAAGCCAGCCCACAAAGGACAACTACAATTCTGATCCAGCCCTCCAAGAAATCCAGTTTGACAGCCCTGTTGTGAGCCACTCAAAAGAGGTTCTTTTAAAGAACTGTGGCGTCTTCCAGAAGCTTCTATTTTCCACTTGCTTATGCAAAGCGTAGAGCTTAAAACCAACCCAATCACAATTTTATAGGGTTGCAACCTTAACGTGCACATCTAAAGGCCTTGACAAATCTTTCGCCCACGACTATAAATAACTTAAGAATTAAATAAATAGTTATTCCCTAAGTTTACTTGCACGGCGATCAACAGATCTGAGAGGGAATGGCGTTTCAAGACATTCCCAATACAGCCGTGTAAGAAGATCTTGTGGTTTAAGAAACGGCCCGGGCTACACAATTAATCAGGGAAATAATATTGTGCCTTGAATTAAGAAGGTATCTCTCGGTTAGAGCAGGTTGGTGCTAGGAACATTCTGTCCTTCAATAAAGAAGGAAGAATATTCAACTTTCTGGGCATTAACACTCTGTGGTATTTAAGGAGCATAAACTATTCTAAGTATCTTGCAGGTTTAGCAAAGTCATTATTGCACACTACACTTTCGTGGAGTAGTTATCGAAGTCTTTCAAATTTCACTTTAATGCAGCTCTGCGTTTGCCCAGTTGCCCTTAACAGTTTTCTGACCTAGGCTTCCCAAAATCACAAGGCAGACTCCTCGTCCCGACAAAACCCCTTTTTATTTAGGCTAATGTGAATTCCTCTCATTCATATCTGGCAAAGTCCCGGCAAACAGTCTTTCAAGGGTGAATTGCAACCACAGGCCTTTTTTCAGGCTTGGAGAATTGCCAGGCCAATATTTCCAAACTCTGTAGCAGACAATACTTGGCAAGGAGTCACGAACAGATCTTCATCCTAATTAAACAAACTAATTGTCTCCTGCAAATCCCACTCCCCTTTTACTCCTCTTTATTCCCTATGGGAGGGACCGTTCACCGTCCACCTGTGCCTTTACTCCCAAGTCGAACTTTGTTCCTTAACTGTTCCCTTCTTCTGGCAGCTCTGCGCATGCGCACATCGGGAACAGGCTCCAGCTGTTCTTCTGCCCCACTGATCTCTGTTGGACGGCCCTGGCCCTGTCTCTGCTTCTGATGCAGAGCCCTCGTCACAACCCTCCCCAGACCCCGGGACTGGCCCATGTTCCTCCCCAACCTCCTCACTCTCCGAGTTTGCTGCCAGCTCTGCTGGCTGCTGGCGGGCCACAACAAACATGGCTGAGAAACAGCAGAAAGGAGAGAAACTTTTATTTAATCTCACAGTTTTGATGTAAACTTATCAACCAGTATTGAGTTAGGCCTGATGGAAAGGGGAAAATAAATCACTTTTGGACAATGGCTGACCATATTAATTTATGCCCAGGTTTCAGCTCTCGGATACTTAAAGCACACCACAATACAGGCAGTCCTTGACTTTACAACAGCTCATTTAGTAGCCGTTCAAAGTAACAACGGCTCTGAAAAAAATTGACTTAGGACCGTTGTTCACACATAAGTCTATTGCAATATCCCCCGGGAGTCACACGTTCAAAATTGAGATGCTTGGCCGCTGAATCCTATTTATGACGGTTGCGTTGTCCCAGGGTTACGTGATTCCCTTTTGCAACCTTCTGACACGCCAAGTCAGTGGGGAAGCCTGATTCACTCAACAACCGGGTTGCTAACTTAACAAGTCACTGAATGACGTTGGCAAGAAAGGTCGTAAAATGGGGCAAGACTCACTTAACAACTGCCTTGCTTAGCAACAGAAGTTTTGGGCTCCATTGTGGTTGACTTACCGATACAAGCGATCTAGAATTATGTTTCTCCTCTCCTCTTTAAACCTCAAAAGACTCCCATTAGTTCACCCCTCACCTGTCTCTTGTTCAAGAGAGAATATAGATGGCAGAGAGGAGATCTTTGCCTTATACTCGGGGTGGGCCGTGACCAGTTTGCACCGGTTCAAGCGAACCGGTTGTTAATTTTATATCTGGTTTACTATTACAATGACTTGCTGGCCCCGCCCACCTCACCACTCCCCTTCCAGGAGTCTCCAAGTGGCCTGTTTTGGATCCCAGGTAAGTGTAGGGCATGCGTGGAGGCTCGTGGGGGGGACGGACAAAAAAATGGGCCTCCCGGAAGGTCAGAAACGGGCTTATTTCTGGCCTCCAGAGGGCCTCCGGAGCCCGGGAGGCCGTTTTCCACCCTCCCAGAGGCTTGAGGAAAGCCTCCAGAGCCCAGGGAGGGTGAAAACGCCCTTCCCCGTCGTGGTGCATGACACCGACTAGGCCACACCCACCATGGCCACCCAGCAACCAGGCAGAGAACCGCCGCTAAATTTTTTGAAGCCCACCCCTGCTTATACTCCTCCTACGTTCTGAATATTGAATCACGTCCATTCCATTATCAAAACGAGGTCTTGACTTGGTTGGTGCCTTTGTCTCGTCATGCAGTTCCCGAGGAGCAACTGATTGAATTTGTCGAGGAGAACGATCACTTGATCATCCTCAAAGTCCTTAAAAAATTCCCCGAGAAGGAAAATGTCATTGGCTTTGCCCTTCGGTCGTTGTACATCTTGGCTGGACCAGGTAAATAGGGTTGTCTTATCAGAAGGTCCTGCTGGGGGAACGGAGCCATGGGTCAGTCGTAGTCCTCCTTGTGCCGGCATTATAAATTGGCCACCCATGAATTTATGAAAGAGTTGTTGAATTGTTAATGATAATTTTAAATTTTAAAACACCAGCATGCACAAATGGGATAAATGTTTTTTCTTACTCAAATTTCCTTTTTATGCTGTTTTTAGTTAGCAATGCGGAAGTTCTTATGTCTGGAAGTGTGCGGTGTTACAATATCATAGTGGAGATTATGAAAGCGTTCCCTGCATG
Source organism: Notechis scutatus (assembly GCF_049901735.1). NCBI lineage: Eukaryota > Metazoa > Chordata > Lepidosauria > Squamata > Elapidae > Notechis > Notechis scutatus. The sequence continues at coordinate 28,743,325 of NC_142014.1, read as the reverse complement.
TGAGCCAATTCAGGAAGTCAGCTGCTGCCTGCTACACAAACTTACTCTGGGTGAGTTCTAAATGAAAGGGGAGAGAAGAAGAATGCAAAAGGAACTGCAGGGGAACTCTGTACACTTAATAAAGCTTCTTTCTAAACCATTATCTACCTACCTACCTATCCATCCATCCTCCATCATCTCTCTCTTGCTCCAACCTACCTACCTAACTATTCACCCATCCATCCATCCATCCATCCATCCATCCATCCATCCATCCATCCATCCATCCATCCATCTCTATTGTCTATTATCTATTTATCCTACCTATCTACTATCTACCTATTTATCTATTGATCCATCCCTACATCCATCCTTCCATCCATCTCTCTCTCTGTTCAACCTACCTACCTACCTACCCATCCATCCTCCATCATCTCTCTCTTGCTCCAACCTACCTACCTAATCACTCATCCATCCATCCTTCCATCCATCTTCTCTATATCTATCTATCTATCTACCGTATTTATCGGCGTATAACACGCACTGGCGTATAACACGCATCTTCATTTTAAGGGGGAAATTTCAGGAAAAAAATTTAAAAAATTCTGCCTGCCTGCCTTAGTTTCTGGTTGTTTGGGAGCAGCTTCGGCTGAGAATAATAACTACCTATCTATTCAACCATTAACGAAGGCAGGCAGGCAGCAAACGGAGCACTCGGGCGGGCGGGCGGGCGGACGGGGGGGGTAAGCAGTTTCTTCCTGTGCTGGTGGAGGAGCGAGAGAGCAACTGAGAGACTGACCAGAGGAAGGACTTCGGTTGCTTCCTCCTCCCTTCTTTCATTTGTGTCCTGATCTATCTATCTATCTATCTATCTATCTATCTATCTATCTATCATCTATCTATCTATCTATCTATCTATCTATCTATCTATCTATCTATCTATCTATCTCAGATTTCAATATATTAGCATCCTGAATTGATTTGATGTCCCCTGAATGAAACTGAAGTTAGAAAAAACCATCTTCACAAAATTTCAAACCCTTTGTCAACTTCCTGTGATTCTAGTACTTCTGCAAATAACAGAAAGCATGATAAATGCAATGAAAGCATTTTTTTCCCTCAGGATTCATTTTAAAGCTTCCAACCTGGATATGCCGTTCGTGAAGAAAGTATACAATATTTGATTCCAATGTCCTTATTCCTATGGGGAAAAAAAACACAGAGGGGAAAGAGGCATAAAATCTCATCTACTGCAAAACTCTTTTTAAAAACCTCTCTTGTGTTTGCAAAAATCAGGCTAGGTTTTAGCATGGGGCAAACAATATTCAGTCATCCAGCATCTCAGGATTAGCATCTAGACTGCATTACAGCATCCCTAAAAGACAAATTTTGAGGGTTCTGATTCAAGTTGGTTTGGATTTGTAAATAAATAGAATTCTTTATTCTTTATTGGCCAAGTGTGGTTGGACACACAAGGAATTTGTCTTGGTGCAAATGCTCTCAGTGTACATAAAAGAAAAGATACATTTGTCAAGAGTCAAGAATCATCAGGTACAACACTTAATAATAGTCATGAGGGACAATAAGCAATCAAATCATGCTAGGAAACAGTCAGTATAAATTGTAAGGATATATGGACTACTTCCTGTAAGGACTGAACGTGATTAAAAAAAATATGGTGTGAAGGAAATTCACCTTGCTTGATATTTTCTCCTAGATGATTTTTTCCCCCTTTCCCTTAGTTGCCATTCTTAATTATTGCAAACCATGTCGCCTCATTAGTTGCAGAAACATGCTTTGAGAATAGTTTTCAGCTTGGGTAGGGGGGAAATCTTCATCATGAGTCTTTGCCAACTCTGTGTCAGGTAACTTTCTGGTTTACACATCGGCTCCAGTTCATTTTGTTTTTTAAATCTCCCACAGAAAACTTTTTCAATATCCTCGTGTTGAATTCTGTGCATGAAGTGATTGTGACGGCGGTGGAAACGTACCCTGAAAATGAGAAACTACAAGCAGCAGGCCTCAGCTGCTTGGCTCTCCTCAGTAAGTAACGAAATGAAAGAAAATTAAATTCCCCAGATGAATGTACCCCCTCAGACCTTTTATTTTTTTTATATATGAACCCGCAAATAAATCTAGACACCCTCTGCTAAAAGGGAAACGTTTAAACTTCCCTCTTTCTGCAACCCACCAAATATTGGTTTGTAACTTTTTCAGTTCCCTCTAGGTGAGGAAATCTTAAAATTGTATTTCCAACCCATCTAGCTGACAGTTTATATTGCCAGTCATTTTTTAAAAAAACAAATATCACCGTTATGTACAGATCGTTCTTGACTTACGATCACAATCGAGCTCAACATTTCTGTTGTCAGTGGAGACCTTTTGCTCCGTTCTATGACCTTTCTGGCCACTGTTGTTAAGTGAATCCCTGCAGTTAGGAGCACGGTCCTTAAGCAAATCGGGCTTCCCCGTTGGTTTTGCTTGTCAGAAGGTCACCAAAGGGCATCACGTGACACACACACACACGCACACATGGGACACTGCGACCATCATAAATGTGAATTGGTTGCCAAGTGCCTGAATTTTGATGGAGATCCATTCCAGATGGATATTGAGAGACTAGAATACTGGGCCGTATCTAACAAAATGAAATTCAATGTAGAGAAAAGTAAAGTCCTACACTTAGGCAAGAAAAACCAAAAGTACACATATAGATTGAGTGAAATCAGGCTCAATAGCAGTAACTGTAAGAGGGATCTTGGAGTCTTCGTGGACAACCAGCTAACTAGGAGCCAGCCGTGTGCAGCAGCAGCCAAAAAAGCCAATGCAATCCTAAGTTGTATTAGCAGAGGGATACAATCAAGATCAAGGGAGGTACTAATACCACTCTATAAAGCCTTAGTAAGACCACACCTAGAGTACTGCATCCAGTTTTGGTCACCACACTATAAAAAAAGATGTTGAGATTCTAGAAAAAGTGCAGAGAAGAGCAACCAGGATGATTAGGGGACTGGAGACTAAGGCATACGAAGAATGGTTACAGGAACTGGGCTTAGCTAGTCTAGTGGAGAGAAGGACCGGGGGAGACAGGATAGCAGTCTTCCAATATTTGAGGGGCTGCCACAGAGAGGAAGAGGGGGTCAAGCTATTTTCTAAAGTGCCTGTAGGCCAGACAAGGAATAATGAATCTCCTGAACGTGAGATTCAACCTGGAAATAAGGAGAAACTTTCTGACAGTGAGAACAATCAACCAGCGGAACAGAAGTTGCCCTCGGAAGTTGTGGGAGTACCATCAGTTGAGACTTTCAAGAAGAGATTGGACTGCCATTTGTCAGAAATGGTGTAGGGTCTCCCGCTTGGGCAGGGGGTTGGACTAAATGACCTATAAGGTCATTTCCAACTCTGATTATCTGTTATCTGAAATGCTGCGACGGTTTTTAAGCATGAAAAATCAATTTTTCCCCAATGCCGTTGTAAATTGAATGGTCGCTGAACAAACCATCGTAAGTTGAGGACTACCTGTATTTGTTTAAAGTCAGGATAACGATCCTCACACTGAACTGGAACCTCTCTTAGTACCGTGTTTCTCACAAAATAAGGCCAGGCCTTATTTATTTTTTTTAGCCCCGAAAAAACGGCTAGGATGTCTTTTCGGGGGTGAATTAATTTCTCCCCCCCCCCGCACACCAGCGCCGTCTCCAACAACAGCGTCTGAGTCGCTCCCGCTTTCCCCCCGTCCCCGTAACAACGGGAAAAATAAGATTTTGAGGTACCTGGGAGCGCTGCGTGCTGTGTTTTGGTTTAATTCCGAGCAGCTGGGTGGGCGTGAAAAGAGCCGAGCGAGCGTCTCTGCTGCTGCTACTCTTGGTGCTCCAGCCTCGGGCTCTGCAAGTTTGCAAAAATCCTGGTGTGCAGCCCATTCCTGCATTCCAAGCGCCCAGGCCAAGCTGCAGTTGTCCCTCTCTCGCCAGCGCTGTCTCCAACAACAGCGGCAGCAGCGGCGGGAACCATGGAAGTTACAGAGGCAGCTCCCTCACCCGAGAAGCGGCTGAAACGTTTCCACAGTTCCCGCCGCTGCTGCCGCTGTTATTGGAGACGGCGCTGGTGAGAGGGACAGCTGCAGCTCGGCCTGGGCACTTGGAATGCAGGAACAGGCTGCGCGCCAGGACTTTTGCAAACTTGGGTTGGAGGCTGGAGCACCAAGGGTGGTAGCAGCAGCAGAGACGCTCGCTCGGCTCTTCTCACGCCCACCCAGCCGCTCGGGATTAAACCAAAACGCAGCATGCGGCGCTCCCAGGTACCTCAAAATCTTTTTTTTTTCCTGTTGTTATGGGGACGGGGGGAAAGTGGGAGCGACTCAGACGCTGTTGTTGGAGACAGCGCTGGCAAGAGAGGCGCCAGCACCAATGGGAACCGTGGAAGCTACGGAGGCCTGAGAAGCGTCTGAAACGCTGCCGGACATCCACGCCAACGCCGCCCGCCTGCTGACCTGGGTAAGGGAGGGGTAAGGGAGCCCTCCGTGCTCCACCATGGTGTTAGGAGCGGCTGATGGTGAGGTGTAGCTGCCCGCGGGGCACTTCTAATGGCAAGTCCCCCCCCCCCACCTTCCCCCCCAATTTCGCATGTTTGAAACTAGGCCTAAATTTGGGGGGAGGGGCTTAATTTCATATTATGCCTAGAAAACATGCTGGGTCTTCCTATTTGGGGGGGGGGGGTATTGTTGGAGAAACACGGTACATAGCCTGGATGTTTCTGAGTTTGTTTTTCATTCTGATTGAAAAATAAAATAAATTTGATGGCTGGAATGCCAGAGCTAAAATTAATAGCGTTGTAACCAAGGCATCAAACTGTAATTTAGTGCTGCAGTTTAATTATGCAACATCCTGTTTGCCCTAAGGGAATGTTTTTTACTTTCAGAAAAATCAATTTAGAATTTTAAGAGTAACTTAAGTCCAACTGTTAAAATGCTTTTTTTTTTTTTGGTCTGGTTTTTCTTTTCTTTTCTTTTTTGCTGGCCACGAGTATCTTGGTTCAGAAATAAATCGAGCCATTTGTGAGTGACATTGGTTGTTTCTTTACTTGGCTCATCTTGTTGCTGCGAAAATTAAACAAGATGGTTGGGTTTGCGAAGTTCAATAAACGGATCATTTTTCTCCCAAAGCGGAAACCATCTTTTTAAACAGAGATTTGGAAGAAAAAAAGGAAGAGGAGGGGGAGGAAGAAGAGGAGGAAGAAGAAAAATTATATTGGCTGGAGGCCTGCTATAAAGCATTAAAATATCACAGAAGAAATAGAGACATACAGGTAAAAACGCTAAAAACGTGGGACTAGGGCAGTGGGGGCTAACCTTTTTCGGCTTCCGTGCCAACAGGGGTGGGATTCAAATTTTTTAACAATTGGTTCTTTGGGCGTGGCTTAGTTGGTGGGAGTGGCTTGGTGGTCATGTGACTGGGTGGAAATGGCTTGGTGGTCATGTTATTGGCTGGGCGTGGCCAGCTCAATATCACTCACATCGAGACACGCATCTCCTCGCCTGGCCTCTCGTGACTGTGGGGATGCTGCAACAGTCGTAAGTGTGAAAAATGGTCATAAGTCACTTTTTTCAGTGCCATTGTAACTTTGAATGGTCACTCCACACAAGCAAAGTACCAGCAAAGGAGAGGAAAAAAACTCCAGAGAAGTTCCTGAGACAGGAAGTCTAGTCCTGCCAAGAATGTAGTAAGGGTTAACGAAGAGGCAGTTTCTATAAGCAACACCAGAATGTTTCCTTCCTGCCTTCCTTACAGGATTAGACCAGTAATTTCTTCTAACAACTGGTTCTCTGAACTGCTTAGAATGTTAACAACTGGTTCTAGCGAATAGGTGCGAACTGGTAGAATCCCACCCCTGGTAGCAATAATTGCGTGGCACGCTCGCTTGCGTGCGCTCCTATGCCAGCACCCAGAAGTCAGTGCGTGCTGGCACTCCCCCATGCCCCCTGCGTATGTGCACGCAACCCCCCTCACGTGTCATGCACCTGCGTGCAATCCCCTCGCACGCCGCACACCTCTGCGCATGCATGAGAGACACCCCCCGTGCACTGCATGTCTTTGTGCATGGGTGCGCATTTCCCATGCACCTCCCTACGCCCCCTGCGCACGCACATCAGATACCCAACAATCAGCTGTTGGGCGGCGGCGGCAGCGCATGCGCAGTGGGGCTCTTCCGAGCGACCTCTCACATACCGGGGGGAAATGGCTCTGCGTGCCACTTCCAGCATGTGTACCATAGGTTCGCCAACACGGGACTAGGGCATCAAATACAAGTTAAATTTTGTGTAGGAAAAGAAGCTGTCGGTGCTAATTTTATTTTATGTCATTCTTAAAATACAAACTTTCCCCCAAAATACCCATTTTAACTAGAAATAGATATCAGTTATTTCCGTGGAGAAGCCTGAAGCAAAAAATTAAAATTATAGTCCTTGACTTACGATCATAATTGAGCCCAAACTGTCCATTGCTTAGCAAGACTTTTGTTAAGTGAGTTTTGTCCCATTTTACCACCGTTGTTAAGTGAATCTGGCTTCCCCATTCATTTTTGCTTGCCAGAAGGTCACAAAATGTGACCATATGACCTTGGGACACAGTAACGGTCATAAGTATAAACCAGTTGCGAATTTTGATCACCTGATCCTAGGGATGCTGCAAAAGGTCGTTAAGTGTGAAAAACGGGTCATAACACCCTTTTTTTGGTGCTGTTATAACTTTGAACAGTCACTAAATGAACTGTTGCAAGTTGAGGACTACCTGTGTTTCTGAGAATCCAGCAGGTTTTTCATTTCTGTACATGATTTAATGTTAAAATGGTCTTGGTTTTATTTTATTTTATTTTTTTGGAAAAATAAAACTTTGTACAGGTTTTGAAGCCTTTTTTATTTTGCATAAGTCACACCGGGGCTTGTGATTAGTAATGCTCTGAAATTAGGAAGTGCTGGCCAAATAAATACTTTTTATTCTGTCCATTTAGGAAGCTGCCTGCTGGGCTTTGAACAACCTCCTTATGTATCAGCCTACTCTTAATGAGAAGATTGGAGACGAAGATAAAAAGTTAGTGGCTTGAGTGCAAACCTTTTGCAATACCTTCGTCAGCTGTAAATAGTTTTATTTTACATTTTTCTTTCCCACGTAGAAGTAGAGAGGTTCACTTTTCTAGGTTCTATAATAGCTCAAAATTTAAAATGGACACCTAACATCAATCAAATGTCATCAGAAAAGCACAACATAGAATGTTCTTGTCCAATCACACTTGGCCAATAAAGAATTCTATTCGCACAATATTGGAAGGGTGAGGAGATCCCTGCAAAAGAAAAGATAATAACAAAAATTTTGGAATGTGCAAAAATGAATAAACCAACATTTGAAATTGAAGAAAAGAAAGACACTGAACATTTTGAGGTATTTTACTAATATTCTGTTCCATCAGTTAAACAAGAGAAATGGAAATTGTAAATTCAAAGATTACAAGAGAAAGATCAATCTCACAATCAGGGTTTATTGTAACTTATTAATTGTGATTAATTTTGATTAGTTTTTCTAATCAAGGGTGACAGTGAATTACGTATTTCAGAGTTGGCTATCTGTCAGGATTCCGGCAGTTACTCCAATTAAATCATGAGTCTTGAGCCACACTACCAAAACTAAAAAAGATTTATTTGAAGGTAACGTTCTACCTCCGGAATTTACCTGGGTGTAGCCAACTCTGAGATATGTAATTCACTGTCACCCTTGATCCTGCTTTTCCCCCCAACCCTTGGGGTGTATCATCCAACGAAACACATCCATAGCCAAGAGTCATCAATCATGCTCTCCAATTAGATTTTTGTGTGGCAGAAGCTTCAGTCATCTAATCAGTCTTTGAAGAAATATGAATGGAATGTACTTTCAATTCCACACTGCTGCCTGCTCTTTGAAACTCCCCCCACTTTCTGTTGTCAACTATAAAACGTGTATACAAAATGTTTTATGAGTTGACTGTATCGATGTTACGAGGGAAAAGCACTGTTATCATGACGTTATCATTAGAGAAGACTATTATCATGATGATGACGAATATTACTCCAAGAAATGTAACCAGGCAACACACTGTATATATGGATTTTGAACAAGTTGCTCTTTCTTTTTATTTATATGTTAATAAAAAATGTATTAATTAAGAATGTTGTTGTCCAATCACACTTGGCCAATAAAAAATTATATTCTATTCACTTAAGACAAGGGTGTTAAACTCAAGGCCCACGGGTGATCTGGCCAGCCGGGTCCTTCAAACTGGCCCGCTGTGGTGCCCTGAAAATGGGGGCCCCAGGCCTCTGCCAGTGAAAACAGAGCTCAGGAGGGCCACGGGCGACCATCCCAAGCTCTGTTTTCACTGGCAGCGGGTTGCAGGAAGCCGTCGCAACCAAAAACAGAGCTTAGGAGCCCATTTTTCGATAGCAGAGCACTTGGTCCACCACAGGCACCCCTGACACGAGTGTTGTCAAATGGCCACGCCCCCTGGCCACGCCCCCATGCCCCCCCCAAGGTCAGACACAACCCTGATGCGGCCCTCAATGAAATTGAGTTTGAGACCCCTGACGTAAGATGAACAATATTACTAAGGGAGGGAAGCATATTCCCTTTGTGTTGTGGATCACATTTTGTGGCGGGACCCTTAAGTATTAATATTGGGAAAAGCACGGAAAACTCACTTTTATACATCAGATCGCCTCTTCAAAGGGAGTCCTCAGCACAGGACCGCAATGGAGCCCTCAAATTTTGTCACTAAGCGAGACAGTTGTTAAAGTGGGTTAAAGTGGGTATTGATCACATGGCCATGGGGCTATTGTAATGGTCGTTAAGTGTAAAAAACAGTCATAATTGATACTTTTCAGCGGCTGCAGGTTGAGGACTACCTGTAGTTCTCGTTTAGTGACCATGTGAACACTGCAAAGGTTGTAACTGTGAAAAACGGTCCTAAGTCACATTTTCCAGCGCCGTTGTCACTGAGTGGACTGTTGTAAAGTCGAGGACTACCTGTGGTAACCTAGCTTTTAAAGTTATTTTTATATTAGTTTTCATTCCTATTCAAATAACTGCATCATGGGTAGTTTCCAGGGACATAAGCCGATTGTTCTCTTCATCTTAGATACCCAGCCCACAGAGAGATGATGCTCGCCATGTTGATGTATTATTCTTCCTCCAAAGAAGTGTTCCAGGCTGCGGCCAATGCCTTAGCTACTCTGGTGAAGCAAAATGGTAAATAAAAATTTAATAATGCCTCTAAGCGGGGAAGGCTCAGAGGTAGTATTCAGCAGGTTCTGACCAGTTCTGGAGAACCAGTAGCGGAAATTTTGAGTAGTTTGGAGAACCGGCAAATACCACCTCTGACTAGAGATTTTACAGTATCCTTCCCCTGCCATGCCTACCAAGGCACGCCCACAGAACTGGTAGTAAAAAAATTAGAATCCCACCACTGGGAAGGATGGCATTGCAAAACCAGTCCTTAATATGTTGAGGCCACTTGGAGGTTTATCTGTGTCCTCAGGGTCGCCTCAACGACTTTCTAAAAGGATGCAAATGACCAGCTGTCTGCAAGGAATATAAATCCTTCCATTCCCCCACCATTCAGTCAGAGCTGAAGAAGTTCAAAGCCTTTATTGTCATTGTACATCATGTATACAATGAAATTGGTTAAGCTTCTCGAATGAGAAGCGAAACGTCTTCAAAAGAAAAAACTAGAGTCCAGTTGCCTCCTGAAAAAGCACTTTTGGGACAACTATGATCTGGAGGACTGAGAATCTCTACAGACCTTTAGTGATACAATTTGGGATGAATGTGGGAGTAGGAATGGATTTCCAAAGAAAAAAATTGCAGACTATAGGAACCATTTGCACTACTCAGGTGACCCTGAGGACAGAGTCAAACCTCCAAGTGGCTTCAATGACCCTCTAAAAGGATGCAAACGACCAGCTGTATGCAAGGAATATAAATCCTTTCGTTCCTCACCATCCTGTCAGAGATGAAGAAGCTTCTTGGAGGAGAAGCAAAATGTCTTCAAAGAAAAACACGAAAGTCCAGTTGCCTCTTGAAAAAAGCACCTTTGGGACATTCTACAAGTTAGGTGCATTGCATTTAGTCTATGTAATTTCTTTCTTTTTGTCTTACTATAGCACATTCTCGAGAAATTCTCTTGGCCAAAGGGATACACATGAACGTGCTGGAGATCATGAGAAAACATTCAGATTCCCCTGAAATTGCAGAAAGTGCTTGCCGATTGCTGAACTGTGCTTTCGAAGGAAGGTAACGAAACCTGAGCTCTGAACAACTCGATCCCAAATCAACAATCCTCTGGGTTGAACCTTCCCTGGCTTTGTGTTTCTTCAGGGATCGTTTCCACGTCCCTAAAATTAAGACCTCTCTGGCTATGTACTCGGTTTTACGCAGAAGTGGTCTTCAGCAGGTTCTGAACAGTTCTGGAGAACCAGTAGCGGAACTTTTGAGCAGTTCGGAGAACCGGCAAATACCCGCTCTGACGGGAGATTTTATAGTATCCTTCCCCTGCCACGCCCACCAAGCTACGCCCACAGAAGAGGTAGTAAAAAAATTTGAATCCCACCACTGGCCATGCCCACCAAGCCATGCCATGCCCACAGAACCGGTAGTAAAAAAAATTTAATCCCACCATGCCCACCAAGCCATGCCATGCCCACCAAGCCATGCCACGCCCACCAAACCATGCCACGCCCACAGAACCGGTAGTAAAAAAATTTTTAATCCCACCACCCCCACCAAGCCATGCCACGCCCACCAAGCCACGCCCACAGAACAGGTAGTAAAAATTTGAATCCCACCACTGGCCATGCCCATCAAGCCATGCCACGCCCACAAAAGTGGTAGTAAAAGTTTGAAACCCACCACTGGCACACGCGGCCTCCCATGCCCTGTTTTGGCTGCCAGAGGCACTGCGGACCGGTCCTTTGCTATTTCCACACCGGTCCCATGAGCCAGATTTAAGTACCCCATGGGCCAGATCCGGCCCGTGGGCCTTGAGTTTGACACCCTTGTCCTAGATCAAGAGTCTTCAAATTTGGCAAATTAAAGACTTGTGGACTTCAACTCCCAGAATTCCTGAGCTAACATGACTGGAGGAGGAATTCTGGGAGTTGAAGTCCACAAGTCTTAAAAGCTGTCAAGTCCTAGATGCTGAGGTCCCGGAAAGTGTTCAGATAAGCTGTCATGCCTCTGGTGGAGACTGACTCTGAGGGAGAGGAAGAACAGCTGACAGGGAGTGGAAGTGTGATTCTGAAGGTTGTGGAGAAGGCTAGGGAAGGGCAGAGGCCAGCTGGGCAGTCAGAGGAAGAACCAGGCCCATCCTATCTCCATCCTAGGGCATGCAGGGAGGAGAGGATAAAGGAGAGATGTGGTCTACTGGGGAGGAGAGGGCCTTGATCCTCTTCATGGGCTGCAGCTGTGACAACTGGATAAGAGGACGGACATGCATACGGGCAAGTGCTGGAAACAAAGCATGGAAATATCTCTAGTTTATTGTTCCTCTCTGAGTTTGGCATCCTTCCCAGTGTGTGTTCTGATATCTGTGGACGTCTTCCAGCCCTTATCTTGCCTGGTTTGTGTTGTTTTTTACTCTTTATAATTTAAACGGAATTTCCTCCTCCTTGTAACTGCTTGTGTGAGAGTTTTTTGTCTCCATCAAGGATATTTGGAGCTTGGAAGCGAAGTGAAGGAATAAAAGGGGATATACCTGTTTTTTGTGACTGTACTTATTTTTTATCCCACCCTGGGTCATTACAGAAGCACAACAAAGATGCTAAGAGGGACTGGAGGCTAAATCGTAGGACGAACAGTTGAGGGAGCTAGATATGTCTAGTCTAACAAAGAGGAGAATTAGGAGTGAGAGGATAGCTGTCTTCCAACACCTGAGAAGCTATCACAGAGAAGAGAGGGTTGACTTGTTCTTCAAAGCACCTGAGAGATCCCACCTAGAAATAAGGGGAAATTTCCTAACCGTGAGAACAATTAATTGACACGGAGGCCCAATCAATCAGTGTGCCTCCAGATGGTGTGGGTGCTCCATTGCTAGAGGTTTTCAAAAATAGAGTGAACAACGGTTTGACCAGCTTGGAATAAGGTCTCCTGTCCTGAGCAAAGGGGTTGGACTAGAAGACCTCTGAGGCCCTTCCAGCTCATGATTCTATGTTCTAATAAACAAATAGGTTACCAAGTAGTTGGTATTATAGCATTTCCATGATTTATGTTCCAGTTTCTTACAGTTGGATATCATGATCGCTGCTGCATCTGGATGTATGAAAACTATGAAGAAACACAAAAACTTGCCATCGGTACAGTTGGAAGCACTTAAAGTAATTTTACATTGCATGGTTCCAGGTAAAACACCTTAGAAGATAGTAGCGTAAACTAATCCAAACTAGGTACTACAAATAGAGTCTTGTTTATGTCTTCTTTCTTTCTTTCTTTCTTTCTTTCTTTCTTTCTTTCTTTCTTTCTTTCTTTCTTTTGTTCTTTCTTTCTTTCTATCTCTCTATCTCTATCTCTATCTAACTATCTATCTATCTATATTTATCTATATCTATATCTATATCTATCTATCTATCTATCTATCTATCTATCTATCTATCTATCTATATCTATTAATACATCCATTTATCTATCTATCTATCTATCTATCTTTCTATCTATTCTATATCTATATATATCTATATCTATATCTATATATCTATATCTATATCTATCTATCTATCTATCTATCTATCTACCTACCTACCTACCTACCTACCTACCTACCTACCTATCTCTATATATTTTGGAAGAGAGGGAAGATGAGAAAACCAGGTACAGATAAATGTGGCAGATTCAGCAGCAAATCTGAACTATCACAAAATAAAAATATTCTAGTACATTATTCAAAATTTATAATATTGTAAGAGGTTTACTGCACACTTTCGATTCAAAGTGAGATCCCATTTCAGCTAAAAATCCTTGGTTCAGCTGCTCAATTCATTAAAGTTTGTGTTGAAATGGTTTCCTTGGAATGACTTTGAACAATTATTTAGAGAATAGAAATCATCTGAATGCGTCAGTAATGGGACATTTACAATGAAGCATGGTTAAGATCAGAGTTCTCGGCTGTTTCTCTCATCAAAAGTTGTTTGCAAATTATCAGGTATACAAATATGTAGGGTGCCCAGCATGGAACAAATTAAACAGAAATCAGCGGTGGTAATTAATTTACAATAATGGTTTCTCTCTCTACCTTGCATTTTTAGCAGGATAGCATCTTAAAATAAGTTTATCCATTCATTCTTTCTGCTTTAGTCTGTACTTACCGTAATTCTTCTCATTACTGAATCACTGGATAGTTTTCTTTTAAAACTTTAGGATTGAAATGTAATGGCTCAATTTGTTTTTGTTTTGTTTTTCCTATACTTATTTCATAAAACTATTTATAAGCACAAAATGATTGCCTGGTCACCTCCTTTGAGATGCCTCCAACACAAAACCTGGGTTAGAAATCTCTTAATAGCACTAAATCATTAGGAATTTTCTCCAAAGAGTTCATTGCATAAGATTTTGGACTATAAAATAATAAGTGTAAGAATATGTATATAATTATTATAAAAATTGAATAAGAATATGGATAATATTGTTTAATATGACAGGAGAATATTTAAAGAAAAATGAAATAAGCTATAATATGAAATGAGATGGTATAAAATAAGAGTAATGAATATAGAAAATGAATACGTATATGGATAATATTGTTAAATAATGTATGAGACTAAAGAAAAAGGTAATAAGTAATAATATGATATAAATTTGGATATAAAAGTTGGTATGTAATTTTGGTCTGGAAATGTATGGAAATGTGAAAACCTGGAACCATATTGTTCACCTAATGAGATGTTTTATAAAAGATAAAAAGTAAAAATAATATAAAAAAAAACAATAAGTTTTGTTCTTTGTGTGTGAGTGTGGGTATGCACGTATTTGATGCATTTCAATTACAATAATCGCTTTTACAAATTGTTTTCGTGTGTTGCAGAAGTGCTAAAAAATCAGCACCATGTTGGTTCAGAAGACACTAACCAGAAAACCATGCTAACACTTTTGAAAAGTCAGTTTTTGTTAGAAGGAGGTCATTTACTTGTCCTTGGTGCTCTGAACACGGTACAGTTAATTTTTGTTACATCTGTTTTATTGTAGTCACTTTGTATTTAATAGGTAACTCTTTTCAATATTACAAGCTGGTTATAACAGCTAAATAAGGTCTGAGTTGCATTGTCTTCATAGAAGTAAATCAATCTATGAAATCTTTTAACAACCCCATAATCCCTTGTGGGGTGGAGTCTGGGCAACTGAATGGAGCTGAATGTTTACTGGCTGGATGCCTTTCCTGTTGCCAATGTGGAGTTTTGTTTTCCACTTATAAGTGTGAGAAACAGTCATGGGTTACCTTTTTCAGTACCGTTGCAACTTTGAAAGATCACTAAATGAACTGTCGTTAAGTTGAAGATTGCCAGTATTTGCATCAAGGGTCGATAAATTGAAGATTTATATAATCAAATATAACCATCTGCTTTTGGGTTTTTTTTTCCTTCTAGTTTATTGGAAATCCAGGCATTCAGAGATGTGGACTTCAAATACTTTCCACTATAACAGAACGTCCGACTTTATTACAAATGTTATCCAATCTAGGAATGGCAGATACTCTACTCCACACACTACAGATGTATCCAGATGATCAAGGCAAGCAGAAAAATCATTTATTTTGAAACTGAGAATGTCCGGTCATCAAATCAAAAGCTTCGTCAACCTGGAGAATGTGCAGATGTATGAGCCGAATTCCCAGGATTTTCTGTCATTGTTCTGAGATGCGTATCATGGGTAGACATATTTTAGAAGGTTGATCCAGAACAGGGGTTCCCAACCAGGGGTACAAGATGGTATTCCAAGGGTGTGAAAATTTGGGTTTAGAAGTTTCAAAATTATAGTGTACACTCTGTTTCGGAATATGACCTATCCTGAAAGTAAGGCCTAGCTTGATTTTTACATGTGCGCCCAATATAAGTCCTACTGTGATGACCCAGGGTGGGATACAAAAGCAGCAAAGTCACAAAAACAGGTGAAGTCCCTTTAATTCCTTCAACTTGGCTTCAAAGCTCCAATTATCATTGACTGGAGAGAAAAACTCCCCCACAAACAGTTGCAAAAAGGAAGAAATGCTGTTGAAACTCAAAATACATATAAATTATAAATAAAAAACAACAACACAAACCGCACTGAAGCAATTAATGAGACAAGGCAGGATAAGGGCTTGAAGACGTCCACAGATATCGAAATATTGGGAAGGACACCAGAACTCAGATAAGAACTGAAAGACTAGAATTATTTCACACTTTGCTTCCAGCACTGGGCCATGCGCAGTTTGTCCTTTTAAACAATCCTCACAGCTGCAGCCCATGAAGGGGATCAGGGCCCTTTCCTCTCCCGTAGACCATGCCATTCACATTTCTCCCTTATCCGCTCCTCCCTGCGTGCCTTAGGATGAAGAGGGGATGGGCCTGGGTCTTCCTCTGGATGCCCAGCCAGACTGTGCCCTTCCCCAGTTTCTTCCACAACCTTTGGAGCCACATTTCCACTCCCTGTCGGCTGTTCCTCCTCTCCTTTGGAGTCAGACTTCAACAGGGGCATGACACCTACCCCCCCCCCCCCAAATAAGCCCTAATTAAGATCCTGGCAACTTGACTGCACAGGTAAAAATTAGGGGTGGGTGGGGGGTGGAGCTGCCCTACTACTTACCTTTGGACAGTTGTAGCCAGGCCTTGCATACCCCGACACCTGCCTTGCCAGTCCATTTCTTCTGCAGCTGGCAAGGCTTTCCTGAAAGCCTCTGTAACTGAGAACAAAGCTCTGGATCGATCTGTTATCGGCTGCAGAGGCCTTCAGGAAAAGCCTTGCTGGCCGCAGAAGAAGAAGTTATCAATGGCAGTGATTCACTTAACAATGGGGCAGAACTCACTTAACAAATGTCTCGCTTAACAACAAAAAATTTGGCCTCCATTGTGGTCATAAATTGAGGACTATCTGTACCGCTATTGCTATTGTGTGCTTGATAAGTACTTCCGTTGTAATATTCCCAATTTTCTTTTCTTTCTAGAAATACAACGCTTAGGTTTAAACTTTCTGGGATCCTTGATATCCAGAAAGATCTTATGTTCAGCTACTTTCTATGCCTTGGTATCTCCTTTGGTCTCGACGTTACGACGCTTTAAGGATGTTGTCGAAATTCAGGTTCAGGTAACAAATGAAACACCAATTTGGGCAGGAAGATTCTTGGGGAAATTCAGATGTTTGGTATTTTTTTCCCCACTTTGAGTTGAACCAAGAGCAACCAAGATGATCAGGGGACTGGAAGGTAAAACAGAAAGAACAGATGCTGGAATTGGGTATGTCTAGGCTAATGAAAAGAAGGACTCGGGGAGACATGATAGTGATATTCCAGTATCTGAGGGGCTGCCACAGAGAAGAGGTAGTCAAGCTATTCTCCAAAGCACCACAAGGCAGAAGAAGAAACCATGGGTGGAAACTAATCAAGGAGAGAAGCAACCTAGAACTAAGGAGAAAATTCCTGACAGTGGGAATAATTAACCAGTGGAATTCTTCTTGCCTCCAGAAGTTGTGAATGCTCCAACACAGGAATTTTTGAAGAAGAGATTGGACAACCATCTGTCTAAAGTGGTATAGGGCTTCCTGCCTGACCATGGGGTTGGACTAGAAGACCTCTAACCCTTCCAACTTTGTTATTGTATTGTATTGCATTGCATTGCATTGCATTGCATTGCATTGCATTGCATTGCATTGCATTGCATTGCATTGCGTTCTGTTCTGTTCTGTTCTGTTCTACTCTACTCTACTCTACTCTACTCTACTCTACTCTACTCTGCTCTACTCTGCTCTGCTCTGCTCTGCTCTACTATATTTCTATTCTATTCTATTCTATTCTATTCTATTCTATTCTATTCCTATTCCTACTCCTACTCCTACTCCTGTTCTGTTCTATTCCATATGCTATTCCTGTTCCTATTCCTATTCTATTTTATTCTATTCCATATTCTATTCCTATTCCTATTCCTATTCCTATTCCTATTCTATTCTATTCTATTCTATTCTATTCTATTCTATTCTTCTATTCTATTCATTCTATTCTATTCTATTCTATTCTATTCCTATTCTATTCTATTCTGTTCTGTCCTGTCCTATTCCTATTCCTACTCCTGTTCCTATTCTATTCTATTCTATTCTATTCTATTCTATTCTATTCTATTCTATTCTATTCTATTCTATTCTATTCTATATACTATTCTATTCCTATTCCTATTCCTACTCCTACTCCTACACCTACTCCTGTTCTGTTCTGTTCTATTCCATATGCTATTCCTGTTCCTATTCCTATTTCTATTCTATTCTATTCTATTCTATTCTATTCTATTCTATTCTATTCTATTCTATTCCTACTCCTACTCCTACTCCTACTCCTACTCCTACTCCTATTCTGTTCTGTTCTATTCCATATGCTATTCCTGTTCCTATTCCTATTCTATTCCTATTCTGTTCTGTTCTGTTCTTTTCTATTCCATATACTATTCTATTCCTATTCCTATTCCTATTCCTATTCTATTTTATTCTATTCTGTTCTGTTCTGTTCTATTTTATTCCATTCTATTCCATTCTATTCTATGCTTCATTCCAATATCTATTCTATTCTATTCCATTATTCTATTCTATTCTACTCTGCTCTGCTCTGCTCTGCTCTTCTCTTCTCTTTTCTCTTCTCTTCTCTTCTCTTCTCTTCTCTTCTCTTCTCTTCTCTTCTCTTCTCTTCTCTTCTCTTCTCTGCTCTGCTCTGCTCTGCTCTGCTCTGCTCTACTCTACTCTACTCTACTCTACTCTACTCTACTCTACTCTACGCTATTTGAATGCACAGGTAATCCTCAGTGTAAGTCCATGATAGAATCTGCCCATATTGGAACCAGATAAGGAATGTTCAAATCTCAAACTCTCCCTTCCCGATTTATTAACGGTACATTTGAGCTGATGATACTTTTTTTTCCATTGAATTACAGGGATTTCAAATGATTGCAGCCATACTCCAGTCATCCCCTTGGTTTGCAAAGCTGCTCATACAGGAATCGTTCGAGATCTGCCTCTTCTACCAGCTCTCCATGTGTTTTAATGAGCAAAGAGATCAGCAGGTGATTTGTAATTCTGGTGCACAGGTAGTCCTTGAGTTACGACGGTTCAGTTAGTGACCGTTCAAAGTGACGACGTGACTAAAGAAAAAGCAACCTGTGAATGCTTTTCCATCTTGATGACCGTTGCAGCATTCCCCCCCCCCACGGTCATGTGATCAAAATTCGGATGCTTGGCCACCGACTCGTATTTACGATAGTTGCAGTGTCCCGGAAGGGTTACGTGATCCCCTTTTGCGACCTTCTGACGATCAAAGTCAATGAGGGAAGCCCGATTCACTGAACAGCCACGTTACTAATTTAACAACTGAGGGGATTCATTTAACAACCGTGGCAAGGAAGGTTGCAAAATGGGACAAAATTCACTCAATCACTGTCTCACTTAGCCGGAGAAATATAGGACTCAATTATGGTTGTAAGTCAAGGGCTACCCATGTTCTTCTTGACTCCTTTTGAATGGGTCTCAGCTCTTCAATTCATTTCTTTTAACCCTCCTGGGAAAACAACCTTTAATCTATGTATATATAAAAGCGAAATACCACTCAGGCATCATCACAAAATCTACAGAATCGTAAAGCCTACAAACTTGAAATTTGGCCTGTAGGTTCCTCTTGGCTTCTAAGGGCTCACTAAGAAAGGATTTTTCAAAATGGCCATCACAGCATTTGTATTTCCTATATTATTATTATTAACACGTTCTGATGCTAAGGAGTTCTACTCCCCCCTCCCCACCTGAAAAGAAATCTGTTCCAAAGGCAAAACACAAGCAGAGGAGAGGAGTTTCATTTTCAGTTTCACAGCACCAAGCAGCTTTAGTACAGAACAGTTGAGCTAAGCCATGCCCTTTGCTGTCTTCTTGCTCACACAGCAAATACTGTTTCAGTTTCCAAACAGCCCTCAACTCTCACACACACTGACAGGACGCTAGCCAGATGAATACCAATGGATGCTGGTAGGCAGAGACAGATTTTTTCCCCCCTTATTTTCCTCCCCAAAAACTAAGCCCGACCACACAGTTTCGTAGCGAAGCACGGGTATCCAGTTAGTTTATGAAATACCTTAACATTAAAGTAAGTGAAACCTCAAGTGAACAGGTACCTAAGTTTCTTTTTTTTATGTTAACATTTTTATTGAGTTATACAGTAATACAAAATACAAAGTAAATAGGAAAGCAGTGGGAAGAAAAGGGGAAGGAGAAGTGAGGAAAGATAAGAAAAAGAAGAAAAAGAAGCGTGTCCTTCTGACTCTCTCTGTTACCAAGAAATAACGCATTAACATCAAATCACAACTTTTTTGCTTTTTCCTAATAATATAAACAAGCCATTTCTATAAAGATCTATCTATCTATCATCATTTAACGACCCCATAATCCCTTGCAGGGGTGAAGTCTGGGCAACTGAATGGAGCTAGCAGAGTGTTTACTGGCCAGATGCCCTTCCTGTCATCAATGCGGAGTTTTGTTCAGCAGATACATTCTAAGTGTGCCCAGAGAGAGAAATATTTGCTGCTACCTAGGATCGAACTCACAGCCTCCTTATTGTGAGGCGAGAGCTCCACCTCTAGGCCATCGCACCACTACGTATAAAGATCTTATCAATCTAATAAAGTGTGCAGCAGCTGCTAAAAAAGCCAACACAGTTCTAAGCTGCATAAGCAGAGGGATAGAATCAAAATCACGTGAAGTGTTAATACCACTTGGTATGACCACATCTGGAATCCTGCATTCAATTTTGGTCGCCACGATGTAAAAAAGATGTGGAGACTCTAGAAAGAGTGCAGAGAAGAGCAACCAAGAGGATTAGGGGACTGGAGGCTAAAACATAACGAAGAATGGTTGCAGGGTATGTCTAGTCTGATGAAAAGAAGAACTAGGGAAGCCGGTTTGTCGGCCAACGACGGCAGGATTTCTGCTTTTAAGCTGCGCGATCCCTGCCGCTGCCCAGCCGTTTTTTTGGGGCTCCACCGGACGGAGCTAGGCCTGGCAGGGGGCAGCTGGTGGGGGATCCGGAGAAGGGTGGGGTGTTGCAGACCCACTCCCGGCCGGCAGAACCCCTTTCCCAGGATTGTGCAGCGGCGGTCCGTAATAACGCCGCCACAAAGAAGCTGGCAGCCGGGTAAGAATGCGCAGGAGGAAGTGGAGAAAGTGCTTGAGAGGAGAAAGTTTTTCTTGGTTCCTAGGACTCTAAGACATATTTAACAAAATTCCTGAAAAGTACGACTTTCTGAATGATACCTTCAAGAAGAGGAAAAAAGCGCAGTTTAATGGTGCTGAAAGGATAGCTTACCTCTTTTTTACGGAATAAAAAGTGAATATTAAGAAACCTATTTTTTTTGGTGAAAACTGGCTTTAAGCGATGAGTGGGAAAAGAGAGGACTAAAAAAAATATTTGTATGCTAAGACTTTGTTGGAGGAGATGCCTTAAGGATTGAAAGACTAAAATATATTGCAATAAGATTTTAAGAAACAGATTTGGACTTTCTTTTTCTCTATTGATACTACCCTAGGAGGAGAGAGTGGGAACTCTGTCTTGGTTTGGACTGACTGATAACTTTGGGATTGTCTTATTTTTCCTTTGGAATATTCTGGCTGTTGTAAGAGAAAAAAAAGAAAAGATTTATAATGGCTTCTTCTATCGAGGAACTGAGAAAAGATTATGAGCAAGCAAAACAAAATGGTAAAGCTGGTTTGAAAGAAGCCTGCCTTTTTTTGGAAATGGCGTTCATTAACTATCAACAAACATTGCAACAGATGAAGACAGCAGAAGAAGAACAAAGAGAGGAAGCCATCTTTAATAAATCTCAGAACTCGACCAAGAGGGAAAGAAGAGGGAAAAGAAGAGAAATAAAGGACTTAAGATTTAAAAAACATTTAAGAAAGGGAAAAACAAGGTGCAAAATCAATATAAGGATGGTAAACAAAAGGGAAGAGGAATACGACAGAGAAGGGAAGCCAGTAAGGCAGAGGCTAGAAGAGGGGGTAGAAAGGTTTGTTGGGAGAAGAAAGAAAGGGAAAAGGTGGAGAAAAGCTACAAAGTTTTGAAATTAAATGGGAAAAAGAAATTTTTTTAGGGATAAAGGATAAGTATAATTTCTTCAAAGAGATTTTGCAAGGTACATAAGATGATATTGTAGTATTGTATCAGAAATAGAAAATTTAAATGGCTTGAGAGTTGATAAGAGATTAAAATGTTGAAATGTTAATAATGATTGGTCTGAAAATATAATATGAGGAGATTTAGAATATTAAACTTTAATTAAAGAGTTTAATAAGATTATGGTATTGATGTTATTATAAAACTTTCATTATAGTATTTTGTTTTTAATATTTAGATCTATTGTTTAACTATGTATTTAATTGTTTTGGATGTATTATTCAGTTAGAATGTACCAAGCAAAATCGGATTGGGTATTTTAAAGATTAATTTGATTAATTTAGTGGGGAGATAGAAAGGCATCATACTCTGATTAGTGATTTCAGGAGAAATTTCTTTCTTTTTAAAAGGAATGAGACAAAGGTACAATAGAGAATGGACAAAAGATATACCGTATTTGCCGGCGTATAAGACGACTGGGCGTATAAGACGACCCCCAACATTTCCACTCAAAATATAGAGTTTGTTATATACTCGCCGTATAAGACTACCCCTCTTCCACACACCTTCCACTTTTGCACTTTTTTTTTTTTTTTTGGACGCACTTTTCTGCTTTGGACAATTTTGAAATGAGCTAATCCAATTTTGAACCAAGAATATGCAAATAGCTATGGAGTTTAGAAATGAGTTTTAAAAATATTTTTCATTGCTTACCATTAAGCGTAAAATATGTTGTAAATAAAATGAGAACACAGGAAACATTCTCTTCTCAATACAGCTGATCTCTCTCTCTCTCTCTCTCACACACACACACACACAAAAACCCGGACACTGAAAAGGCTGCCAAGGAACAGTATATTCAATGCCTTCTCTTTAATCAAGAAACAAGGAATTCCTTAGAATCTTTTTTTTTCCCAAGTGGCCCTCTTTAAAAAAAATATGGAGGTAACACTTTCATTCAAAAAGTCTTCCAGTATCTGGAGTCGCTCAGACATATTGAAGTGAGGCAGGAGAGTAAGTGAAATTTGAAATGATCCAGCTACCGTTTTTCCCCTCCCGCCCGAAGGCCATTATCTCCACGTCAAAGCGAACGAGGGAGGCAAAGAAGCCAAACACGCTAAAAGGATCTCTTTATTTTCCTACACAAGGTCACACCTACTTTTCCGCATTCAAAGGACAACCTCTCCTCACCACCACCACCACACACACACACACCCCAATACCCGCAAACAATGTTCTGGGCATTAATCACCATTGCTACATTAACCTGGTAAATTTATACCCTGCCTCCCCCAGTGTTGCTTTGACGGCAGGATTTCACACAGCGGGCGCTGCTCGCTCTCTTCTCCGCTCTCCCACCGTTCGCACATGTTGGAAGCACCGTAAAACCTGATAACCCACCCGGGGCTCCCCATCCTTAACCTACAGCCGCCCGCATGCAAAACCTGCGTGCAAAAAGAAAAAAAAAAAGAAAAGTACGCCGCACGTGAGGATCTTCGAATCCTCTCCTCCCCACACCGCTAAGGAAGGAAGAGGGGAAAGGTTGCGCAGCGCGTGGCGAGTGACACCCGCCACACACACACACACACACACACACACACCCCCGCTCCCCAGCCTCCTCCCGGCTGCAACTCAAGCTCGAAGTGGGAGTCGGAGTCCTCCCGGCGTATAAGACGACCCCCACTTGGAGGCATGTTTTCAGGGCAAAAAAAGTCGTCTTATACGCCGGCAAATACGGTAAATATAATGACTCAAATTAAGATGATTAATTAAGATAGAATTAAGAAGAGTGAAATATGTGGAGAAGTTAATATAGAAGACTTAGAATGGTAAATAAAATAAGTAATGATATGTAAGATGAGCATGAATATAATTGAAGTCCATGAAAAGAGAGATACCTGGGTCCAAGTTACTTTCCAAAAAGATCTTTTTTATGTTTTGTGTGTTGTGTGTATATGTTGTTTTTTTGGGGGAGAATTAATAAAACCTTGTAGAAATATAGAATGAGAATAATGGTAACTAAGTCAGAAAGAAATAGATGAAATAATAATAATAAAATTGAATAAGAGTAAAGAGAAATAAAGGGAAATTGGATAAGAGGTTTTTGTATGTTTATATGGAAATGGTTTAAAACAGAATTATAGTTTATCTGACTTGTTAAATTTATAATGGAAAAAGGTTAAACATGTAATGGATAATGATGACTTGTGTGTTTTGAAAATTAATAAAACTTGTTTTAAAAAAAAGAAAAGAAAAGAAAAGAAGAACTAGGTATTACAGGATAGCAGTGTTCCAATATCTGAGGGGCTGCCCCAAAGAAGAGGGAGTCAAGCTATTCTCCAAAGCACCTGAAGGCAGGACAAGAAGCAACAGATGGAAACTAACCAAGGAGAGAAGCAACTAAGAACTAAGGAGAAATTTCCTGACAGTGAGAACAATTAACCAGTGGAACAACTTGTCTCCAGAAGTTGTGGATGCTCCAACACTGGAAGTTTTAAAAAGATGTTGGATAACCATTTGTCTGAAGTGGTGTAGGATTTCCTGCCCAGGCAGGGGGTTGGACTAGAAGACCTGTGACCCTGTTTCCCCCCTCCCCCCTGGGTATGTCATAAATCAGATTCTCCAACTGAGCACATTCACAGGTTGGACGTCATCATTCACATTCTCCAATTCAATATATTTGCGGGCAAAAGCTCTTATTTTAGCTACAATCTTTTAAAGATAAAGAGTTGGAATGTACTTTTGCTTTCAAAGTGCTGCACCGCTCTTCCAGATTTCCTTCCTCCCCCACCTTCCTTTTTTATGGCAACTACTAAAACAGGCCTAGGAATGTTTTATGAGTTGACACTTATATTCTTTTCTTTAATCAAAGTGGTCAACAACACGCACCCAAGTTTCAATCCCCTCTTGTTCCCGTTTCAGTTTCGAAGTCTTTGCTTTAAATGCTTTGCCAAAATAACTGAACACGACGACTTGAAAAACCTGTTGCTGGAGAAGGCCTGTGAGGAGTGCAACAGCTTTATGGCCGAGTGTTTGCTGCTCCTGGGCGCCGACGTGAATACAAGCTCAAAGGAGAAGTCCTTAATTTACGACGTACGTAAGTTAAAACCGTGGGCAGGCAGGCTCAGGTGTAAAACTCCCTGGTTTTAACGCATTGGTGTGAACCCTTTATTGCTCTCCTTAAAATGGCCAGGAAGACTTTAATCCAATGTATTTGGCAAGGTTTGGCAAAACTTCCCAAAAGTGCTTTTTTTTTTCCTTTCCAAAAGACAACTGGACTTTCTGGTTTTGCTTTGAAGACATCTTGCTTCTCATGCAAGAAGCTTCTTCAGTTCTGACCGTATGGTGGGGAACGGAAGGATTTATATTCCTTGCAGACCTTTGGTCATTTGCGTCCTTTTTAGAGAGTTGTTGAGGTGACTTGGAGGTTTATCTGTCTCATTACAGATTTTAAAAAAGCATCTTTGGGACAACTATGACCTGGATGACTGAGAATCTCCATAGACTTTTAGCTATGCACTTTGGGGTGAACACCCTTTGAATGGTGCAGGAATACGAATGAATTTCCAGAAAAATTGCAGACTACAGAAACCATGTGCGCTTCAGTTTGAGATGCAGACAACACAGACTCATCCCCAACAGCCTGTGCATGTCTTCAACAGTGAAGGGATGCAGGGAAGAAAACATCCTTCAGCCAAGAAGGCTCCACACCCATTTTCACCGCTTAGGTGACCCTGAAAACAGAGCTAAACCTCCAAGTGCCTCAACGACCCTCTAAAAAGGATGCAAATGACCAGCTTTGTCTGCAAGGAATATAAATCCTTCCATTCCCCACCATCCGGTCAGAGCTGAAGAAGCTCCTTGGGTATGAGAAGCGAAACGTCTTCAAAAGAAAAACCCAGAAAGCCCAGTTGCCTCCTGAAAAAGCACCTTTGGGACAGTCATAACCTGGAGGGCTGAGAATCTCCATACAGAGTTGCCTGACTTGTTTAAGCCATGATTTATTGAGTGAGCTATTGAGGTTGTCCACATTCACATAAAATATTATTTGTAGAATACAGTGGCTGTGTTTTCACATCCTGCTATACCAGGATAGACTCTGTTGAAAGGAATCTCCAGCACTGATGAAATTAATAATTCTCTTCTTTCTTCTTTCTCCTCCGCCCTTCCCTTCTTCTCTTCCTCTATTTCCCCTTCTCCTCCTGCTTCCGCTTCCCCTCCTCTTTCTCCCTCCTCCTCCTCCCTCCTCCCCTCCTCCTCTTCTCCTTCTCCTCCCCTTCCCCTCCTCCCTTCCCCTTCTCTTCCTCTATTTCCCCTTCTCCTGCTTCTGCTTCCCTCCTCTTTCTCCCTCCTCCTCCTCCCCTCCTCCTCCTCCTTCCCTTCTTCTCTTCCTCTATTTCCCCTTCTCCTGCTTCTGCTTCCCCTCCTCCTCTTCTCTCCTCCTCCCCTCCTCCTCCTCTCCCTTCTCCTTCTCTTCCTCTATTTCCCCTTCTCCTCCTGCTTCTTCTCCTCCTCCTTCTCCCTCCTCCCCTTCTCCTTCCTCCTCCCCCTCCTCCCCTCCTCCTCTTCTCCTTCTCCTTCCTTCCCCTTCTCTTCCTCTATTTCCCCTTCTCCTGCTTCTGCTTCCCCTCCTCCTCCTCTCTCCTCCTCCCCCTCCTGCTCTTTCCCCTCCTCCTCCTGCTTCCTCTCCTCCTCCTTCTCCCTCCTTCCCCCTCTTCCCCTTCCCCTTTCCCCCTTCTCCTCCTCTCCCTCCTCCTCCCGTCCCCCTCCCCCCTCCTCCTCCTAGGTATGTGAGAAAGGAAGCAACCCAAAAGTGGTCGAACTCCTGCTCAACAGTGGCGCCCGGGAACAAGACGTTAGGAGCGCTTTAGCAGTCAGCATGAAGAAAGGGGACAGCAAGATCATCAGTCTGCTCCTGAAGAAACTTTGCCTGGACATGACCAACCGCAGCATTTGCCTGGGAGGGTTCGGTATCGGGCGAATGGAACCTTCTTGGCTGATCCCCTTGTTTCCAAGCAGACTTCCATCCTCCCAGAAGCCAACCAGTATGTCTTGGTAGAAGGGATGTTCATCTTTAACATACGTGGAGTTGTCAGGCTCAAAACGATCGGACCCACCGGTGTAAAGTTCAAACTAGTACTTTAATCTGGTCTGCCTATCATACAGGTAGTTCTCGACTTAACAATGGTTTGTTTAGTGACCGTTCAAAGTTGCAACGGCACGGGAAAAAGTGACAACAATTTTACACACTTACAACCGTTGCAGCATCCCCATTGGTCGCGTGATTGACATTCGGATGCTTGACAACCGATTCACATTTATGATGGGTCGCAGCGTCCCGGAGTCCCTTTTGCGACCTTCCAACAAGCAACGTCAATTGGGAAGCCGGGTTCACTTAACAACCAGATTACTCATTTAACAACTGCAGTGATTCGCTTAACGAATTTGGCAAGAACATTGGGGCAAGGCTCACCAAACCAATTTCTCACTTAACAACATACATTTTGGGCTCATACGTCGAGGGCGTCCTGTATTAAGGCAAAAACTTAATCCCATCGTTTTGTAGCGCTGCTTTATTTTGAGGTGGGCCATCAAAGCTTTCCAGTTGCTCTGAACTTGAAATTGAACTATATTGAACACTGCATGTATGTTCAAATTACTCACGGCTCTGAATGCAGCTGTTGTATGTAGTACCGCAGGGGTGTCAAACTGGGTTTCTTTGAGGGATGAATTAGCACTATAACAGACAACAGATAATCAGAGTTGGAAGGGACAGATAATCGGAAGGAACCTTGTAGTCCCAAGCAGGAGACCCTACACCATTTCTGACAGATGGCAGTCTAATCTCTTCTTGAAAGTCTCAAGTGATGAAGCTCCCACAACTTTTGAGGGCAACTTCTGTTCCATGGGTTGATTGTTCTCACTGTCAGAAAGTTTCTTCTTAGTTCCAGGTTAAATCTCTTCTTGTTCAGTTTCCATCCATTCTTCCTGTCTGGCCTTCAGGTGCTTTGGGAAATAGCTTGACCCTCCCTCCTTTCTGTGGCAGCCCCTCAAATATTGAAAGGCTGCTCTCCTGTCTCCCCTGGTCCTTCTCTTCACTAGACTAGCCAGGCCCAGTTCCTGCAACTGTTCTTCATATGTTTTAGTCTCCAGTCCCCTAATCATCCTGGTTGCTCTTCTTGCCACTTTTTCTAGAATCTCAACTTCTTTTTTTATAGTGTGGTGACCAAAACTGGATGCAGTATTCTAGGTGTGGTCTTACTAAGGCTTTATAGAGTGGTATTAATACTTCCCTTGATCTTGACCGTATCCCTCTGTTAATACAATTTAGGATTGCATTAGCTTTTTTGGCTGCTGCTGCATACTGCTGGCTCCTATTTAGCTGGTTGTCCCCTAAGACTCCAAGATCCCTCTCACAGTGACTGCTATTTAGCCTGGTTTCACCCAGTCTATATGTGTCCTTTTGGTTTTTCTTGCCAAAGTGTAGGACTTTCCTTCTCTCTATGTTGAATTTCATTTTGTTAGTGTTCTAGTCTGTCAAGATCCATCTGGCTCTTGAGCCCATCTTCTTGGGTGTTAGCTAGTCCTCCCAGCTTAGTATTATCTGCAAATTTGGTAAGTTCCCCTTCTATTCCCTCATCTAAGTCGTTAATGAAGATATTGAAGAGTACTGGGCCTAAGATGGAACCTTGTGGCACTGTAGATCTCCTCCATGGGCCGGGGGAGGAGGGGGACGAGACAAGAGGGATGCCTCCTGCAGCACATTGCCGAGCAAAATGGGATGCAGGGAGGGGCATTTGTGTCCCCCCCCCTGCGGCCCATTTTCGGCCTGGACAGTCTCCTGCAGCACTTTGCTGCCAAAAACGGGGCCCGGGAGGCGCCGCGGGCCAGTCCTTTGCTATTTCCAGACCGGCCTCGTCGGCCAGATCTAAGCACTCCACGGGTCAGATCCAGCTTTTTGGGCCTTGAGTTTGACACCCATCTAGTACCAGTATGTAGTCTGTGTCAACTCATAAAATATTTCTAGGGTCTTTAGAGTTGCCAACAGAAAGGGCGGGGGGGAGCAGTGTAGCAGCTTGCAAAACCGAAACTGCATTCCATCATTGTTTTCAAAGATAGTAACTGTAGTAAAGTAGGTGACTGAAGTTTCTGCTGCACAAAATTCTAATTGGAGAGCATGATTGATGACTCTTGGCTATGGAAGTGTCCCATTGGAGAATATGAATTATGATACACCCAGGGGGTGAGGGAAAATCAAGGTCAGGCGTGACAATGAATGATGTGCCTCAGAGTCGGTTACCCCCAGGCAGTGCCGGATATGTTAACTCCCAATAATTCCTTTTGAGGTTTTGGAAGTTTGGCTCGAGACTCATGATTGAAATGGGGGTAACTGCCGGAATCCTGACAATCTGTTCAATATTTGTGAAATAGAATTGCTTTTCTTTCTTGTATGTAAGATTCAAGTTCTGCGTTGGCCGTAATGGTCCTTCGATACCAGAGGACGAGTAGTTACGAAGATCAGTCAAGAGCTGACGTCAATAGCCAGAACGATGAAATGGAGAAATTGAATGAATGGACGTTCTTACCTGACCCTTTAGTGGACAATGTTTTCTCGTTGACTGACGACATTGACAGCGAAGGTACGTGCACTTAATGAAATGAACAGATTTATCTCTCTGTGAATATATCAACACTAGCATATAAAAAGAACACACCCCATTGGGTGTATGAGCATGGAAGTGATGTGTGTACATCACGAGGGTGTGTGGGATTCTAAAGTTTTCTACAGCACATTTTTAAAAAAATGTTATCTCTGCCTCCATTCCTCTAGCTGTAATGTGCAATGTTATAATAACCTAATCTGCTTTAGTCTGCACATCTATGCATAATGGAAAACTCAGAATATATTGTGTTAATTAATTTCACTGCAACTTGGAATTTGTAAGTCAGAAGTGGCGAGTTATTCTGTATTTCATGAGAAGGACTGACTTAAACATCAAGTTGTGAATTTATATTTTCTGCATTTATCCTATGTTGTCTGATGACCTTTAATAAGTATGATGACCCGGGGCGTGGCCCAAAGGCAACACAGTCAGATAATCAATAAGAATCCCTTTATTAGCTCCAACTTTGCCCTCAATGTCCAGGTTACCTTCTGGCTGGAGAAAGACTCTCCCAGGAACAGCCTTTGGCTGCAGAGAATCAAGTCCAAAACATGGTCAACAAAAACTGTAACTATAAGTCCAATCAAGGCAAAATGAGGTTAATTAGTTTGGCAGGGCATGAGCAAGAATTCCAAACGTGAAGGCACGGCAAAACTCACACGGTTGGGAAGACGCAAGGAATACAGATAAGCAAAGACAACACAGGATAAAGTCACGTTTGCTCCCAGAAGCTGCTGCAGTCAGCATTCAGTTCTTATAAACTTTCATTCCCAGCTGTGGCTAATGAAGGGAATCAGGGCCCTTTCCTCCCCCGTAAGCCATGCAACCCACGTTGCTCCCTTCTCCGTTCCTCTCTGCGTGCCCTAGGATAAAGAGGGTGGGCCTGGGTCTTCCTCTGAACTCTCTCTCCCTTGTTCTACCTCTCTCCTGCTCTGCCCAGCCAGACTTTGCCCTTCCCCAGCCTCCTCCACAGCCAATGGAGCCACACTCCTGCTCCCTGTCAGCTGTTCATCTTCCTCCTCGGATTCAGACTCTGACGGACATAACAGGAGGGAAGAAGCCCTAGTAAACTTTTAGAAAGCTACTTTATAGAAAGAGAAGTCAGGAAATGCAGCTGTTGCTCTATGTATTTGTTCCCTTTCACTTTTAACTATATTTCTTGTTTGTTTAACATTAAATAATGTTAATGTGGTTTAACATTAAATAGATGTGCTATTTACTCTAAAAGTCTTCTTTAAAAGTTAAAAACTTTTTTTTAAACCCTGCACATAACTGTAAGATTTAGATATTATTCATGTTCTGATGAGAGTTACCGTATTTATCGGCGTATAACACGCACAGGCGTATAACACGCATCTTCATTTTAAGAGGGAAATTTCAGGAAAAAAAATTAAATTTCTAAATAAAAACTTTGAAGCAAAATAAGGGTAGCTCAGAACTTTTTTTATTATATATTATTACCACTTATAAGGTAAATCAGTGGTCCCCAACCTTTTTGTACCAGGGACCGGTTTCAAGCAGAAAATTTTTGCAAGGACCGGAGGGGGGAAAGAGAAGAGAAGAGCTTCGGCTCTCTCGCTGCTCCACCATCCAAGGAAGAAACTGCTTCAAAGAAGCGGGGGGAACTTTCCTGTCGCCGCAGCAGCTATTCCGAGCGCCCGCTTTCACCCCCACTCCCACCCGCGCGCGCTTCAATCCACAGTGTCCCATTCTGCCTGCCTGCCTGCCTGCCTTAGTTTCTGGTTGTTTGGGAGCAGCTTCGCTGAGAATAGTAACTATTCGCCTCTTTTACTCAGCCGAAGCTGTTCCGATTCAACCATTAACGAAGGCAGGCAGGCAGGCAGAACGGAGCACTGCGGGCGGGCGGGCGGGCGGACGGGGTGGGGTGGGGAGAAACGGGCGCTTCAGGGAAGCTGCGGCAAGACAGGAAAAGCCCCCGCTTCTTTGAAGCAGTTTCTTCCTGTGCTGGTGGAGGAGCGAGAGAGCGACTGAGAGAGCTGACCCAGAGAGAAGGACAGGCTTCGGTTGCTTCCTCCCTCCCCTTCTTTCATTTGTGTCCTTGATCCCGATCCCAGCAGCATTCACCGAAGGCTTCTTAACATTATATCGGCGTATAACACGCATACACATCATTTGCCCCCTATTTTCAGGGGGAAAAAGTGCGTGTTATACGCCGATAAATCTGGTAATTTTATTTTTTAATAAATAAATTGATTGAAGCTACTGTACAGATATTACTCGACTTACAACAGTTCATTTAGTGACTGTCTAAAGTTATGTCATTGAAAAAAAGGGACCGATGACCATTTTTCAAACTTACGACCACTGCAGCATCCCCATGGCCATATGATCCAAATTCAGGTGATTGGCAACTGTTTCATATTGATGACTGTCATCGTGTCTTGAGGTCACATGATCCCCTTTTGCGACCTTCCGATGAGCAACATCAATGGGGAAGCCAGATTTACTTAACAGCCCTGTTACTAATTTATCACCTTGAGGGAATCCACTTAACAACTGTAGGAGGAAAAGTTGTAAAATGGGATAAAGCTCACTTGACCAATGTCTCACTTAGCAATGGAAATTTTGGGTTCAATTGTGATCATAAATTAAGGACTGCCTGTGTAGTCTGCAGTCATATCGTGCTACATTTCTGAGTGGCGTGGTGGCTTAGCGGGGAAGCTAATTGCCTCCTGTTCAGAAGGTTGAGACTTTAATCCTAGGTAGCACAGATAATTTGTCTCTCCCCGGGCGCAAAGAAAAAAAATGCCTACTGCGAACTCCATGTAGGTGTCAGGAAGAGCATCCGGCCAGTAAGCACTCAGCTCCAGTCAGTTGCCCTGACTCTACCCTGAATTACCCGAATGATGAAAGCAGGGGTGGGCTTCAAAAAATATAACAAATAGTTCTCTGCCTGGTTGCTGGGTGGGCATGGCCTTGATGGGCATGGCCTAGTCCCGTGATGGCGAACCTATGGCACACATGCCACAAGTGGCACGCAGAGCCATTTGTGCTGGCATGCGAGCTGCAGGCAAACTTACCTCACTACGCATCTGCGCACCTCACCACTGATTTTTGACCTGTTTGAGACCTTTTTCGGCCTCCCAAAGGCTTGAGGAAGTCTTCTGCAGGCTTCTGCAAGCTTTGTAGGCCAAAACCTAGCTGCGTTTCATCACTTCCAGTATTTTCGGAAAAACAGGAAGTGATGAAACAGGGCTAGTTTTCGGCCTACAAAGCTTGCAGAAGCCTGCAGAACCCTTCCTCAAGCCTTTGGGAGGCCAAAGAAGGCCTCAAACCAGCCGAAAATCAGCTGCAAGGTGCAGTGCAGGTAAGGGGGTGGCAGTGGGTGGATGGGTGGGGGATTATACGCACATGCGCAGGGGGTATGGGGAAGCGCACATTGCCTTCTGGGTGCTGGCACGCGAGCATGAGCGTGCAAGCGCGCGCGCAATTTTTGGCACGGGAGCCCAAAAAGGTTAGTCACCACTGGCTAGTCGTCCTCTTGCACCACTCTGGGAGCGAAAACAGGCCACCGGGGGAGTGTTTTGTCCTCCCGGGCTCTGGAGGCTATCTAGAGGTTGGAAACGGGCCTATTTCCAGCCTTCTGGAACTTCTGGGAAGCCCGTTTTTCACCCTCCCCAAGCCTCTGTGTGTGCCCTGCACTTACCTGTGATCCAAAACAGGCCCCACAGGAACTCCTGGGAGGGGTGGGGCAGGGCAGGGTGGGTGGGGCCAGCCAGGGTTAGGATTTGCTGGTTTGCTGAACTGACCTTAAATTAACAACCAGTTCGCCTGAACCGGTGTGAACCGGTAGCAGCTCACCCCTAGATAAAAGTAA
Source organism: Notechis scutatus (assembly GCF_049901735.1). NCBI lineage: Eukaryota > Metazoa > Chordata > Lepidosauria > Squamata > Elapidae > Notechis > Notechis scutatus. Next base: position 28,710,454 of record NC_142014.1, on the reverse strand, counting down.
TAAAAGGGGAGAGTATCATGCTACATTTCGGACATCTGGATAGTTACTAGTTGCAGTTTGCTGTGTTTGCGTGTATTTGGGTTGTTTTTTTTTTCATTTCCCTGTTTTATACATATATGTGTAATTTACTTTAATCGATTGTTGTTTTCTTTTTGCCTCAGGGAGTGAAAGCTCATTTATGGGGAGGCAGAAATCTTACTCTGTGGCAGCTGCAGACCTCCAGAAACCTCTTCAGAGTTCTACTCCTCCGCTACAAAGACATTCCAAATCTGTGGTGAGACCAATAGTTCCAATGGCTTCCAGTTGTACAAGTAGTCCTCATTTAACAACGGTCATTTCAGCCCCCGTTCAAAGGTACAATGGCTCTATTACCCCAATGACTCCAGGGCACTGCGAGCGTCATAAATATGAACCAGTTGCCAAGCGTCACAATTTTGATCAGGTGTCCACGGCATGGCTGCAACATTTGTAAGTGTGAAAAACGGTCCTAAGTCACTTTTTTCTCGAATGCCATTGTAACTTTGAACGGAACTGTTGTAAGTCGAGGACTTACCTATATTTAGCCATCTCTTTCTTTTAACAGTAGTGTCTATTTATATGGACAGGGAAAAATAAATCAATCAGCTAGATTAGCACTCTTTGCGAGCAAGGAATTGGGTCTGGAATATAGCATATCCTTAAAAAAAAGAATAGAATAGAACAGAATAGAATGGAAATGGAGAATTAGAATTGGAATTAGAATTGGAATTGGAATGGAATGGAATGGAATGGAGAATAGAAAAGAAAAGAAAAGAAGGGACCTTGGAGGTCTTCTAGTCCAACCCCCTGCTTAGGCAGGAGACCCTACACCACTTCAGACAAATGGTTGTCCAATCTCTTCTTTAAAATTTCCAGTGTTGGAGCATTTATAACTTCTGGAGGCAAGTTGTTCCAATGTTTAATTGTTATAACTGTTTGAACTAAAATGTGTAAATGTCCAGATTTTTTTATTTTTTGGGCTTTTTTTTCAGGGGGCTGGATCACCTTACGAACCATTAAAGAACCAAAGAAGAAAAAATGTGTTTTCTGAAAAACAGAACAGTAAGTAAAAAGTTATAATAGATTTTAAAGTTTAGATGTACCTTATCGAAGCGTACCTGGTCGAAAATAGCTAAAAGCAAAACGAAGCTCTAATAGCGCAGAATACTGTAATATGAACAAAACTGTTAATAGTGTTACTATTATGGGGTACATACCAGTTGGATGTGGTTTGGTTTGAACATAATGGGGTGTGTGAACTCACGTACAGATAGTCCTGGACTTAAAACAGTTCATTTAGTGACTGGTCAAAATTACAATGGCACTGAAAAAAAATCAGGTATGGCCGTTTTTCACACTTGTGATCCTTACAGTGACCCCTATAGTCATGTGATTTACATTCAGATGCTTAGCAACTGACTCACATTTATGACAGTTGCGATGTCCATGGGTCACGTGATCCCCTTTTGTGACCTTCCAACGAGCAAAGTCAATGCGGAAGCCAGATTCACTTAACAACCAGGTTACTAACTTAACAACGGCAGTGATTCACTAAGCAACAGTGGCAAGAAAGCTCGTAAAATGAGGCAGAATTCATTTAACAGGTTGATTCACTTAACAACAGGAATGTTGGGCTCAATTGTGGTCGTAAGTTGAGGACTACTTGCAGAGATGGGGCTGCACTTATGTTACCAACTGATTTGCTGGTCGTGAGCATACGCGCGCATGCGGTCGCTTTGCTTGCACACGCCCCTTTGGGACTGAAATGGAGTGTCAGGATTCCGGCAGTTACCCCCCATTTAAATCATGAGTCTCAAGCCAAACTTCTAAAACTTCAAAAGGATTATTGGGAGTTAACATGCCGGCACTGCCTGGGTGTAGCCGGCTCTGAGGCACATAACTCATTATCATCTTCCCCCACCCCCTGAGTGTATCGTAATTCATATTCTCCAATGGGACACCTCCATAGCTAAGAGTCACAATCATGCTCTCCAGTTAGAATTTTGCATGGCAGAAACTTCAGTCACCTAGTTACTATCTTTGAAAACATTTATGGAATGCACTTTCAGTTTTGCAAGCTGCTACCCTACCCTTTCTGTTGGCAACTCTAAAAAGACCACAGAAATGTTTTATGAATTGACAGCAGGGGTGGGATTCTACCTGGTCGGACCAGTTCTATAGAACTGGTTGTTATAATTCTGCCCAGTTCAGAAAACCGGCAAATTGTGCCACTGGTTGGCTCCTCCCCACCTACTTACACCTTACCTGGTATGCATGCCATCAAACCTGCCTGCTAAGTTACTATTTTTCCTCCCCCCCTGACCATCAGCTGTTCTGCTGTGCCGGGAGATTTAGATTATCTAGAAAGCAGGAAATCGTTGGATTTTTTGCTTTCTAGCTAATCTAAAAGCAGGGTTGAATCTTCCTTAGGACTGAAGCTTCTATTTTTCAGTGCAGACTCAAGTAGCTGATGGCAGAAAGATAGATCTCTGAGTGAATCTGTGATTCTGTAAGCGACTCAATCTGCTTGCTTGCTTTGCCTGATTTTGGGTAAAAGTTGTTCTTTTTTAAATAAAAAAATAAATATTTACAATACTGTAAATATTACAGTATTGTAAATAATGTAAATATTTACAATATTTACATATAAGCCACGCCCAGCTAGTCACGTGACCACCAAGCGACACCCACAAATTAGGCCACGCCCACAGAACCAGTTGTTAAGAAATTTGAATCCCACCCCTGGTTGACACAGAGCTTCTAATATGCAGCTAATCTACTCAGGCAGCTCCGGGACGCAGGCGGTAGAACCCAGCTGCGGGGTGGTTAAGAAATTTAAGAAGGGTCCCCAACCACCGGCCCTGGACTGGCACAGCCTTAACAAGTATGCAGCACATCTATTTATAAGGCAGCTCCGGTGAGCTGCAGAGCTCACGGAAGCCTGTGTCATCAGCTGGGCAATGCGGCTGGACGCCGGAACACGCCAAAAAGGTTGGGGTTATATACAGGGATGGGATTCTATCGGTTTGGACCGGTTCCGGCGAACCAGCAGTTCCGGTAATCTTTTGGCCCCGTGCATCCGCCCCTGCCTTTGCCTGTGCTTTATTTCCTTTTGTTTTAGCACAGCTGAATCAATGCAACCAATGCAACAGAGATTTCTAATGAAATTGATTTTTTTTTTTAATTTTAAATTAGAAGGCACATCTGTATTCCAACCCAACATGAAGAGCTCGGACAGCTTCCCTTCCCTGGTCTCCGACCGAGAATATATTAAATCCCTCGACTTGTCCTCAAATGAGCTGGAGAACATAGACAACATCAGCCAAAGTCTTGGCTTAATTACTCATTTCGAAAACCTTGACAAATTAGAACTGCATCACAACCAGCTTTCGTGCGTGCCGAAGCAACTCTGTGAGGTGAGTCTCCCGAGAAGGACGAAGGAATCGGAAAATACTAGATTTTGGTCCTCAAAGAAATTAAGATGCAACCTGGAACAACTTTTCACTAGTCCCATTATCGTAGTTGCCTGATTCGTTACTTTAAGAACATGGTTTATAAGGATGCTGCCATTATGTAGTTAAGGATTATGTTCACATTGGAAGGTTGTTCATCTTCTGGCACGCATGCCATAAGTTTGCCATCACAGCACTCGGTTAAAGTAAAACTGAGTTATGATACAAACCGGGGAACTCATTTATGTTTATTACAGGAGTTCCTTGAGAGAATCGTTATGATTCTTGCATTTTTCCAGATAGAGATTATTTCTTTTAAGTGATCCCTTCAATAAGCTACATTTTGTACCACTTTATCCGTGTATTTACCCTAACATAATTTATTAAATCGGCTTATTGGTCATAATAGCTTTTTTTCTTTTAGACCATGAAATCTTTGACTTATCTCGACCTGCACAGCAACCATTTGAAGTCTTTCCCTCAATATCTCTTGGAAATGCCTCAGATCGTTCACCTCGACGTTTCGCGAAATGAAATTGGACCTACCTTGTGCTTCAGTCCAACAATCACCTGTCCAACTCTAAAATTACTCAATTTGTCCTACAACCAACTGTTGGGCATTCCTAGATATCTTGGCAATATTCTGATCAAGCTGGAACATTTCATATTGGAAGGGTGAGAACATAAACAAAGGTTTTTATTATATATTTTACTTATTTATTTTGTCAAATGTATTAGATAAGAGATATAACTATAAACATGATTATTAATACATGAAATCGGTAAGAATAAAAGGAGACATTAGGACAGGGATGGTAGGCACGTTGGTGCGCTTATGCACACCCCTTACAGACCTCTTAGGAATGGCGTGAAGTCAACAGTACACAATCTTAAGGTTAAAGTCTTTGGGGTTTGCGGAAGAAACCACAGTCAGTTAGAGTATTCCAGACATTGACCACTCTGTTGCTGAAGTTGTATTTCCTGCAATCCAATTTGATGCGGTTTACCTTGAGTTTGTATCTATTGTGTGCTCATGTATTGCTGTGGTTGAAGTTAAGTAATCATAGACGGGTAGGACATTGCAATGGATAATTTTATGTACTATGCTTAGGTTGGACCGAAGTCGGCGTAGTTCTAAGTTGTCTAGGCCTAAAATTTCAAGTCTGGTGGCATAAGGTATTCTATTGCAAGTAGAGGAGTGGAGGACTCTTCTCGTGAAATATCTCTGGACTCTCTCGATTGTGTTAATGTCCGATATGCAATGTGGATTCCAGACAGATGAGCTGTATTCAAGAATTGGTCTAGCAAATGATTTGTATACTCTAGTTCCATGTTGGCGACCTATGGCATGCCTGCCGGAAGTGGCACACAGAGTCATTTCTGCCACCACGCAAGAGGTAGCCTGGAAGAGCCCCACTGCGCATACACACCCGCCGCCACCCAACAGCTGATTGTTGGGTATCTGGCGTACATGCGCAGGGATGCATGGGAGACGCATGCGCAGAGATGTGTGGCGCACAGGAGGGATTGCGTGCATGTGCAGAGAAGCATGGCGTGCAGAGGCCCAGCATGCATTGCCTTCTGGGTGCTGACGTGAGCGCGTGCACAAAGCATGCGCACAATTTTCACCACGGGAGCCAAAAAAGGTTAACCACCACTGCTCTAGTTAGTAGTACAATATTACTGGAGAAAAAGCTACGCATATTTCTAATAATATGGAATTAAGGCCCAACTTTCACAACCTATCCTCAAAAAAGGCTATGATTAACTATGTCTGTGACACTGCCAGGAAAACCACATAGTTTGGTTCATGTCATCATCAGAAGCTGAGGTTGACTTGAATACAGGCACTCCTTGACTTATGACCGCAATGGAGCCCAAAATTTCTGTCATTAAATGAGACATTGGTTAAGCGAGTTTTGCCCCATTTTACATCTTTTCTTGCTACAATTGTGAGGGGAAAAATCACTGCAGTTGTTAAGTCAGGAACACGGTTGTTAAGTGAATCTGGTTTCCCCATGGACTTGGCAGTCAGAAAGTCACAAAACGGGACCAAATCACGTCATCCCGGGACGCTGCAGCCATCATAAATACGAGCCAGTCGCCAAGCGTTTTAATTTTGGTCGTGTGATCCTGGAGATGCTGCTACCTTTGTTAAGTGTGAAAAATGGTCGTAAGTCAACTTTCTTCAGGGCCGTCGTAACTTTGGACGGCCACGAAATGAATTGTTGTAAATTGTGGACTAACTTGTATCGCAGAAAAGACCCGCAGGATGGTATTTATATTTTGGTGGGATTTTACGGGGTGGATTGTCAAGATTCCAGCAATCGCCCTCATTAAATCATGATTCTTGAGCCAAACTTCTAAAAAACTTCAAAGGATTTATTAGAGGCAACATACTGGCACTGCCCTGTATGAAGCCAACTCTGGCATACGTCATTTACAGTCCCCTGTGACCCTGTTTCCCCCCTCCCCCCTGGGTGTCTCATAAACCAGATTCTCCAATTGAACACATTCACCGGCTGAGTGTCACCAATCACATTCTCCAATTAAATATATTTCCGGGCAAAAGCTCTGGTATTTTAGTTACAATCTTTTAAAGAGAAGAGTTGGAATGTACTTCCGCTTTCAAACTGTACTGCTCTTCCAGATTTCTTTCCTTCCCCACCCCTCCTTTTTTTTTTTTATAGCAACTACTAAAACAGGCATAGGAATGTTTTTATGGATTTTTAAATGTCGTAAGCCGCCTGGAGCCACCTAGGCGTGAGTTGGGCCTCCATACAAATTGTTTTCATCCATAAAATAAATGAATTGAACAATCAACAGCTGTTTTGTGTGACCTTTGCCGAAATGCTCTTTTTCGTCTTCTTCCTTTCTCCTAGTAACAGACTTTCAACGTTAATTGCAAGAACCAGTTTGAAAGAACTGAAAAATTTAAACATTAGCAAGAACAACATTTCGTACCTGGATACCGAATTTCTGCATGATTGTTTGAAGTTGGAAATACTCAATGCAGCAGCAAATAGAATTTGTGAGTATGTCGTATTAGAAGGAGCGGTGCTAGGAATGGAAGCGAATAAAGTAAAATTAAAAAACAGGCAGACCTCAGCATGTGGCTTATATCATATTAATAATAACGGGATAACAGAGTTGGAAGGGACCTTGGAGGTCTTCTAGTCCACCCCCCTGCTCAAGTAGGAAACTCCATACCATTTCAGACAAATGGTGGTCCAGGCTCTTGTTAAAAGCCTCTAATGATGGAGCATACACAACTTCTGGAGGCAAGCAGTTCCACTGGTTAATTGTCCCCACTAACAGGAAATTTCTCGTTAGTTCTAGGTTGGTTCTTATCTTGATTAATTTCCATCCATTGCTTCTTGTCCTGCCTTCAGGTGCCTTGGAAAATAGTTTGACCCCCTCTTCTTTGGGGTCAAATACTGGAAAACTGCTATCATGTCACCTCTAGTCCTAGTGGCTTAAGACGCTGAGCTTGTCGATCAGAAAGGTCGTCAGTTCAGCAGTTCGAATCCCTAGCGCTGCATCACGGAGGGAGCTCCCGTTCCTTGTCCCAGCTTCTGCCAAACTAGCAGTTCAAAAGCATGTAAAAAAAAAATGCAAGTGGAAAAATAGGGACCCCTTTGGTGGGAAGGGAACAGCGTTCCATGCACCTTCGAAAGCGTTTAGTCATGCCGGCCACATGACCACGGAGACGTCTTTGGATAGTGCTGGCTCTTCGGCTTTGAAACGGAGATGAGCACCGCCCCCTAGAGCCAGAAATGACTAGCACGTATGTGCGAGGGGAACCTTTCCCTTTCCCTATAGGATATCTGTTTGATAACTGCGTTGTTCAGTTGTCTTATGACAAATTGTTTTTCCAAACCAGTTACTAACACGCTTATTTCTCTGTGTTTTAGACACCATAAAGATCTTGCCTTGTAGCATAACTACATTGAAGCTATCTCAGAATGCTTTTTACACCGTTCCAGAAGCAATTCTTCTTCTACCACAGTAAGTTACTAGGATATGTGGTGATTGCTGATTGTACCCTATGACTATCATTAAGTGTTGCACCTGATGATTCTTGACTTTTGACAAATGTATCTTTTCTTTTATGTACGCTGAGAGCATTTGCACCAGAGACAAATTCCTTGTGTATCCAATCACACTTGGCCAATAAAGAATTCTATTCTATTCTATTCTATTCTATTCTATTCTATTCTATTCTATTCTATTCTATTCTATGCTATGCTATGCTATTCTATTCTATTCTATTCTATTCTACATTCTATTCTATTCTATTCTATTCTATTCTATTCTATTCTATTCTATTCTATTCTATTCTATGCTATTCTATTCTATTCTATTCTATTCTATTCTATTCTATTCTATTCTATTCTATTCTATTCTATTCTATTCTATTCTATTCTCTATTCTATTCTATTCTATTCTATTCTATTCTATTCTATTCTACGTACATTAAAATTTGCACCTCCTGTTCTTGTACTGATTTGTGGAGACTTTTGGTAATTGCAAATATCTATTGCAGGGGTCTCCAGTCTTTCTGACTTTAAGAATGGGTGGATGGGGGAGAGAGATTTTAGGTGTATGCGCTTGCCTGCCCGCTACACACCTGCTCGCCTACTGCCTGGGGATTTGGGGAACCCTGATCTATTGCATTCATTGCTTGAGAAAAACACATGCCTGTCACATACTAAAAGAAAGAATGGTTTAGTTCAGAGGTGGCATTCAGGTGGTTCTGACCAGTTCTGGAGAACCGGTAGCGGAAATTTTGATTAGTTCGGAGAACCGGGCAATCCCGCCTCTGACTGGCCCCGCCCCATCTATTCTCTGCCTCACGAGTCCCAGCTGGGTCTTCTTTGGTTGCCCTGCACAGGTGAACGGAGTTGGAAAGCAGGTTAGTGGGGTGAGGAGAGAATGGAGATGTTGCAGTAACCTTCCCCTGCCGTGCCCACCAAGCCACGCCCACCAAGCCACACCACACATACCAAGCCACACCCATAGAACTGGTAGTAAAAAATATTGAATCCCACCACTGGTTTAGTTGTTAGGAAAGGGAAAAAAATGATGAGAGAATTTTAAAAAAGCATGCCTAATTTTTTTTAAAAATGCACAGTGTGTGATTTGTCAACCCGGGAGCCATTTTCCCCCTGGCACCTTCAGGGCTGCCACAGCGGAGATGAGTTGAGATGAGAGGGCGGCGGGGAGGTAAGAGATAGCTGGAGGATTGTAGCCAAAATACAATCCTTTCCTCCGAGAACCAAGGACTTTCCCACCAGGTGCGAGGAGGTGGGATTTGAGACCAACTGACCCTTGGGCTGTGACCTGATTGGACCACATGATGGACTGCATGGGCAGGGGAAGGAAAACTTCACTTTTAACTAGAGGGAGATCTGAGGGGGGTTTAGAGTCAGGTTTCCCCAGATGTGCCAATATGACATTCCTAATCCCATGCTAGTCTATATATATATATAAAAGGGAAATACCCCTCACGCATCATCACAAAATCTCCAGAACCGTAAAGCCTACAAACTTGAAATTTGGCCCATATCTTCCTCTTGGCTTCCAGGGGATCACTAAGAAAGGATTTTTCGAAATGACCCTCAGAGCTATACACTATTATTAATATGTTCTGATGCTAAGGCAGGGGTGGGCAAACTACGGCCCGCGGGCCACATCCGGCCCGTTGGTCTGTCCAATGCGGCCCGCCCCTGAAAAAAAATCGCTGCCATTGGTCTGTCCAATCCGGCCCGCCCCTGAAAAAAATCGCTGGGTGTGGCATATTGCCCTGTGCCGCGTGGCCCCCAAAGCTGCAAAACAGTGCGGAGCGATCTAGGGGTAGGAAAGAAAAGAAATTTGCAAAGGCCTCGGCTGGGAGTTCGAAATCACCTTCGAGTGCGACCTCTCCGAAGGTGAGTCCCCGCTGATCCCCCCCTTTTTTCCGGGGCTTCCAGGCTTAAACTTTGCAAAGGCAAAGCTTGCAGGCTGGAGCATCTTCCCGCCGAGGAGCGGGAAGGGTTCCACCCGGCGGGCGGGGTGGGATGCTTGGAGCCACCTAAAGCTAGGCCGCTGCTGGTGGAGCCTTGTCCTGCCTTGGTGCCCCGTTTCCCGGCTCAGCAGTCCTGCTCGGGCGGCACTTTAAAAGCCTGCTCCCAGCACCCGAGCAACTTCCCAGCAACTTTCGGCTTCGTTTTAACTCGCGAGTGCTCACGCCTGGCCCCGAGCTGCGCGGCGGAGGGGAAGCCCGGCGGATGGGCGGGCAGGCAGGCTGCTTGGAGGAGGCAACCCGGTGGCGCTCCGGGCTTCCCCTCCGCCGTGCGGCTCGGGGTGAGGCGCGAGCGCCTGCGAGTTAAAACGAAGCCGAAAGTTGCTGGGAAGTTGCTCGGTTTCCGGGCTTCCGGAGCTTTGCAAAGGCAAAGTTTGCAGGCTGGAGCGTCTTCCCGCCGAGGAGCGGGAAGGGTTCTGCCCGGCGGGCGGGCGGGCTGCTTGGAGCGGGCTGCTGTGCGGCTCGGGCGAGCGCGAGCGCCCGCAAGTTAAAACGAAGCTGAAAGTTGCTGGGAAGTTGCTCGGTTTCCCGGGGCTTCCGGAGCTTTGCAAAGGCAAAGTTTGCAGGCTGGAGCGTCTTCCCGCCGAGGAACGGGAAGGGTTCTGCCCGGCGGGCGGGGCGGGCTGCTTGGAGCGGGCTGCTGTGCGGCTCGGGGCGAGGCGCGAGCGCCTGCGAGTTAAAACGAAGCTGAAAGTTGCTGGGAAGTTGCTCGGTTTCCCGGGGCTTCCGGAGCTTTGCAAAGGCAAAGTTTGCAGGCTGGAGCGTCTTCCCGCCGAGGAGCGGGAAGGGTTCTGCCCGGTGGGCGGGGCGGGCTGCTTGGAGCGGGCTGCTGTGCGGCTTGGGGCGAGGCGCGAGCGCCCGCAAGTTAAAACGAAGCTGAAAGTTGCTGGGAAGTTGCTCGGATTTCCGGGGCTTCCAGGCTTAAACTTTGCTCGGGCGGCACTTTAAAAGCCTGCTCCCAGCACCCGAGCAACTTCCCAGCAACTTTTAACTCGTGGGCCCCGAGCCGCACGGCAGCCCGCTCCAAGCAGCCCGCCCCGCCCGCCGGGCAGAACCCTTCCCGCTCCTCGGCGGGGAAACGCTCCCGCCTGCAAACTGCCTTTGCAAAGCCCTGGAAGCCCCGGAAACCCGAGCAACTTCCCAGCAACTTTCGGCTTCCTTTTAACTCGCGAGTGCTTGTGCCTGGCCCCAAGCTGCGCGGCGGAGGGGAAGCCCGGCGGGCGGGCGGACTGCTTGGAGGAGGCTCCGGGCTTCCCTCCGCCAGGCACGAGCGCCTGCGAGTTAAAGGAAGCCGAAAGTTGCTGGGAAGTTGCTTGGGTTTCCGGGCTTCCACGCTTAAACTTTGCAAAGGCAAAGTTTGCAGGCTGGAGCGTCTTCCCGCCGAGGAGCAGGAAGGGTTCCGCCCGGTGGGCGGGCGGGCTGCTTAAACTTTGCTCGGGTGGCACTTTAAAAGCCTGCTCCCAGCACCCGAGCAACTTCCTAGCAACTTTCGGCTTCCTTTTAACTCGCGGGCGCTTGTGCCTGGCCCCGAGCCGCGCGGCAGAGGGGAAGCATGGTGGGCGGGCAGGCTGCTTGGAGGAGGCGACCCGGCGGTGCTCCGGCAGCAGCAACAGGCAGTTTCGCCCAGGCTCCGCTCAGGTGTCCAGCTGCGGCTGTCAGGAGTTGCTACCGCCGGCGCAGCTCCGTGCGGCTCCAGTCCCGCGTTGCCTTGGGAAGGAAAAGGCAAAACCAGGATCCGCTGAGCCTGAGCCTCCGGTGCCGCTGCTCCCGTTGCAAAGCACCGCCACGGCTCTTCCTTTTTCCCTTTCCCTTCCCGAGGCAATGCGGGACTGGAGCCGCGCGGAGCCACGCCGGCGGTAGCAACTCCTGACTCAGGGGGCCTCCGAGGGGAGGGGAAGGGGGGGAAGGGGGGGCGATTCCCAAAAAATCTTGTGCTGACCCGGCCCGTCCGTCAAATTTTAAAAGTCAATGCGGCCCCCGAGCCAAAAAGTTTGCCCACCCCTGTGCTAAGGAGTTCTACTCCTCCTCCCCACCTGGAAAGAAATCTGTCCTAAATGCAAAACACAAGCAGAGGAGAGGAGTTTTAGTTTCAGTTTCACAGCACCAAGCAGCTTTAGTACAGAACAGTTGAACTAAGCCACGCCCAGGCTCCTTCCTGTCTCCTTGCTCACACAGCAAATATTGTTTCACTTTCCAAACAGTCCTCAACTCTCTCACACACTGACAGGACGCTAGCCAGATGAATACCGATGGATGCTGGTAGGCAGAGGCAGAATTTCCCCTCCCCCTTATTTTCCTCCCAAAAAACTAAGCCCAACCACATAGTTTCATAGCGAAGCACAGGTTTCCAGCTAGTAAATCTATACTTTAAGGAATATGCCTGCTTTGGAGTTTTGATTCTGTTTGGGTGTGTTACTTGGAATCCTGACAGTGACCTGGTTAAAAAAAAAAAGCCATCTGATGTACGGTTAGCATCCTTTGAAAATTAATAAATATAATATTTTTTCTGTATGGCCCTCGTGTTTGGAAATGATTGCTGCGAGTTACAAGGTCTAACTTTTCATTTAATAGCAATTGTATTCCTTTCTCTCTTTGCCAGTTTGCGATCGGTGGATTTAAGCAGCAATAGAATTGGGATGCTACCAGGGCCTGCGTTTTGGAAATCGTCCAATTTAAGAGAATTGATATTTAACCACAATCAAATAAGCATTCTGGACTTGAATGACAAAGCTTCTTCCTGGTCTCGACTTGAAAAGCTACACCTGTCTAACAACAAGTTAAGAGAGGTAATACACATCATAAAATAGTAATTGATTTTATTACTATGCACCGATGCATACTTTTTCAAAATACTTTTCGGGAACCTTTGAAGCAATTGCTTTTTTCTTGAAAAATTACGTTCCTTCAGCCCTGATTGTATTGGACTGGGCTGTAAACAAACTCAAAGTAATCAGGGCTGATTTATTTGAAGACAGAGAAGCAGGATGGCTTCCATCCAAATAACTGCTGAGAAAAACAGATCTTAATCGTCTTAATGCAAAGCTTACTTTATGAGCCACGGTGGCACAGTGGTTAGAGTGCAGTACCGCAGGCTACTTCTGCCTGCCTGCTGGCTGCCTGCAATTTGGTGGTTCTCCCTCCCTCCCTCCCTCCCTCCCTCCCTTCCTTCCTATAAGTCTAAGTGCTATTTCTACCCCTTCCCTCCCTCCCCCTTCTCCCCTCCCTCCCTCTCTTATTCCCTTTCTCATTCTTCTTCCTGGTGGCACACTGGTTAGAATTCAGTATTGCAGGCTAAACTCTGCCCACAGCCAGGAGTTCGATCCTCACCTCACCTTGACTCAGCTTTCCGTCCACCCGAGGTTAGTAAAATGAGGAGCCAAATTGTTGGGGGCTATAGGCTGACTCTGTAAACTGCTTAGAGAGGGCTGTAAAAGCACTGTGAAGCGGTGTATAAGTGCTATTACTTTGCAAAAGAGGATGACAAGAAACCAGAGAGGAAAGTCTATCAAACTGTATTATTAAACCTCAAGCAAATAAGTCTTCAGAAGAATATATGGATATATTTTGCAGTTTCGCTGCAGATAAAGAATGGATCTAAATAATTTTAGTCGTGGTGTGGAGGCATGGTTCTCCAGAATAGACACTCCTTCCAGGGAAGCAGAGAAAACATACCACTGAATGCTCAAGCAATGCTTCAATTTTAAGAATTAAAAAAAAAGCAAAAACACCAGCATTATTTAATTGGAGAAGGTGACAATAGGGAGTCAGTTATAGGCAATCCTCGACTTACGACCTCAACCAAGCTCAAAATTTCCACTGCTAAGCAGATCAGCGAGTTTATCCCCATTTTACAACCTCTTTTGCCACACGGGCTAAGTGAATCTCTGCGGCTATTACGTTAGGATCCCGGTTGTTAAGTGAATCTGGCTTCCCACACTGCAACGGTCATAATTATGAGTCAGTGGAGAAGTGCCTGAATTCTGATCACGTAACCATGGGGATGTTCCAATGGTCATAAGTGTGGGGAACACGGTTGTAAGTCCCCTTTTTCTTTGTAACTTTGAACGGTCATGGTTGTAAGTCAAGGACTACCTGTAACGTTAACCTGAACGCTCTTCAAAAGAAGCAATGAATGGACCTGAAGGTTACAATAAAGAGATAAGGTATTTGATTATCAATGTATTAACAGCAGCTAGAATTGTATTTGTACAAAATTGAAAAGATGAGAAAATTCCGACAGAAGAGGAAACAATTAAGAAAATAATGGAATGTGCAGAAATGAGTAGATTGACAATGGCAATTAGAGAACAGGAAGAAAAAGATTATTATAAAATCTGGAATTTATTCCATGAATGGCTAGATAGAAGAGTAGGAAGTTGAAATATGTAATAATAGCATAATACATCGTAATTGATTGAGTTAGATTGAGTAAAAGAATGAATATAATTTAGGTAAGGATGAAATATATTTTTGAAAGACAATAATTCCAATGTTAATGATAATACAACAATTGACAAATGTGATATAAAGTATTGATTAGAATGGTTATAAATATAAACAAGTAAGAAATGTATGATATTATTACAATGTGCACAAGATATATGTACCCAACCGACAGTGCTGAACAGAAAAATGGTTTTAAAAATAAAAATAAAAAAAACTTTCTTTTTTTTAAAAAAAAGAAGCAATGACTGGCCTAGAATTAACTCGCTACCAAGTTAATTGTCTAAATTAAACATCTGATTAAAACTTAGATTAATTTGGCATGGAACTGACGTTGACAACTGATAGATTAGCAGTTCTATTCTCAAAAAATATACAGTCTTCTTTTTCTCCTCTCTCTAGATCCCTCCTGAAATTGGCTTTCTGGAAAACTTGACGTCTTTTGATGTTAGTTACAATCCAGCCATCCGGTGTTTTCCAGATGAAATGGGAAAATTGTTGAATATATGGGATCTTCCTTTAGAAGGACTGCGTCTTAATTTAGATTTTAAACACGTGGGAGACAAAGCAAGGGATATCATCCGGTGAGTTCTCTTGACCATTCTTTCTATGGCTTTGGACAGCTATTGTCACTGGAAAAAACACCCGATAACAACAGAATAACAGAGTTGGAAGGGTCCTTGGAGGTCTTCTAGTCCAACCCCCTGCTTAGGCAGGAAACCCTATGCCATTTCAGACAGATGGTTGTCCAATCTCTTCTTTAAAGCCTCCATTGATGGATCACCCACGACTTCTGGAGGCAAGTTGTTCCACTGGTTAATTATTCTGATTGTCAGGAAATCCCTCCTTATTTCTAGGTTGCTTCTCTCCTTGATTAATTTCCATCCATTGTTTCTTGTCCTGCCTTCAGTTGCCCTGGAGAATAAATTGACCTCCTCTTTTTTGTGGCAAACCCAGAGATATTGGGACACTGCTATTGTGTCCCCCCTTTCATTAAAGTAGACATTACTCAGATCCTGCAACCATTCTAATAAATATTCACGTGTTGGAAGAAGGCTTTACAGTATAAATCAGGAAATGATAAGTCTTTAATTAATAGATTAACATTGGCAATTAAGGAGAATGAGTAAACTGAATATTATATGGTATGGGATTTATTCTATCAATGATTAAATAATAAAAATGGAAGTTAGAAATAAGGAAACAAAACAAAGGATGTATTAAAAGTGATAAGTTAATATGATGACTAACATATTGAATACTACTACGTTGATATTGTACAATTAGTATAATTAATAGGTGGACATTACTATGTTAAATATTGCAGAATTAATATGTAATGGAGGATGTTGTAATTTTGATCGTTGTTTAACAAAGATGTTTGAATGCAGACAACACACTGTTCAACTGAAGATGAAATGATTATATTAAAAATAAAAAAAATATTTTTAAAAAAGGAAATGATAAACCCTTCAAATAGTTCTTTCTGTATTTTTTCCATTATACGTTTCCTTTCCTTTTTTCTCCTTGTCAACTCACTGATATGATATCCCTTTTTCCCACCATCTAGTTCTCAATTGTCTTGGCAGTTGAACAGGTCTGGTTTCCTTCCTGAAGTATTTTTACCAAGAGAAGAGAAAGATTATTATTATTATTATTTTTAAAAAAGCGATTCTGTAATTCAAACAAGCCTTTCCTTTTCTTTTTTGCCAGGTTCCTTCAACAGCGTTTAAAGAAAGCTGTCCCCTACCATAGAATGAAGCTCATGGTCGTTGGAAACGCCAGCAGCGGTAAAACAACCTTGTTACAACAGCTCATGAAATGCAAGAGGCCAGATTTTGGGCCTCAAAAGCCGACCATCGGAATTGATGTGAATGACTGGAAGATCCCTCGAAAAGGCAAAATCAAGAAAGAGACAGTTTTAAATGTCTGGGATTTTGCAGGTATTTTTCTCACGCCCGCGGGGAACAAAGGCAAAATACACAGTTCAGAATTTAGGAGAACAGCAAGAGCGATGGCACTTAGACTTATATACCGCTTCGTAGTGCTTCACAGCCCTCTCTCTGAGCGGTTTACCGAGTCGACATGTTGCCCCCCCCAATAATAATAATAATAATAATAATAATAATAATAATAATCTAACTTCGAAAGGACGGAAGGCTGAATCAACCTAGAGCCAGTCAGGATTGAACTGCTGGCATTGGGCACAGTCAGCCTGCAGTACTGCATTCTAACCACTGCACCACCAGGAAGGAGAATGAGAAAGGGAATAAGGGAGGGAGGGAGGGAGGAAAGGAAGGAAGGAAGGAAGGAAGGAAGGAAGGAAGGAAGGAAGGAAGGAAGGAAGGAAGGAAGGAAGGAAGGAAGGAAGGAGAATTAGGGTGAGGAAGGAAGGAAGGAATAGCAAAAAGACTTTATATACTGCTTCACAGCCCTCTAGGCAGTTTACAGAGTCAGCCTATTGCCCCCAACTCCAGACTGTGGGCAGAGTTTGTGTGCAATACCGCTTTCTGATCACTGTGCCACCACAGCTAGAAACAGCACCTACAGAGAGACACAGCACCTCCCCTAATCCAGGTAGTCATCAATTTACGACAGTCACATGACTGGAAATGGCTCTGATCTAGGATTATCCACAGGGATGGGTTTCTACCGGTTCTGTTCACCACTGTAGAACCGTTAGGTCTGAAGAGCAGCAGACACAGAACTGGTTCTATGTCTGCTGATGTTTTGGCCCACCCGCCTGCCCGGGCTCTTACCTGACCTTTATTTCCTGATTTTTCAACTTCAGCTGCCGTGCGAGGCACAGCTGCAGTTTAAAAAGCAGGAAAAAGGTGCTTTTTCAAAGGCTGTTTTCTGCACGCAGCGTGCTGATGACGATTTACAGGCGTGTGATCGCAGCATGCAGGGAAGCACATTGTAAATCACCGAACCTCGTAAATCACTGAACCGGTAGTTAACCCTGTCGGATCCCACCCCTGATTATCCACTAATCATTTTTTTCATATGTCGGCTACTGTATTGTATCTTCCTCAATAGATTTTTCAAGGGCTCTGTAATCCTATATTTTAGTTAGTTTTAACTAATAAGGATACCTTTAAATACATTTTTTAAAAAAACATATCACTCCTCTTTATTTATTATTGAATATTCCGGATATTTGGAAACTATTTTCTTCTCTTTTGCTCTTCTGCTGGTTAATGATCACAATAAAGTAATTTGAATATGATTTAGAATGTTTTTCGCTGGAGTGGCTAGCGTGCAGTACTGCGGGCTACTTCTGCTGACTGCCGGCTGCCAGCAGCTCAGCAGTTCGAATCTCACCAGGTCAAGGTTGACTCAGCCTTCCATCCTTCCGAGGTCAGTAAAATGAGGACCCAGATTGTTGGGGGCAAAAGGCTGACTCTGTAAACAGCTTAGAGAGGGCTGTCACTGTGGAGCAGTATATAGTAAGTGCTATTGCTATTGCTAGTTTAGGTAGCTGGCAAAAATCACCCTGGAATTAAGCAAATCATGACAGCTGCAAAAAAGGTCATAAAATTGGCTCAGTCACCTAACAGCTGAATGACCAGACTCAATTACAGTGGTAAGTTGATAGCAATAGCACTTAGCAATAGCACAGTACTACTAGTAGATAACAATAGTTCTTGTACTTTGCAATTGTAGAAATTAATATGGAGTCTGAATTACTAAAGGGGAAGGAAACCTGGAGCCTGTCTTTAGATCCTAGCATATAATGCAAGGGTCTTCAAACTTGACAGCTTTAAGTCTTGCGGACTTCAACTCCCAGAATTCCTGAGTTAACATGACTGGAGGAGGAATTCTGGGAGTTGAAGTCCACAAGTCTTCAAGCTGTCAAGTTTGAAGACCCCGGCATGAGAATAGGGGAACTCTCGGGCTCTAAGAACCAGAATCCACATAGTAAGTTGCAATTCAACTGATTAATTGCTTATCTAGTCAATTAACAGAGTATCTAGTCAACTAAGGGTCAGCATTAAATTCATGCTAATTGAGAGTCAGTGGAATTCAAGAGAGGTTGGCCTTAGACCACTTGTGATGACACAAAGATTCCAGGCTGAGTCCTCTCTTGACTCCACCTCCCCGCCCCCCCAGATGCTTCTTGTCCTTCTCTGAAAACACGGGTGTCAAACTCGCGGTGTCACCTTGCCGTGACGTGTCACAACATTTTCTCCCTTCATGGAGTCGGGGTGGGCATGGCCTGTGTGGGACACATCCGGCCCAGTTTGACACCCCTGTCCCTACAGGAATGCAGTTTTGTTTTTCTAAACTTCTAAAGTTCGAGGAAACTTTCCGTTTTAACCGTGCTCCCAATAATATCTTTTGTGTTGTCTGTGTGAGAGAGCAAATTGGAAAGCCAACTGTTTCTTCATGATCTGTAACATTTCGTTCTTGTTTTTGACGCCAGCCTGAAATGATTTAAACTCTGTTTAAATACTCCCTTTGGTGAGAATTGGAGGTCACAGAGAGCGTACGTGGGTATACATGCCATCTGCCAATTACTGCTGTACTTGCTCTTCTGTAGGACAAGAAGAATTCTACAGTGCTCATCCCCACTTTATGACTCAACGAGCACTATACCTCGCGGTGTATGACCTAAGCAAAGGAGAATCAGAGGTGGATGCCATGAAACCATGGCTGTTTAACATCAAGGTAACATACTTACTGATCTTTTAAAAAAAAAATCTGATATGATAGAAAATTTGTTGAGCGCAAATAACAAGGTACATTCATTGAGTTCAAAACAGGAAAGAGTTTATTATTGCTACCATTACACAAGTATCTAGTCAACAAACAGTCAAAGAATAGAATAGAATAGAATATTCTCATTCCATTCCCTCTTCTCTTCTCTTCTCACTCCCTGTTCTATTCTATTCTATTCTATTCTATTCTATTCTATTCTATTCTATTCTATTCTATTCTATTCTATTCTATTCTATTCTATTCTATTCTATTCTATTCTATTCTATTGTCATTCCATTCCGTCTTCTCTTCTCTTCTCATCTCATTCTCTATTCTATTCTATTCTATTCTATTCTATAATTAAGATTTCATTTCCCATGTTGCTTAAAGATGGCAAGGTGGTTAATGGGAATTCTAAACTGCTTGACAAATCTCAGGGGACTAGGATTGATGATAATAGAGTGGAATAAAACCAACTGCAAATAAAAGGATGGTTATTGGAGAAGTGCCTTAATCTAGAGCATTGCAACGCCTTTTATAGACCCGAGCATCCTCCTCCCCTGTGATTCTCATTGGAACTCATTTAGACGTCGCTAATGAGAAGCAGCGTAGAGCTTGCATCAGTAAAATCACCCAGGAGCTGATGAATCAGAAGGGATTTCCTAAAATCCACGACTATCACTTTGTGAATGCCACAGAAGAGTCTGAGTCCATGACTAAACTTCGACAAATCATCATCAAAGAATGTCTGGATTTCAAAGTAAGCCATTTTGCTTTAATGTACATGTATAAATAGAAATAGCACTTAGACTTATATACTGCTTTATAGCCCTCTGTAAGCAGTTTATAGAGTCAGCATATGGTCCTCCACTATCTGGGTCCTCATTTTACCCACCTCGGAAGGACGGAAGGCTGAGTCAACCTTTAGAGTCAGTCAGGGTTGAACTCCTGACTGTGGGCAGAGTTAGCTTGCAATACTGCATTCTAACCACTGCGCCACCAGGAAGGAGAATGAGAAAGGGAATAAGGAAAGGAGAGAGGGAAAGAGGGAAGGGGAAGGGAGGGAGGGAGGAAGGAAGGAAGGAAGGAAGGAAGGAAGGAAGGAAGGAAGGAAGGAAGGAAGGAAGGAAGGAAGGAAGGAAGGAGTAGCAATAGCACTTAGCACTTAGACATATTCCGCTTTACAGCACCCTCTAAGCAGTTTATAGAGTCAACATATGGCCCTCCACTATCTGGGTCCTCATTTTTCCAACCTCGGAAGGACGGAAGGCTGAGTCAACCTTTAGAGCCGCACAGGATCGAACTGCTGGCAGTGGGCACAGTCAGCCTGTAGTACTGCATTCTAACCACTGGGCCACGAGGAAGGAGAATGAGAAAGGGAATAAGAGAGGAAGGAAGAAAGGAAGGGAGGGAGGGAGGGAGGGAGGGAGGGAGGAGGGAGGAAGGAAGGAAGGAAGGAAGGAAGGAAGGAAGGAAGGAAGGAAGGAAGGAAGGAAGGGGAGAAGGAGTAGCAATAGCACTTAGACTTATATACCATTTTACAGCCCTCTCTAAGTGCTTTACTGAGTCAGCATAATGCCCCCAACAATCTGAGTCCTCATTTTACCAACCTTGAAAGGATGTAAAAATGAGTCAACCTTGAGCCGATCAGAATCAAACTGCTGGCAATGGGCAGAGTCGGCCTGCAATACTGCATTCTAACCACTGCGCCAACCATAATTAAATGATTGATACGTTCTGCTAAAGCTGCATGTCTCATGCATATTTGCATCCAATCTTGCTTGATTAGCAGTCGGGGAAATTACTGCTTAATGTTAAATGTGATGGGTTGGACTAGATCTCTAAGGTCCTTCCAACTCTTGTTTTTCTGTTATCACTGCCGAAGGTATGACTTATCTAGCAATTGCTTATCGACTAAGGTACAGTCAACCAGATTCACACCAGATTGTAAAGCCAAGAATCATAGTTTACAAAACACAATAGCTGGATTTGCATGGCACTCTAAACCACAATGAAACAAGCCACCTTATGGCTTACTTCAAATGCCTGGTCCTTCTCAATGGCTCAGTCTTTTCAATATTCAGGAAGGCAGAGGATTTTCAAGAAGAGTTTGGACAACCATTTGTCCGGGATAGTATAGAGGTTCTCACGCTTGAGCAGGGTGGAGTGGGTTGGACTAGAAGACCTCCAAGGTCCCTTCCAACCTTGTTATTCCAAGTTCGAGAGCAGCCCAAACTGCAATCCATGTTTCATGAGAAATTATTGACGATAGGAAAGTACAATTTATCCCTAAGGTATTCATCGAAATAGTTGAGCAACATTCATAGAATAGAAATAGAATAGGAATAGGAATAGGAATAGGAATAGGAATAGGAATAGAATAGAATAGAATAGAATAGAATAGAATAGAATAGAATAGAATAGAATAGAATAGAATAAATATTGGAATATAGAATAGAATTGAATTCTTTATTGGCCAAGTGTGATTGGACACACAAGGAATTTGTCTCTGGTGCAAAGGCTCTCAGTGTACATAAAAAGAAAAGATACATTCGTCAAGAGTCAAGAATCATCAGGTACAACACTTAATAGTCATAGGCTACAATAAGCAACCAAATCATACTAGGAAACAGTCAATATAAATCATAAGGATACAAGCAACAAAGTTACAGTCATACATTCACAAGTGGGAGGGGATGGGGGATAAGGAGTGATGAGAAGATTAATAGTAATAGTAGTGCAGACTTCGTAAATAGTTGGACGGTGTTGAAGGAATTATTTGTTTAGCAGAGTGATGGCGTTCAGGAAAAACTGTCCTTGTGTCTAGTTGTTCTGGTGTGCAGTGCTCTTTCGTGTCGTTTTGAGGGTAGGAGTTGAAACAGTTTATATCCAGGATATGAGGGGTCTAAATATTTTCACAGCCCTCTTTTTAACTCGGGGTGCAGTATACAGGTCCTCAGTGAAAGGCAGGTTGGTAGCCATTGTTTTTTCTGCAGCCCTAATTACCCTCTGAAGTCTGTGTCTGTCTTCTTGGGTTGCAGAACCAAACCAGACAGTTATAGAGGTGCACATCCATCCAT
This sequence comes from Notechis scutatus, assembly GCF_049901735.1. Lineage (NCBI taxonomy): Eukaryota > Metazoa > Chordata > Lepidosauria > Squamata > Elapidae > Notechis > Notechis scutatus. The sequence goes on along the minus strand of NC_142014.1, from coordinate 28,688,696 downwards.
CCATCCATCCATCCATTCATTCATTTATTTCCTGCAGATCAGAGACCAGCCTGTGATTGGCCAGTTAATTCCAGACAGCTACTTAGAACTTGAAAAGAGCATTTTTGAAATACGCAAAACATTGCCGGCTGAATTCCCCGTGATTGGCCAGGATCAGCTTTATGAATTGGTGCAAGAAAAGCAGCTGCAATTGGATGAAAACGAACTTTCTCATGCAGTGCATTTTCTGAACGAATCGGGTAAAAATATATGGCCGTTGGATTGTGATAGTCAGTGGGTCTGCCATCCCATTTTTCATTTAACAAAAAAAAGTTGCACTAAGTTGGGCAGTTTGCTTATTTATTTGATTGTTGTCTTGCTTTTATTACTTGATAAGTTACTGAAGGAGGCCAACAAACCCAATAGTCTGCATCCTGTTTTGCTCACCACACTATAAAAAAGACATTGAGACTCTAGAAAGAGTACAGAGAAGAGCAACCAGGATGATGAGGGGACTGGAGGGTAAAATATACAATGAACAGTTGCAGGAACTGGGCCTGGCTAGTCTAGGGAAGAGAAGAACCAGGGGAGACATGATAGCAGCCTTTCAATATTTGAGGGGCTGCCCCAGAGAGGAGGAGGGGGTCAAGCTATTTTCCAAGGCACCCAAAGGCCAGACAAGGAATAATGGATGGGAACTGAACAAGGAGAGATTCAACCTGGAAATAAGGAGAAACTTCCTGACAGTGAGAACAATCAACCAATGGAACAGAAGGTGCCTTCAGAAGTTGTGGGAGTTTCATCACTGGAGGCTTTCAAGAAGAGACTGGGATGCCCTCTGTCAGAAATGGTGTAAGGTCTCCTGCTTGGGCAGGGGGTTGGAGTAGAAGACCTTCAAGGTCCCTTCCACCTTCTATTCTATTCTACTCTACTCTACTCTACTCTACTCTACTCTACTCTACTCTACTCTACTCTACTCTACTCTATTCTATGTTTATTCTATTCTATTCTATGTTTATTCTATGTCTATTCTATTCTATTCTATTCTATTCTATTCTATTCTATGTTTATTCTATTCTGTTCTGTTCTATTTCTGTTCTATTTCTGTTCTATTCTGTTCTCTATTCTTAATCTTTCTTTTTCTTTTCTTTTTTTCTATCCTTTTTTTCTTTTTCTTTTGTTTTCTTTTCTATTCTCTCCTCTTCTCTACTGTAATTGCCTTCTCTTCTTTAATTCTATCCTATCCTATCCTATTCTATTCTAGTTCTTCTCCTCCCATTTTCCCAGCAACAAGCACACTGTGAGGAGGGTTGGGCTGAGAGAGGGATGGACTCCTCCACTGAACAAAGGATAGTGAATTTTAAAGTTCAGCCAGTCCTCGACTTGCAACAGTTCATTTAGTGACCATTTAAAGTTACAACAGCACTGAAAAAAGTGACTTATGACTGTTTTTCACACTTAACAATGGTTGCAGCGTTCCCCCCATGGTCATATTGATGACGGTTGCAGTGAACCGGGGTTGTGTGATCCCCTTTTGCTACCTTCTGACGAGCAACATCAGTGGGGAAGCCAGATTCACTGAAGAACTGTGTGTCTAATTTAACAACTGCGGTGATTCGCTTAACAACCGAGGGAAAGGAAGGTCGTAAAATGGGGCAAAGCTCACTTAACAAATGTCTCACTTGGCAGCAGAAATGTTGGGCTCTATCGTGGTCGTAAGTTGAGGACTACCACCTGCAATAAACCGTACTATTGTTAAAATACTCCGTACACACTGATACATACTAAAAAGGACTTTTTTTTTTTATTTAGGTGTCCTGTTGCACTTCCAAGATCCGGCCCTTCAGCTCAGAAATCTCTATTTTGTCGATCCCAAATGGCTGTGTAAAATCATAGCCCAGGTCAGTCTCAGTTGTCTTTTGGGAAAGCGCCTTGGCGGTGTCTCCATTGTCATCTCTCCCACCTTGTGTTCCCTGCCTTGGCTAGGTTATGTTTCCTGAGACCATAATTAAGCACATGCTTAGTCCAAACAACCCTCTTTTTATTTCAACAGCTGGGAATTATGTGCATTCCCAGCCCGTTATGAGTCCCAAACAGTCCCTCGAGATAAGCACCCACCTTTATCTCCTTTTAATTGCTGCCAACTAAAGTGCCAAATTAACTGTAAAAACCAACCAAAGTACAAAGTCCAGACAGAGCTTCAAGGTTTAATCCGAACAGAGCGAACAACGTTGCTTCCTGCAAAGGCTCCTGTCCCTTTGCTCCTTCTTTATGCCTTATGGGAGGGGCCAATCACCTTCAAGCCAAGTCGCCCTTTTATCTTAACTGCTCTTGCCTTCTGGCAGCTCTGTGCAACACATACTGGGAACAGGCTCCCCTTGCTCCTCTTCCTCGCTGCTGCCAGATACTCCCAGATGGCCCTGGCTCCATCTCTGTATTGGATGCAGGACCCTCGTCCGAGTCTTCCCCAGACTCCCGGACTGGCCCATGTCCCTCCCCACTGTCCGACTGCTGCCGTCTGCTGGCAGATCACAACACATTGTTTTTCTCTTATCTTCCAGGTCTGATAAAATTTTTTCTGTACGATATTTAGTTTGTTTGGGGAAAGTTAAAATGCAAAACACCCCAAAATTACAGACAATTCATTGAGTGGCCATTCAGAGTTACGATGGTCCTGAAAAAAAGTGACTTTACGACCGTCTTTCACACTTTTTCATGACCATTGCAGCATTCCCCACAGTCACGTGATCAAAATTCAGATGCTCGGCAACTGGCTCATGTTGATGACAGTCGCCGTGTCTTGAGGCCCTTTTGTGACCTGAGAAAGCAAAGTCCACGGGGGAAGCCAGATTCATTAAACAACTGGGTTACTAACTTGTCAGCTGGAGTGATTCACTTAACAATGGAGGCAAAAAAGTAAAATGGGGGCAAAACTCACTTACTAAATGTCTCCCTTAACAATGGAAATTTTAGGCTGAATTGTGATGATAAATCGAGGACTATATTTAAAAAAACAATGAAAAAATAAAAAGACATTTTAAAAAATTGTCTTAGGAAAAAAAGACACATAACAGCCTCCCTAACTGAATGCTGATGAATATAATATGACAATATTAATTTCCTACGCCTTATAAAACAGGCCAGAAGAATTCTAAACAATTACTAAATCTGTTTACAAATTGTTAGCCTGTCATCTAATGACTGTCACAAAACAGTTAACAGGGAAAACAATAATAAGGATATTGTATAAAGGTATAAAAATAATATGAATACAGGTTTGAGAAACTTTTCAGTAGCTCTTCATTCACATTTTTTTAAAAAAATACATTTTTACTTTTATTTCTTTACATACATCATTAGGTGAACAGTGTTGTTCCAGGTCATTTAACATTTTAATAATAAACATGACCCTAACTTTAATATTACCATTTTTTATCTAATTTAATATTAATTTAATATTACATGTATCAGCTTTTGTTTATTCAATATTCTCATATATTACTTAGTATCATTCTCTATATTTTTAATATCATTTTTGTATTATACTTTTAATAGTCATATTTGTGGAGTTTAACAAATTACATCATTCAGGTATTCATATATTCATCTTAGGTTGTATTATCCAATATTTATCCCCTTTTAATATTAGTTGTGCCACTGTTATATTTTTCACACAAGTCCCTCTCTAATCTCATTATAGTACATAGGTTATATTTTCCATCTTATAGTCATTTAACAGGCTATACATTCTAATAACAATATGTATATTTTTATCTATTACTATAATTCATTTACGTTCTTGATAGGAGAGAAATAATACTGCTTTGTGTGTAACAGTTTTGTGTGTGAGGCATTACGATTGTACCTTATGATTTATGATTTATCCCTTTTTATGATTTGTGATCTATCACTTTGTTACTTGCATGTACACTGAGAGCTTTTGCACCGGAGACAAATTCCTTGGGTGTCCAATCACACTTGGCCAATGAAGAATATTCTTCTTCTTTTGTATTTGAAAACGAAGCGGAAAGCTCGACGTATGACATGATTTTTAAAACTAAGCCAATCGGAGTGAGGTTTGTGAGATGGATTTCTCTTCCGTAGATCTTGACGGTGAAGGTGGATGGCTTTACCAAATACCCCAAAGGGATCATAAAGCGTTCTGATGTTGAAAAATCCCTGCTAAAGAACAGTAAATTCCCTGAGATTTGCAAGTGCCAATACTTCAAGCTTCTAGAGAAATTCCAAATTGCTTTGCCGTTAGGGGAAGATCAACTGCTTATTCCAAGCAGGTAATCAAAAATTAGAATTGATTGTTACATGGGCATTGTCATGCCCTTGGTAGAGTTGGATTCTGAGGGAGAGGAAGAACAGCCTACAGGGAGTGGAGGTGTGGCTCTGGAGGATGTGGAGGAGGCTGGGGAAGGGCACAGGCCGGCTGGGCAGTCAGAGGAAGAACCAGGCCCATCCCCTCTTCATCCTAGGACACGCAAGGAGGAATGGAGAAGGCAACAACTTGGCTTACGAGAGAGGAAGCGGCCATGATCCCCCTCATTGGTTGCAGCTGGGGAGACTAGTATATAAGAGAGACAGTTAAAACACAGCATTGCCAGAAGCAAAGTGTCTTTTATTTTGGGCTGAAGTTATCTTGGTTGGTGTCCTTCTAACAGATTGTGCCTTGTTATCTCCCTGAAGTTGGTAATTACTTATCTTGGTCCGTTGTGGAAATTCCTTCATTGTAGTTTGTTTTAGTTTTTATTTCACCTTTATCTGCTCATTAAGTTCGGACTGTATTGCTTTCTTTTGAAGACTATTTTTGAATACATTTTATCTCCAACTGAGAATTATTGAACAGTGGGGCCAAGTTGGAGGCATTAAAGGACATTTATTTATGTTTTGGATTTTGTTACGTTTGTGTTACACTCTGGGTCATCACAGGCATTTGCAGGGGGTACAAATAACATCTCATACATTATAACTTCATTAAGAGACGATGTGAATTATTAAATTTGCAGAGTCCTTGGTGCTCTCTGAGCTTGATTGTTTTCTTGCAGATGTTTCACGACCCAACTAGATAACATCATCAGTGCTAGAAGGGAGTGGGGTTTGCTCTCATTTTATATACCACTGGCTTTCCCTGTCAGTGTTGCTGGGAATGGTCTGGGTGATTCCTTACTATTGTATACTGTTAGCTTATTTGTCTGAGTTGGTAGTTCCTTGCCTTCTTTGCTTCTTGATTGTTAGAAAGGAAACAACATTCCAAAATAACCTCCCCACCAATGATCAACACACAGAGGAGCAAAGATTAACCCTAAGATTAACATTAGACCCACAATCAAGATGCAAATAATACAAAACTCACTTCCTACTAGCACTGATAATCTAGTTTGGTCATGAATCATTTGCAAAAGAAACCACCAAGCTCAGAGAGCACCAAGGACGCCACATGCCAATCCTGAACTACAAATATTCTCCTTTGTCAGTATCAGAATAGAATAGAATAGAATAGAATAGAATAGAATAGAATAGAATAGAATAGAATAGAATAGAATAGAATAGAATAGAATAGAATAGAATAGAATAACAGAGTTGGAAGGGATCTTGGAGGTCTTCTAGTCCAACCCCCTGCCTAGGCAGGAAACTCTACACCATTTCAGACAAACAATTATCCAACATCTTTTTAAAAACTTCGAGTGTTGGAGCATCCACAAGTTCTGGAGACAAGTTGTTCCACTGATTAATTGTTCTCACTGTCAGGAAATTTCTCCTTAATTCTAAGTTGCTTCTCTCCTTGATTAGTTTCCACCCGTTGCTTCTTGTTTTTTCTTGGTAACCGTTTGCTTTCTTTAAATCGTAATATGTGAAATGGGTATTCACAATAGGTAAATATATAGATTGGAAATTATAGGTTTCCACTGGAGAGGGAGTCAAGAGAGGAATAAGCCTAGAGTTATTACGTTGCCACAAGTTCCATTCCACCCTGAGCTACAAATATTTTCTTTTATTGTTTGATTTGTATCGGGGTCACCGAAGCAAATTTAGACATTTGCTACCATTTGTGCAACAATCCCAAGGTGCACAATAAATCACAGGGACTTTTTAGTCCCTTATGTCCGGCAATAATTATAACTCAAAGAAGATAATCTGCTCCTTTTGACTGTCACCCCATTGTCAACTTGGGGAATGAAATTTTTTTTAAAAAAGTGAAAAATAGCTCCCCTTTAAATTTTCTTTCTTTCTTTTCTCTTTAAGCTTGTCAGATCAACGGCCTGTGATAGAATTGCCTCACTGTGAAAACTCTGAGCTTATTATAAGATTGTATGAGATGCCATATTTTCCAATGGGATTTTGGTCCAGGCTAATTAATCGACTGCTTGAAGTGTCTTCATACATGCTTTCTGGAAGAGGTACAAGAATGGAAGGAAAATAGCTAAATCTGTTCAAAAAGTCTGTGTTCTTAAGAAATTAGCTGAATTACCACTTAGTTCCATGATCGGTATTTGGTTTTATTTTTGGTTTAAGATTTTTTTGTTGAGTTATAAGATAAAATAAGATATAAAATACGAAAGTAAATAGGAAAGCAGTGGGAAGGAAGAGAGGGGAAGAGAAGTGAAGTAGGATTAGGAAAAAGAAAAATAAGCATTCCATCAACTCCATCAAGTTCTGCAAACGTTCATCCATAGTAGGAATCAAAGTATCCTTCCACTTTTGTGCATACAATAATCTTGCTGCTGTCAACATATATAACAAAGTCCCAAATTTTTTTCTCCAGGTCTTTTTTCCATTAGACCCAAAAGGAAACATTCTGGTTTCATCTTTATCTCCATTTTCAAAATTTTCTGAATTAAAATATGAATCATACTCCAAATTTTTCCCATGTATTACATGTCCACCATAGATTATTCTTACTTTTACACTTCCAACATTCATTTGACATACCTTTGTACATCTTAGATAACTTATCTGGTGTTATATACCAGCAATACATCATCTTATAGAAATTTTCTATATAATTTAATTTAATGTAAATTTTAAACCCTTTGTCCACATGTTTTCCCATTGTTCAAGCATCACATTACTTCCAAAATTCTTTGCCCACTGAATCGTATGATGGGTATTTGGTTTTAAAGTCACTTACACGATTGCTTAATTCACGTTACGTTTTTAGCAGGAGCTCTGAGATGCTGTAGGCTGAACCAAATTTGATACAGAAAATATTGCTTGCATTTGTCCAATTTCAATGGGAACTACTTTTGGGTACAAAGAGATAAAGATCAGGCTGTTATATGACATTTTGGAATGGTTATCCTGGTTTTGTTGCAAAGGATCTTCCAACAGAAAGGCACTTCTGTGAATTGGAGATAGGTAGCTAGATTATGAATATTTATAAATGCAAACTTAAATATTTAAGGGACTTCATTTAGGGATCTGGAACACATGTGTTATTTACCTAAGACATACCTAATGCCATGTAGGTTCTAAGACATTTTATACTTAGAATCCTAAAACTATGAAGGGTCTCAGACATCCTGTCTCATATCTTCATAATATTAGGATTCCAAACACTGTTAATTTGTGACAGTAGAAATAATTTGGGCCAAGGTAGATATTTAGATTAATGTGAAGGTCAAAAAAGTAGTATTTAAACCCTAAGGAAGCAGGGGTACTACATGTATTGATCTCATGATGACTAAATATTGAGAAAAGTTCCCAACCTGATATTTGAACCTGAGGCTTGTTCCAGATTTTTCCATTCTTGGGCTCAAATTAATTAAGATTGCAAAAAGTTATTGTTAGTATAGGCTGGGAAAGATGACTGTTTTTCTTGTTTTTGCATACTTCATGTTTCTAACTCTCCTCTTCTCAAAAAACATTTTCCCCCCAATCTGTGATGAAAAAAATATTTTTTAAGGATCCTGTTTGGATAGATTGAGACTATAAATTTATCCCGCGCATAAAATCATGCCAGAGAAAGGGATCGTATGTGAATTTACAATGTATATGTGTGTGTGTGTGTGTGTATAGATATATATATATAAACGGACTTAACATCCCTCCTTTTCTTCTTAGAACGAGCTCTTCGCCCTAACAAGATGTACTGGAGGCAAGGCATATATATGAACTGGTCCCCAGAAGCTTACACCCTGGTGGAATCTGCAGTTCTGGAAAACAGCCTAAACAGCTTTTTAAAAATCACGGTCCCTTCTTGCAGAAAAGGTTAAATATTCGTCCTAACCTTCTGGAGGGAGGGGGGAATTAAGATGTTGTGTTGTGGCCTGTCGGCCACCAGCCCCTCCAGCAGCTGAATCAGAGGAGGAGGAGGAGGAGGTGTGGGAGTCAGGGTCAGTATCAAGGCAACCTGAGGGCTCTGAGGGGGAAGAGGGAATGGAGCTGGCACAGAGAGAGGGAGACAGAGGCGGAGCCTGGGCTGTCCATCAGCCCTCAGATGGGGAGTCAACAGTCCCCAGGTCTGGATGTGGCTGATGAGGAAGAGGAGGAACAGCTGGGCCCAGTGCCTGATGCGTGGATGTACAGAAGGCAGAGGAGAGGAGAGCAGTGGAAATCTATGGGCCGGTCCTTGGGACAGACGAGCCACCACTGCTAGTTAGCCCCACCCTAGCTCTGGGGATAAAAGGCAGGGGGCGGAGATGAATAGATGTGGCAGACAACTATTCATCCTCCCTGCTGGACAGACTTGTTAGCCTGAGGAGAGAGAGAAACTTTTTGCCAGGGCGACTGGCGCCCTTAATAAAGGAATCATTGCTTCAACTACAGAAGGGTTTGTCGTGTTTGGGGAGCTGGGTCAGAACACGTTGTGTTTCTAATTACAGGTGCAGCAAAACACAATTTTTACTCCTCTTTTTTTTTTTTTTTTACCTCCCTGACTTTCTCAAGGTTGCATCATTTTGGGGCAAGTTGTAGATCACATTGATTCTCTTATGGAGGAGTGGTTCCCGGGTTTACTGGAAGTAGACATTTGTGGCGAAGGAGAAACGCTGTTGAAGAAATGGGCTTTGTACAGCTTTGAGGACGGAGAAGAACATCGGAAAATATTGCTTGATGACTTACTTAGAAAGGCAGAGGAAGGTAGGTTTATTACAGTATTTCGACCAATCCATTCCAAAATACTGTTTCGGTTTACAGTAATAAATGTATACCTCTTACTGTCAATTTCATAGTATTTTTTTATGTCAAAATAATAGTCTGATCACTCTCTAGCATGCAGCAAGAATCTCTCTATATAAAAGCAAAAGACCACTCATGCATCATCACAAAATCTCCAAAACCATTAAGCCTACAAACTTGAAATTTGGCCCGTATGTTCCTCTTGTCCATTCATGTAGCATGAAACCAGGGGTGGGATGCAAATATTTTTTACTACCGGTTCTGTGGCCATGGCCATGTGACTGTGTGGGTGTGGCTTCTTTTTTTTGCAGCACCCCCCGTCTTTTTTTAGTCTTTTTTGGTTGCCCTGCACAGGAGAACGGAGCTGGAAAGCAGGTTAGCGGGGTGGGGAGGGAATGGAGATTTTGCAGTAACCCTCCCCCAGGAGTGGGGAGGGAATGGAGGTTTTACAGTATCCTTCCCCTGCCACGCCCATCAAGCCACACCCACCACACCATGCCCACCAAGCCACGCCCTCAGAACCTGTAGTAAAAAATATTGCATCCCACCACTGCTCCAACTGCTTCCAACTGTTATTGTACTCTATTTTACAGTGGAATTTGGTTTGATGTGTCGGTGATTAAGAAAGTAGAGGTTCTACAGCGGGGGTGTCCAACCTTGGCAACTTTAAGACTTGTGGACTTCAACTCCCAGAATTCCTCAGCCAGCTTTGCTGGCTGAGGAATTCTGGGAGTTGAAGTCCACAAGTCTTAAAGTTGCCAAGGTTGGACACCCCTGTTCTACAGTATTAGTTTATCTTTGCGTTTAACTGATTACACTTCCATATCTATTCTTCTTTATCCATCAAGGTGACCTCTTAATAAATCCAGATCAACCAAAGTCTACTGTTCCAATAGCTCAAATTGCTCCCGATTTGATTTTGGCCGATTTACCTAGAAACATCATGCTGAATAATGATGAACTGGAATTCCACCAAGCTCCAGAGAACCTTCTCGGTAAAGGCAATCGTTGTGTTGCGTCCTACAGCTAAGAAAGACAAACAGTGCACCCAAAGCTCTTGAGGCCAAAGACTTCGTTTAAATGAAATTAGGAATCTTAATGTAACAGTTGTTTGTTGATGAAGTTGAGGGAGATTTTTAAATGCTGCATCAGACCCTGGTAGTGATATTCCTTACCTGCAATCAACCTTAAAAATAGCAATATTTTTAATTTAATTGGCATCGTTAGAAATGTTCTATGAACTTAGGAATTTCATTCAGGAGGTAAGGTAGAATTATTTTGGAGTACGCTCAATATGGATGCACAAGCCTAGAAAAACCAATCTAAAAGAAAAATTTTCTACCAGTGAGAAAAATTAATCAGTGTTTGAGTGCTCCATCACTGGAAACTTTCAAGAAGAGATTGGACAGCAGTTGTAAGGAATGATATAGTCTCCTGCTTGAGTAGGGGGGGGTTGGACTAGAAGACCTCCAAGGTCCCTCCCAACTCTGTTACTTTGTTATCTATATATATAAAAGTGAAATACCACGCACGCATCATCACAAAATCTCCAGAACTGTAAAGCCTACAAACTTGAAATTTGGCACGTATGTTCCTCTGGGCTTCTAGGTGCTCACTAAGAAAGGATTTTTCGAAATGACCATCAGAGCATTAGTATTTCCTATATTATTATTATTAACAAGCTCTGATGGTAAGTTGTTCTACTCCCCCTCCCCACCTGAAAAGAAATCTCTCCCAAATGCAAAACACAAGCAGAGAGGAGTTTCAATTTTAGTTTCACAGCAGCAAGCAGCTTTAGTACAGAACAGTTGAGCTAAGCCACACCCAGGCTCCTTGCTGTCTCCTCCTTGTTCACACAGAAAATACTGTTTCACTTTCCAAACAGCCCTCAACTCTCTCACACAGACTGACAGGACGCTAGCCAGATGAATACCGATGGATGCTGGTAGGCAGAGGCAGAATTTCTCCCCCCTTATTTTCCTCCCCAAAAACTAAGCTCAACTACATAGTTTCGTAGCGAAGCATGGGTACCCTGCTAGTTCAGTATATTTTACAAATTCAATCTTGCTGGTTTGAGGGGAATTCTATCAAATTAAAAATTAATTATTTCAGCTCTGATTTCTTAACCTAGAATATGCCAAAACGGTGTTTCGACTATCTAGGCAATTATTCTGCTATAAATTCAGGAAATGTAGCCTATTTTTTTAAAAAAATATTGTCTCATATTTTCTGTCGGAAAGGCGATGGGGGATTTGGATCTGTGTATCGTGCTGTATATATTGGTGAAGAAGTAGCTGTAAAGATTTTTAATAAACACACGTCCCTTCGGCTTCTGAGACAGGTGAGTCAATTCGCAGTCTGCAAAATAAATCACAAAGCCATAAATTACCGTGTAGAAATCACAAGAGCGCAACTTAATTAATGGCTACCGACCTTGTAGCCGACAGGGGTCATTAATTATTGGTGGCAAATATCCTCATACAGGCCAAACCATTTTCAACGTGGCCTATTGTGGCATGATTCCAGAATAAAACTAGGGTTTGCTAGGTGTTTTTTTTTTTCCCGTTGCTGATTTTGGGGGAATAAATTATTTATTTTCAACTATTACATTTTTTTAATGTCTGCTTTTTCTTTGTCGATGCAAGAGCCTTATCAACTTCTCTGAAACCGTTTGTGACGCTTGGGATCTGTGAGGCAGAGACTTGGCTGGGAAAATCTCTCTGTAGCATACGCTGCAAACATACCATTGTGTCTGTGGAGATTCTCACTCATCCAGGTCATGGTTGCCTCAAACGTTGTTGTTTTAGATGTTACGGTTGTTCTTCTTCTTCTTCTTCTTCCCCTTCCTCTCCTCCTCCTCTCCTTCTTCTTCTCCTCCTCCACAACCTTCACTTCATCCTCCTCCTGCTCTTCCTCTACCTTAACTTTCTCCTCCATCCTCCTCCTCCTCTTCCTCCTCCTTCACTTTTCCTCCTCCTCCTCCTCCTCTTCTTCTCATCCTCCTCCTCCTTTCTCCTCCTCCTCCCCACCTTCACTTTCTCCTCCTTCACTTTCTCCTCCTTCCCTCCATCCTCTCCTCCTCTTCTCCTCCCTCCTTCTCTTTCTCCTTCATCCTCCTCTCCTCCTCCTCCTCCACCTTCACTTTCTCCACCTTCACTTTCTCCTCCATCCTCCTCTTCTTCTCCTCCTCCTCCACCTTCACTTTGTCCTCCTCCTTCCTCCTCTGCCTTGTCCTCCCTCCTTCCTCCTCCTCCTCCTCCTCCCCTCCCTCCTTCCTCCTCCCCCTCCCTCCTTCTGAAAAAAAAACACAGTCCAGTTGCCTTTTGAAAAGAGCATCTTTGATCCACTATGGCCCAGAAGACCGTGAATCTCCATAGACATTTGGCCATACCCTTCGGGGTGGACACCCTTCAAAACCTACCCTTCCAACCCTCCCACAACCGATGAAGCTTCTTGGATGAGAAGTGAAACTTCTTCTTCCTCCTCCTCAAGGAAAAAAACCAAACCAGGCCAGCCCAGTTGCCTTGCGGGGGTTGTGGGGGGAAAAGCACTTTTGAGAAAGCATGGCAGGAGTATGGCTGTCCTTTCACTTCCGTTTTGCTGTGCCTAGGAACTGACGGTGCTTTGTCACCTCCACCACCCAAGCCTGGTATTCCTGATGGCTGCGTCTGTGCGTCCCCGGATGCTGGTCATGGAATTGGCCCCCAAGGGCTCCTTAGATCAGTTGCTGCAGCAAGAAAACGCCGGTCTAACCAGAACCTTACAGCACAGGATAGCTCTGCATGTGGCGGATGGCTTGAGGTAAAAAAATACCAAACCTCTTCCTTTTTCAGTATGTATGAATGTATCTCCCTCCCTCCCTCCCTCCCTCTCCTGTCTCTCTTTCTCTCTCCCTTTCCCTCTTTCCCTCTCCCTTTCTCCCTCTCCCTCCTTCCCTCCCTCTCTCTCTCTCTCTCTCCCTCTCTTCCTTTCCTCCTCTCTTTCTCTCTCCCTCCCTCTCCCCCTCTTTCTCTCTCATTCCCTCTCCCTCCCTTTCCCCCTCTCTCCCTCCCTCTCTTCCTCTCTCCCTCTCCCTCTTTCCCTCTCCCTTTCTCCCTCTCCCTCCTTCCCTTCCTCTCTCTCCCTCTCCCTCTCTTGCCTCTCCTTTCCCCCTCTTTCTCTCTCCCTCCCTCTCTCCCTCCCGTTCCCTCTCCCCCTCTCTTTCCCTCTCCCTCCCTCTCCCCATCTTTCTCTCCCTCTCCCCTTCTCCCTTTCTCTCCCTTCCTCTCCCCCTTTCTCTCTCATTCCCTCTCCTTCCCTCTCCCTTCTCCCTCCCTCCCTCTCTCCCCCTCCCTCCCTCTTTCTCTCTGTCTATACATCTATATCTATATAAGGTGCCCAATAGCAATAGCACTTAAATTATATACTGCTTCACAGTGCTTTACAACTCTCTCTAAGCAGTTTACAGAGTCAGCCTATTTCCCCCAACAATCTGGGTCCTCATTTTACCCACCTTGGAAGGATGGAAGGCTGAGTCCAGCTTGACACAGTGAGGACTGAACCCCTGGCAGTCAGTAGAATTAGCCTGCAATACAGCATTCTAACCATTGCGCCACCATACTTCACCAATCATGATAACTTGTGGCCTTCAACTGCCAGAATTCATGACCGGCTTGGAAATTTTGGAAGTCCACAAGTCTTCAATTTGCCAAAGTTGGACACCCGTGCTCTAAATCTTTGGGATATAAGCACCCATTATATGTACCTGGTGTTATTTCTACTCCTCTCAGTGCCTCTCTTATTTTCTTTTTCATAACAGGTATCTACATTCTTCCATGATCATCTATCGCGACTTAAAGCCTCACAACGTCTTGCTGTTCACGCTTTATCCCAATTCAGCGGTCATTGCCAAGATCGCTGATTACGGCATTTCCCAATATTGCTGCCGAATGGGAATAAAAACCTCCGAAGGCACACCAGGTACCAACAGCTTAGTAGCTCCTACATCTGAGTAACAAGGACTTTCTGAGGTTCTCAGGTGAAATTGGAAGTTGAATACGCATTCAGAAGTTCTAATTTATGTCTGTTAGTGTGTGTTGCCAGTGGGTTTTTGTTACAAGGTTTTTCTAACTGTCTTGATTTTCAGTAGTTAAATTCTATTTATTTTGAAGTTTTATTTCTTGTCCCTTTCTTGTGACTCGTTTTCTGTGTAGCATTACTAATCGATTGGTATTTGTATATCAAATTTGTTCACGCATACAGTATGTATATATAGTGTGATTTTATATAGCTTATTCACAGGGGTGGGATTCAAATTTTTTTAACAACCGGTTCTGTGGGCATGACTTAGGTGATGGGCATGGCTTGGTGGTCATGTGACTGGGTGGACATGGCTTGGTGGTCATGTGACTGGCTGGGCGTGGCCAACTCAACATCACTCACATCGAGGCACGCATCTCCTCACCTGGCCTCTCATGACTGTGGGGATGTTGCAACAGTCGTAAGTGTGAAAAATGGTCATAAGTCACTTTTTTCAGTGTCATTGTCACTTTGAATGGTCACTCCACACAAGCAAAGTACCAGCAAAGGAGAGGAAAAAAACTCCAGAGACATTCCTGAGACAGGAAGTCCAGTCCTACCAAAAAGGTAATAAGGGTCAACGGAGAGGAGTTTCTGTAAGCAACACCAGAATATTTCCTTCCTGCCTTCCTTACAGGATTAGGCCAGTAATTTCTTCTAACAACCGGTTCTCCAAACTGCTTAGAATGTTAACAAGCGATTCTAGCGAATTCAGGTGCGAACCTGTAGAATCCCACTGCTGCTTATTCATACCTTCTAAAGTAATAAAGCCTTTTTATATACTGGGAAAATAATAATAATATTTTGATTTTCTTGTTTATGTGTTCTGAAGACATTTAATATCATTTAAGATTCTTAAATTAAAACAAGAACAGCATCTGCCTAATAAAGACCGTAACAATTAATGATTCGTGGATTATTTTTCTTTCCTTTTTAAAAGGATTTAGAGCACCAGAAGTTGCAAGAGGAAATGTTATTTACAACCAGCAAGCTGATGTTTATTCATTTGGCTTGCTGCTGTATGACCTTTTGACAGCTGGTGGGAGAATATTAGAGGGCATAAAATTTCCTAATGAATTTGATGAATTAGCTATCCACGGAAAGCTGCCAGGTATGTTCCATTTCCTTCCTGTCTGGTTATTATACGCAATATACATTTGTACTTTTGTAATAATCTACTTTATCTTAATCTGTCCAGCAAATGTAAAAACAAAACACAGAAACAAGTGCATTCTCAGTCCTAATTTGGATATGTTTGAATTTTATTTGATTTTTTTTTTAAATAAAGGTAAAAGGTTATAATGCAAAAAACTCCAAATCTGGATTATAAGGAAAACTAGAATCTTAAGCATTTTTTTAAAAAAAATTCTGTTCAGTCATGTCCAATAATTTCTGTAGCTCAAGTTTGAACTGCAGAGTCCTTCATGCTCTTTGAGCTTGGTGGTTTTCTTGCAGATGTTTCATTAACCAACTAACCAGAACATTCCCAGGGCTAAAACCAAGCACTGATAATGTTATTTACCTTGGTAATGAAACATCTGCACTCTGCAAGGAAACCTGTTGGAATTCATTGTTGGAATGTATTTCTATGCAACCACTACAGTAGTATTCAGCCAGTAGTTGGCAGTGTTTACAAGTTTGGATCTATGCTGTTTTGTCCTAAGTAGAGTTTCCTGTTTCCTGTTACAGTTGAACAGTTCAGCAGTAAAGCACATGGTGGCTGTAATGTTTGTTTGCTCTGTGATGCTATATATAAACATAATTTCTAACAAAACCACCAAATTCAGGTGGTGCTTTTGCAAAACAAATGTTAGTCTCTGTAATGCGATTCTCCAAATTACTCTCAGAATGATCTATTCTAGATCCTGTCAAAGAGTACGGCTGTGCCCCCTGGCCAAGATTTGAAGATTTAATTAAGAAATGTTTGAAAGAAAATCCTCAAGAAAGACCTACATCTGACCAGGTAGGCTCAGTAGACAGTAAATGAGACACTAATGTTCCCAGTGCTATAGATTTTAGCGTTAGGAACTTTTGTACCAACTCATAAAACATTCCTATGCCTATTTTTGAGTTGCCATAAACAAGAGGGGGGGGTGGAAATCTGAAGGAGAAATACAGCAGTTTAAAACCATTCCACATTTATCTCACAAAGATTGTAGCTAGGCTACTGCCTGGGAAAATCCTTCATTGGAGCACGTGATTGATGACACCCAGACTGTGAATGTGCTTCATTGGAGAATCTGATTTATGAAACACCCGGGGGGAGGGGGGAAACAGGATCACAGGTGACTGTGAATTACGTATGCCAGAGTTGGCTTCATTTTGGTTAATGCCGGCATGCTGCTCTTAATAAATCTTTTGGATTCTTTTGAAGCTTGGCTCGCGGCTCATGATTTAATTAGGGCATTCGCCGGAACCCTGACATTTTACATGCAAAAACATTTAGTAAAAGATAGACGCTCTTAAGATGCTATTGTGTTGTTGACTAACATCTAGTTATGGTCGCTATGATGTAAAAAAGATGTTGAGACTTTGGAAAAATGTTCAGAGAAGAGCAACGAAGATGGAGCTAAAGACTGAAGCTAAAACAAATAAAGAACGGTTGTTGGAACTGGGTATGTCTAATTTGATGAAAAGAAGGACCAGGGGTGACATGATAGCAGTCTTCCAATATCTCAGGGGCTGCCCCAAAGAAGAGGGAGTCAAGCTATTCCCCAAAGCACCTAAAGGCGGGACAACAAGGGATGGTAACTAAGCAAGCAGAGAAGCAACCTAGACCTAAGGAGAAATTTCCTAATAGTGAGAACAATTAATCAGTGGAACAACTTGCCTCTAGAAGTTGTATATGCTCCAACACTGGTAGTTTTTAAGAAGAGATTGGACAGCCATTTGTCTGAAATGCTAGAGGGGATTCAGACTAGAAGACCTCCAAGGTCCCTTCCCACTCTGTTATTCTACTCTGTTCTAATATGGTATCCGCAGGTCTATGAAATGTTGAACTCCGCAGAGCTGGTTTGTTTCCTGAGACACATTCCGGTGCCCTCTCCTTTTGCGTCGGAGTGCATGGTGGCTACAAACCAAAGTAGCAAGAAGTGCGGGATCTGGTTCGGAAGTGGTGGCAGAGGGGAAGCCCAGCTGTCCTTTGTCGATATAAATACCGATGAACGCACCTGTGAAGTAGGTTTCAAGGTTGACCTTCGAAGCAATGCTTCGTTATATGTTGGCTCAGTGCATCTGTGGACTTAGCCATGGAATGATACTGAATCTCATGGACCAGGGGTGTCAAACTCGATTTCATTGAGGGTCGCGTCAGGGTTGTGTTGGACCTGGGTGGGCGTGGGGAAGGGCGTGGCCAGGGCAGGTGTGGCCAGCTCAACGTTACTTGTGTCAGGACGCCTGAGGCAGCCCGAACGCTCTGCCAGCAAAAACAGGCTCCCGAGCTCCGTTTTCGGCTGGGACGGCTTCCTGCAAACCCTCTGCAGGAGTTTGGGAGGGGCTCACACGGCCCTCTCAAGCATCATTTTCACTGGCAGAAGCACCGCGGGTCAGATCGAAGCACCCCGCGGGCCAGAACTGGCCCCCAGGCCTTGAGTTTGACACCCCTGTCATAGACCACTGTTTCTCAACCATGGCAACTTTAAGACAGACGGACTTCAGCTCCCAGCATTCTCCATGGCTGGCTGGAGAATTCTGGGAGTTGAAGTCCGCCTGTCTTAAAGTTGTCAAGATTGAGAAACACTGCCCTAGATGCTTAATTCAAAGGTCAGCAACGCCCGGGACATGGTCCTGTACAAATGGCAGATGACCATACCCACACGCACAGTTCCACTTCTGCAAATGGCAGGCATGCACACAAGCGCGTGATGCTTCATTGGTGCGAGCGATGAGCACGCAAGCCCTCTGCTTGTGCAAGTGGAACTAGATCCATGATGGCGAACCTATGGCACGTGTGCCAGAAGTGGCAAGCAGAGCCATTTCTGCCAGCACATGAACTGTCGGCCAGAACAGATCCACTGTGCATGCGCATGCGCCTCCCTCCAGCCAGCTGATTGTTGGGTATCTGCTGGGGGGTGGTGAGTGCGCGAGAGACATGCGCGAATGTGCAGAGACACGTGCATGTGGGGGGGTTGTGCATGCATGCGCCGGGGTCATGCGTGCATTGCATTATGGGTGCAGGCACACATACGCGCACTTTCAGCATGTGACGATGAAAAGGTTAGCCATCACTGAACTCGATGGTTATGTAGAACCACCCGCTCTTTCTCTCCCCCTGCTACCGTGGTCACCGCCGGTCCACAAAACCAGGGAACCACTGCTTTAATTAATGAAGCCATTATAGTTCAAAGCCATCGAGCGCACCGTTAGGATTTATATTTCTGTTTATTTATTTATTTTTTTTGATGAATTCGTGGTCCAAAGCTTCCTCTTTTTCTCCCCTCCCTCTCTTCTCCCAGGACGTTGAAGATAGTAGGATATTGTGCTTGGCCTTGGTGACATTTTCTGCAGAGAAGGAGAACTGGGTGATTGCAGGAACCCAGTCAGGATCCCTGTGGGCCTTTCACACCCAAGATGGAGAGCGCAAGCATCGGTTTCACACGATGACAGATTCGGTCACCTGCCTTTACTGCAGTCCCCCGTCAAAGCATAAGTACGTGTCAGGCACAAAAGACCCCAGGTCCCTTTGTGAATGCCTAAATTAAATTGATGTATTGCTAAAAATCGACGTGCAGGAATCTTCTCAATGAACAGTCCCTGATTAGAGTTAGATAAGGGTCAAATGAATTCAAGGTGGGTTGGCTTAGTTTGCTTGTCGCTCAGAGGTGGGCTTCAGCAGGTTCTGACCCATTCTGGAGAACCAGTAGCGGAAATTTTGAGTAGTTCAGAGAACCGGCCAATCCCACCTCTGACTGTCCCCGCCAACCGCATCTATTCTCTGCCTCCCAAGTCTCAGCTGATTGGCTGGGTCTCCTTTGGTTGCCCTGCACAGGAGAACAGAGCTGGAAAGCAGGTTAGTGGGGTGGGGAGGGAATGGGGATTTTGCAGTATCCTTCCCCTGCCACACCCACTAAGCCATGCCCACAGAACTGGTAGTAAAAAAAAATTGAATCCCACCACTGTTGTGGCTACAAAGAGATTCTCTGCTGATGTCTCTTTTGATTCTGCCCCCAGGTTCTGCCATTCTTTCTACACCAGGGGTTGGCAACCCACGGCTCTGGAGCTACATGTGGCTCTTTCATCCTTTGCTGTGGCTCCCTGTCACTGGTTGAGAGGAGCTTCCGGTTAGGGAGAGGAAAAGCACAACATATCAGGAGACTTTATGGCGAGGGGCCAGTTTTCTGGTCGGCTCCACAAACGATAGGGCTTTCGGTTAGGACAGGTAGAGGGAAAAGGACGCCGTGCTAGGAGGAGACTCTATGGTGGGGGAACCGGAGTTCCGGTTGGCAGACGAAAAAGGGTGCTGTGCTAGGAGGAGACTCTATGGTGGGGGATTTGGAGTTCCGGCAAGCAAAGGAAAAAGGACGTTGTGCTAGGAGGAGAGACTATGGTGAGGGAACCGGAGTTCTGGTCAACTCCGCAATTGAACAGGGGGCTTCCGGTTAGGACCTCTGAGGCTCTTTGATTGTTTAAGGTTGCCGACCCCTGTCCTTCAATTTGGCTGAATTTAGATTCCATTCCATACTGCCCATTGCTTCAAAACAGTCTTAAAAATACAGAAGTGTTGATTTTTTGCGAATGAAACGACTTAGTTCTTCATCCCTATTTAGACATCATTGTATGATTTGAGCACCACGTGATCAGAATTACTGCTGACTTTTGGCACAGGGCTAATGGTGCGGCTGTTTTGAGGGGGACATATTTAGCTTGCCCTTTGAGTACACGGGCTGGCCATTTCAGCTTTTCTTATCTCCAGGGTTACACATTTAACTGCATGGCTTCAATGCTGCCAATCTTATTTCACTGAATTCATTTAATGCATTTAAATTTAAATGTAATTCATTTGTGCATTTCCTCCTTCCATTTCAGCAAGTACAAGAATGTCTTTTTGGTGGGCACAGCCAATGGACAGCTGGCCATTTTTGAGGACCGAGCAGTCAAGGTACATATTCACTGCAATCTTCCAAGAGATATGTAATCAGTGACAGACATGTTTGTAATAAACCCTTCACTTTGCATTAATATAGAAAGTTTATGCTTTCTTCAATTTTGACAGGTGCTACTCAAATAGTAGCAGGAAGAGAGGGAGCAATAAAACGAAATGGAATTGTATAGATCTGTGATGGTATACCTATGGCATGCCAAGGATCCTTGTAACCCTATTAATCTGTTTATTTTCTTTATTTTCTTGTGTTTTCTCTGCAGGGCCAATGTGCCACACCCTTAAAGACGGTTCTCGTTGGAAGTGACAGCACTCCACTGATGTGTTTAAGTGAATCAAATTATTCCTCGGACAAAAGTACAATCTGGGGCGGCTGTGGATCCAAAATATTATCATTGTCCAGCGATTTGGCTACCCACAAACTCATTGAGACGAAGACGAGTCAGTTGTACGTTTGACTTGCTTAGGTTTTTATCAGGTTGTCTCTCTTCTGGATTGCTTATCACCTTAATCCATTTGTGCCATGTGGCCTGTGTTGTAAACGCCACAACATCATTTTCTGATTTCCTTTTGTGTGTGTGTATGTGTGTATGTGTCTCAGGTTATGTCACAAGGACTACTGCAACGCCAACATTATTTCTATAGCGGTAGACAAGTTTATCTACTTGGCAAAGAAGGACAGCTATTTCGTGGAGATTTGGGATAGAAAGACGGAGAAGCTTTGTGAACTGATTGACTGCGTGCATCTACTCAAGTGAGTATCGGATATCCCACAGGGTCAGCAACGTCTCGCGAGGGGCTGAGATAACTGGGACAAATAAATCGCTCTGGTTTTTTGAACATCTAGATTCAGTCACAGTATAGCATCAACCTCGTGAAGTCTTCCGCTTTCCACTAGGAATTCAAAATGGACAGTGATTTATATATATGTGTGTGTGTGTGTGTGTGTGTATTTTCTTAAGTTTTCACGGGTACTTACATGTATGGTATTCAGCTTTGTTCGGGTATTTTCCCACGTCATTATAGTTGTGCTTTTAAAGTTGTAGCGACATTTCGGCAGAATCTCATCTGCCATCATCAGGCTTCTGTATTGTGTCCGTCTGTGGGTCAGGCTTTTGCAGCCGTTTCTGTTTTAAATTTGGTGCTGGCCTCGTGCTTTGATAGAATATTTTTTTCTTCATCCTGATTGGTTGGGAGCAAACTCCAAGACCAATAACACAGACCAAGACTCCCAACAAATCAGGATGAAGAAAAAAATCATTCTAACAAAGCATGAGGCTAGCACCAAATTTAAAACAGAAACGGCTGTGAAAGTCTGACACACAGATGAACACAATACAGAAGCCTGATGATGGCAGATGAGATTCTGCCGAAACGTTGCTACAACTTTAAAAGCACAAGTATAATGACGTGGAAAATACCTGAACAAAGCTGAATACCATACATATATATGTATATGTGTATGTGTGTGTATGTGTGTGTATATGGAGGTATATATTTATGTATGTACATAGCGTGTGTATATATATATGTGTGTGTTATGTAGGTGTTTAGGTAAATATATATTTTCTCTTGAGAGCAGGCAACAGAATTTCATTTTTAATGTGGGCCACTGTGTCACAGTAAAAAAATGACAATGTTATCTTATCTTACCTTATCTTATCATCTTAAATCTTATCTCTTATCTCCCATCTCTCATCTTTCATATATCTTATCATGTTATTCTCATCTCTTCTCTCTTCCAACTTATCTTATAATCTTATCTTATCATTTTATCTTGTCATCTTATCTTTCTTATATCTTCTCTCCTCTCCCCTTTCCTTCCCTTCTCTCCTCTCCTCTCCTTTCCTCTCCTCTTCATCTCATCATCTCATCTCATCTTAGCTTATCTTCCAAATAGAAGAACGTGATCTGACACAGTTTACCATTTAACTTTCTTATTAGTTTATCAAAGTATAAAACACAAAGGGACACCCCCCCCAAAAAAGCATGAACAATCTGACACGGTTTAGACATGTCACAACTTCCTGTTTTTCAGAGCCGGGGTACCAAAACTGAGTATGGAATCGAAACAGAAACTTGCTTACCCGGGACGAGTGAAGAGTATCTGTCTGCAGAAAAATACGGCGTTGTGGATCGGGACAGGAGGAGGCCACCTCTTACTACTTGACCTGTCCACGCGCCTCCCCATATGGATAATACAGGGTTTCTGTCGTTCGGTGAGATTCATGGTGACAACTCAACTAGGTAAATAGTGAAGCGTATATACCAAAAGAAAACCACGGTCGGTTTTAGCATCAAGACATTTTACTCCATGTTTGTTCGATCTGTCTTTGTGATGACCCGGAGTGTGACACAAAAATAACCAAGTCATAATAGAAGAAAGTCCCTCTAATGCTTCCAACTTGGCCCCAATGTCCAATTATCCTTGGCTGGATATCAAACTCGTAAAGAAAACAGTTTATGGAGGGAGTAAATGCAGTCCGCGCCCAAAGTAAACTTAATTTGAAATAAACCCAACACAAATCACACTGAAGGAATTACTACAGCAGGCAAGGATGATTAATTGCAGACTTTTGCCAGATAACGCAGCCATCACAGTTGGGAGGAAGCCAAAACACAGATAAGCTCTGACAAGAATGCACGCTTTGCTTCCAGCAACTTTGCTATGTGCAGTTTGTCCTTTTAACCAGTCCTCCCAGCTGCAGCCCATGAAGGGGATCAGGGCCCCTTCCTCCCCTGTAGACCACACCACTCATGTTTATCCCTTATCCGCTCCTCCCTGCGTGCCCTAGGATGAAGACGGGATGGGCCTGGATCTTCCTCTGAATGCCCATCTGGCCTGTGCCCTTCCCCAGTTTCCTCCACAACCACCGGAGCCACATTTCCACTCCCTGTCAGCTGTTCCACCTCTCCCTAGGAGTCAGACTCCACCAGGGGCATGGCAGTCTTTGGCCTTTACTGTAAGTAACAGGAAGAAATACTGTACATACAGGCAGGGGTGGGATTCTACCGGTTCAGCCCGATTCACCGAACTGGTTGTTACACCGGTTGAATCGCACCCCTGCATACAGGTACTCTTCAACCTACGACCACCATTAAGCCCCAACCGTATGTTGCTAAGCGAGAAATCCACTGAGTGAGTTTTGTCCCGTTTTACAACTTCCCTTGCCACCGTTGCTAAGGGAATCCCTGCAGTCGTTAGATTAGTATCCCGGTTGTTAAGTGAATTCTGGCTTCCCCACTGACTTTACTTGTCAGATGGTCACATAAGGGGATCGTGTGACTCCCCCCAGGGACACTGCAACCATCATAAATGTGAGTCAGTTGTCAAGCATTCAAATGTCAATCATCTGCCTCTAGGGATGCTACAACAGTCGTAAGTATGAGAAACGGTCGTAAGATGGGATCAACCTATTCTCCAAAGCACCTGAGGGCAGGACAAGAAGCAATGGGTGGAAACTAATCAAGGAGAGAAGCAACTTAGAACTAAGGAGAAATTTCCTGACAGGGAGAACAATTAATCAGTGGAATAATTTGCCTCCAGAAGTTGTGGATGCTCCAACACTGGAAGTTTTTAAAAAGATGTTGGATAACCATTTGTCTGAAGTGGTGTAGGGTTTCCTGCCTAGGCAGGGGGTTGGACTAGAAGACCTCCAAGGTCCCTTCCAACTCTGCTATTCTATTCTATATGCTGAGGCTGGTAGAAGCAAGATTTTCCTGATTTTTTTTTCCAAAATGGAGGAAAGACCTGCAAAGTCTCACACCCCACATTCTGGTGCATGCACAGAACTATTTCGGCTTTGACAGGAAGAATATAGGATTTAATTAATTTAATATAGGATTTAATTAAAATACTCATGTTTGTTTTTTTTAATTTAAGGCACCCTCAAAAATGTCGTTCTGGTCTTGGGTTATAGCCATGAAGAGGAGAATAAAGACAGACACATTAAAGGTAAGCCTGAGTCCGTACTTCATTTGTTCTAATTTTGCAGCAGGCCACAACGCTAGCGCTGGCAAGACGATCTGTAGGATGTGGTTAAAAAACAATAATAATAATAATAAAGTTTCAGTCATAGTCACGGCTGCTGTAGGAAGAAAAATCTGTCTGGTTTAGTTCCAAGCCGGGAGAGACTATATGCACTGGAAAATAAAATGGAGGGCTGACTGGAAGGAAGGACTCAGTTTATTGAGGAGCAGAATCGGCATGCGGTTCTGGGACAGCTGCCAAATTAGGATTTTTATACAGCTTACAGCAGGGGTGTAGATTTCATCAAGGGCCGCATCAGGGTTGTGTTTGACCTCGGAGGGCCGGCGGGGTGGGTGTGGCCATGGCCTGATACAGGACTCGTATTGGGGGCACCTGTGGTGGCCAAGAGCTAAGGCAGGACTTCCTTGAGACCCTCACTCTCTCTCATTATAATCTTCCTTCTGTCAGCGTTCCAGCAAACCTCCCTTCCTACCAATAACTCCTGAGACAGACATCTCAAAGGTTCCTTTTTATTTGGATAGTAAACTGACACATCTGTGGAATCCCGAATCTGAAAGTTTCGGGCTTCCTTGCAAAAGTAAAAGCTTCAAATCGATCCCCTGCACCCATCATCACATCACATGACCCAATCACCATCCGTCCCAAAGTAAGACTTCCTTTTCACTATGCACAACACTTCATGACCTTGAACCAGGAGAAGAGTTTTATTTCGTCTAACTAGATATTTTCCAATGATCCCCCCCCCCCATTCCCACTTTCCCAGGCTCAGTTATGGCAGCGTGGGAGCATCGGATCTCAATATGGTTTCCAAAGCTGACACCTCCCTTCCTCCCTCCCTCCCTTCTTTCCTTCCTTCCTCCCTCCCTCCCTCCCTCCCTTCTTTCCTTCCTTTCTTTTTCTTCTTTTTCCTTCCCTCTTCCTTCTCCTTTCTTCTTCCTTCCCCTCCTCTTTCCTTCCTTGCTCTCTTCCCCTCTTCCCTTCTCTTTCTTTCTCTTTCCTCTTTCCCTTTCTTTTCTTCCAGGCTCAAATGCAAAAGGGGAATCGTTTCTCCTTTTGTTTTGTTTTGAATTTTAGTTTTGCCAGCCCTCTGCTTCATTGGTAGAGGCACCACGGGCCAGTCCTTCACTGTTTCCAGGCTGGCCCCACGGATCAGATCTAAGTACCCCGCTGGCGGGATCTGGCCCACAGGCCTTGAGTTTGACACCCCTGGTTTAGAATATTTTGTCATTTTAAGGTTTGCTTTGTGGGCTTTTATTACGTGATTGGTTTTACTTGTTGCACAAAGGTTCATGATGGGTCTTCATTATTGGCTTCCTTGGTCCTAATCCTGTCAGGCAGGTGTAATTGATTTTATCCTGTTATCTATTGCCTCTAGCCTGCCTTTCTTAATGAACTGATATTGTCACTTTTCTCAATGAACGGAGTTAATGTCCTGTCTGGTCCTTCTTTATCCCATCAGCTGGAGCTGAAGATGTTTTGTTGATGAATTTCTTAATGGGCCCAAAATATCCATCTCTAAAGACTTCGGGCATCTGCTGGAGGCTGTTGGGAGCCGCTTTCTGTCTTTGTTAAAATTTTTCTCCATTTCTCCTTTGGGGAAATATAACATTCTGCCGCTTTTAATTATCATTCATCATCTTCTTATAATGACCCCGTAATCCCTTGCGGGGTGGAGTCTGGGCAACCGAATGGAGCTAGCAGAGTGTTTTAATGGCCCAATGCCCTTCCTGTCACCAGTACGGAGTTTTGTTCAGCCGATATATTCTCATTGTGCCCAGAGAGAAAAATATCTGCCTCTACCTAGGATTGAATTCACAGATTGTGAGGCGAGGGCTCCACTAAGCCACCACACCACTCTTCCATAAGCTATAAAGATATTAATTTATTCATTCTCCCAATTGCAAGTCAACCACATCAGTAATCCAGATAATTATTGAAATGATATAAATCTAAATCATTTTTCCCTCAAAGACATTGATTGTACCAGCTATCACTGTTCTCCTTACAAGCTGAAAGGAAACAAGTGAAATATGGTTTGAATTCTGATAAGTAATTTATCGTAGAAAAATCTAAGGAGTTATTAGGAAAGAATTCCAGCAACCTTCATGTATCTGTGGCTTTCTTGGGATCAACCAATTTTAGTTTAAATAAGGCCAAACCAGATTAGTACAATAACTATCTATTCAACTTGTGTATGAAAAGTGAGACTTATTTAAAGTGAAATCAAAGTTCACATTTTTGGTAATTTTTTTCTCCTACTCATGCTAAGAAATATGCCTACCTCTCTATTTTGGCTCCTGTTTTTAAAAGACAGCGAATGCAAGCACTGACAAATGTGCCCAGCATTTTTGTCTTTGTAGTATCTTCGTTGATTATTTTTTAAATGACTTTTTTTTCATAGGGATACCGTCTTCTGTGTCCGTCTGGGATGTGAACCTGTCACATGAAGTGCAAAACTTGAAAAAACATATTGTGATGAGGGAAGCACTAGCAGAGAAAATGAAGCATTTTTCACTGGATTAACTTGAAGGAATTTACTAGAATTACACGAGACCGTTGAAGTTAAGTTTCGTTGAAGGACAGGTAGAAATACTTGTTAAATGCAACATTACCGCTGGTTTCCTTTAAAATGAAACACAAATATTAAATTATGCAGCGATGTTTAATATTCCACACTAAAAGGAGAAAAGTGTGGCAGCACAAAAATGTATTTCTTCTGGTTTCAGATGCCATTAGGTTTAAATTCATTCTCTTTTGCTGCTTTTCCTGTTCTATTTATATCTTTCCGTAGGTATAATTCAATACGATTTAACTGTTTTAAGTACACGAATAAAAATACAGAAGCTATTTAATTACCAGGAAATTAAAGGCATCATAAGTATAATTTTTGATAGCACCAACTCACCCTTGGGCATATTTCAAAATAATTGGGATGAAATGCTTAGGGCTTCACGTCAACCCAATGTTTTTCTCTGGCTTTGTTCCACTCACGTTTTTCCCCCCCAAGGCTTCTGTCCAAGGTGCTAACTGCTGCTTTAAAAATTTAACTTATTACATTTAATGAGACCTTTAATAAAAGGTTATACGAATGCCAAGATTTTCTCCGGTTTGGATGGAAGCCAGAAAAAGGAAGACTATTTTAATGAATTGTAAAGGAAGTGCTGTGCTCAAAGGAGAACCGAAACATTTCAAAATCAGATGAAGTGTTAGTCCCACTTTAGAATGCCTTGGTAAGACCTCATTTGGAATACTGTATCCAGTTCTGGTCACCACAATACGAAAAAGATGCTAAGGCTTTACAAAGAGTGCAGGGAAGAGCAACCAAGATGTTTAGGGGCCTGGAGGCCAAACTGTGCGATGAATGATATGTCTAGTCAAAAGAAGAGAAGGCCTAGGGCAGAGATCTCCAAACTCGGCAACTTTAAGACTTGTGGACTTCAACTCCCAGAATTACCCAGCCAGCATGACTGATGGAGGAATTCTGGGAATTGGAGTCCATAAGCCTTAAATTGCCAAGTTTGGAGGCCCCTGGCTAAGGGGTTGACATGATAGCAGTCTTCCAGTATTTGAAGGGCTGTCACAGAGGAGAGGGGGTCAATCTATTCTCCAAAGCACCAGAAGGCTGGACAAGAAGCCATGGATGGAAACTCATCAAGGAGAGAAGCAACCTGGAATTAAGGAGAAACTTCCTAACAGGGAGGACAATGAACCAGTGGAATGAGCTGCCTCCAGAAGTTGTGGCTGCTCCATCACTGGAGGTTTTCAGGAACAGTCTGGAAAGCCATGTGTCCGGAATGATACAGGGTCAACTACAAGACCTCCAAGGAGCCTTCCAACTCTGTTTTTCTGGATTCCTTCCAAATAGTTTTCACAATGGGAAGGACAAATAGTGTCAGGATTCCGGCGATCACAAATCATAAGCCTCAAGCCAAGCTTCAAAAAACGTCAAAAGATTTATTAGGAGCAACATGCCAGCATGACCTGTATGAAGCCAACTCTTGAGATATGTAATTTACAATCACCTATGACCCTGTTTCCCCCGATGCCCCTGGGTGTATCATAATTCAGCTTCCCCAATGAAACACAGTTCATGGGCTGGGTGTCATCACTCACATTCACCAATAAACGATTTTCCCAGACGGTATACCCGGTTGCCTAAGTTACAATCTTTGTGAGATAAGCTTGGAATGTGCTTCTGATTTTATTTGCTGTATGCTCCTTCAGGTCTTTCCCCCTCTCTTTCTCATGGCAATTTGAAAACAGGCATACGAATGTTTTACAAGTTGACAATAGGTTCGCTGTTACTATTACTCCATCCAGCTATAGAGAGAAGAGTCTCTATCAATATCAACTTTGGTATTATCGAGTTGTTTATAATCAATGTGCAAAACTTGGGCTGTGTTATTTTTTTCCTAAATATAGACCTTTCCACATTTTGCGAAAGCAACTAAGATTTAGTTACTAGCAACTTGAATCTTGGTTGCATGTTACAAGCATGGGGATATCCTTTTTTGATTTTCCGTGCTGGCAAGCTTTCTTGAACCCTGATGCTTCTGGAATCAGGGATTGCATTTTCTCTGAAGCAAATTGGAATTATCAGGAAGAGGAAAAGAAAAATGTAAAAGGGCCAACTTCTTTGATTTTAGTGGCACAGACAGAAGAGTAAGTTTTGCCCACAAGACATTCTAGACATTGAAATCCCCATCTGGAAATAACAATAAAAGAACTATTTTTAATAATGACTCTGTGGTTACAGATTAATTACTGTGACACTCTTGGGACAGTGTTATTTTTCCATAACTCTTTTGTGTACATGCAAAAATGTAATTTAAAAACGTGTGTGAATAGTAAATATTACAATATAACCAGCATTTCTGTGTCTTAAGCAAAGCAATTCCTTCTGTATATTATTTGGGATCTAATCTGTGCAGTTAACAGAGTTTTATTAATGATCATTTCAAATCAAATAAAATATTTTGATACCGATTCAAGCTTGTCAGTAGTTCAGTTCACTGAAATCACATAACTCCTGGCTATCTCAACTCTACTAATCATACATTGAAAGATTAAAAGATTAATATATCTTGTCAGTCTCCCAACATTCTAAGCTGTCACTGTTTTCTAACAGAAAAGCAAATTATTTGATGTGGTTCCGGAAGGAGACGGAATATTAAACTAATTTGGATGGACGCAATTAGTGGTTTTGGTTCTGAAAGCAAGGTGTGCTTAAAAAAAAAACATCCACTGGATTTTCTAAAATTTAAAACCCTTGGAGAAAACCATACCTGAATGTCATAAACTAGGTAGGGGAGAGATGTGGTCCTTTCTGAATCTTCAGTGGGTTCACTTGGGATTTGGAGATATTTTGTGTGACGAGAGGCAGCATATCCTTTTAAAGATAATTCAGTAAGTCCCAAAGGTGCTTTTTCAGGAGGCAACTGGACTTTTTTCTTTTTTCTTTTGAAGACATTTCACTTCTCATCCAAGAAGCTTCTTCAGTTCTGACTGGATGGTGGGAAATGGAAGGATTTACACTTCTTGCAGACATCTGGTCATTTGCATCCTTTTAGAGGGTCATTGGGGCTACTTGGAGGTTTGTGTCTTCAGGGTCACCTGAGTGTTGCTGAGTCTGCAATTTTTCCAGCTGTCTGCAAGGAATATAAATCCTTCCATTCCCCCACCATTCAGTCAGAGCTGAAGAAGCTTCTTGGATGAGAAGCGAAACATCTTCAAAAGAAAAAAACAACAAGAAAGTCCAGGTGTCTCCTGAAAAAAAGGACCTTTGGGACAACCATGACCTGGATAACAGAGAATCTCTACAGACTTTTAGCTATCCAATTTGGGATGGACACCCTTGGAATGGTGTGGGGAGTAGGAATGGATTTCCAGAGGAGAAATTGCAGATTACACAGGAACCATTTGCATCATTCAGGTGACCCTGAGGAGACAGGTTAACCTCCACGTGGCCTCAACAACACTCTGAAAGGATGCAAATGACCAGCTGTCTGCAAGGAGTATAAATCCTTCCGTTCCCCCACCATTCAGCCAGAGCTGAAGAAGCTTCTTGGATGAGAAGCGAAACATCTTCAAAAGAAAAAAGAAGGAAGTCCAGTTCCCTCCAGGAAAAAGTCAGTCAGAAATGGTGTAGGATCTCCTGCTTGGGCAGGGGGTTGGACTAGATGACCTACAAGTTCCCTTCCAACTCTGATTATCTGTTATGTGTTATCTAAAGCACCTTTGGGACAACCATGACCTGGATGACTGAGAATCTCTACAGACTTTTCGCTGAAGATTAAGTGATCTGGGTGGAACAGGATGCCAGGAACTCTGTTTGACTCAGTGGTTCCGACGCAGGAATATTTTCAAGCCATCCATCAATTTGTTTTGCTGCTTCCCTAAAACCGTATCTATTAATTATTCTATAAGCTACTTGTTTTTATGGGTTGGAAGCTCCTGGTGGAATCTGTGCAGCATCTTGATACGGGTGCAGCAAAGAATATTAAGACGCGAGCAGCCTGACTCATTCTTCACCCTAAGTAAAACGGTCCTCCGAGTGAGAAATTCATCTTAATTGTTTTAACGGTAATAGGCATTTCCTCGACTTCCGACCGCCATCGAGCCAAACACTTATGTTGCAAAGCACAACTAAATACAACTACAGTCATTCCTATGACAGCTACGGCCAAGAAAAAATAAACTGGGACAAAACTCACTGAACAACTATCTGGCTTAGCGACGGAAATTTTGGGCTCTGTTATTGTCGCATGTTGAGAACTACCTGTATTTTCACAATGCTTTTTGTTTTTTTTTTAAAAAAAGAAATGCTGTAGAATGTACAGTGGGTTAGTTTTTTTGAGGTTGTCCAAAAATGGTTTTGATCTTTCTCAATTTTTTTTCCTCTCTGTCAGCGGAAAGCTGAAATTGTGTAAAAACTTGCCTTTCCTTAGTGCAATCTCCTTATTTCATATGTGTGTGTGTGTGTGTGTGTGTAATGTATTGCCTGAAGGTTTGTGATTAGAAGAAGAAAAGAATTGGGGCATCAGGTTTTTAAAGTGAATTGCAGAAGCCTTGCTTTTCCACTTCTGTTGCAGCCTAATAATAATAATTAAAAAAAAACCCCAGGTTTGATGCATAACACATAAAAACACACACAGCAATATTTCTTTTTAGCTGTATGTATTGAGCCTGTCCCCAATTGCCATGTGTGTGTGTGTCTGCCTGATGCACTGGAAAATAGAGTCTTCCTGACCTAAATGGCCTATTTCTATCTTTTTCAAACCAACTGGTTCCCTTGAAGATAGATAAATTAAATTTCTCTCTAGAGGTGAGCTCTGTTTGTAAGCCTCTGCTTAAATTTCACTAGTGTTTGCAAAAATTGCAAAATATTTCTGCCCAGAAAGATCAAATGGAAGCTTTCATCACCTCCCTCTGATGGCACCTCTTACAAAGATGCCAGGGACTGTCACTTTATTGCAAATTATTATTAACAAAGTTAACTTTGTTGCTTACACAAACCATTTTCCGCCTTCCTGTGTGTGTGTGTGTGTGTATGTATGTGTGTGTACGCATCAACTTTGAATTTCTCATTTCTGCATTTCTCAGCTTAATTTGTTCCCCAAACTCTGACAGTAGGATGCAGATGTTCTCAATATTGGATGAGAAGAAAGAAAATAATTATCTTGCAAGGATCATAACTGAAAGAACAGTCATAAGTCAGTTTTTTCAGTGCCGTCGTAACTTTGAATTGTCACAATTATGGGGATAATACAAATTAAAATGGATTCATGAATGATTATTTGAAGAATATAACTTGATAAATTTATAGCTAATACAGCAATTACAATGAATATATACTTAAAAAATGATATTAAGAATGTAGCAATTGATATAAAGAGAATATTGTATGAGAATATTGAAGAAAGCTAATAGTAGGAATGTGTAAATGTAGTCATGTTTGCTTTGAAATGTTAAAAAGACCTGGATCCACACTGTTCACATAAAGATGCATTTAAAGAAATAAAAATAAAAAGTAACTTTGAATTGTCCCTAAATGAATGGCTGTTAAGTCAAAGACTACTATATTAGGGAAAGAAAACTGTTGTTGTTTTTTAAAGAAAAATTCAGCTGGTTCTACCTCTGCTTGGCGGAAAAACCAAGTTTCAACCTCTTTTTTTTGGTTTTGCTTCAATAATTGCATGGTTAAAACCAATTAATTATCTAACTGGTTTTCTCTGAATTTGTGACCTTTGAAGCAACTTGTGCTGGAACTGTTTTCCCAAGCAGAAATTTCTGTGTTGATCCGATGGCTTTTTTTTGTTCTTGAACAGCTGCTAATCCTTAACATTTCTATCTGTTGAATATTTCTTTCTTTCTTCCTTTGTATGCATTTCTGGCAGCCTGCAGATGCTCAAGTACATTCCAGCTCCCCCCAAATATGAATTTGTCAACAAGCTGGGTTTTTTTTTTCTCCCTAGATGGTGGGTTTTTATTGCCCAGCCTTATTGAATTCATAAGAAAACGATGTTGCTGTGGTTTGCCTGCCCTACAATATGCACACACGTTAGCCATTCTTAAGGAAGGTTCCTACATCCATATCTGACCTTGAAACGTTTCCTTTGAGAACATTATAAGCAATGCGAGAGATCTTTTGTCAGTGTGATCTCCGTTTTTACAACGTGCAAAATATTTGATTGGATGGCTTAGAGAGCTATCATCAGTAATAAGGCTATATATATATATATATATATATATATATATATATATATATATATATATATATATATATATATTAAATATCCAGTATTGATCCCGCTCAGTCTGTCTGTCAGCTATCTGTCGTTTATCTGTCTGTCATCTATCTATCTATCTATCTATCTATCTATCTATCTATCTATCTATCTATCTATCTATCTATCTATCTATCCATCCATCCATCCATATCTATTAGTCCGTCCATCCATCCATCCACTGGTATCTCTCGTTATCTATTCATCATCCGTCATCTATATCTGTCATCTATCAATCCATCCATCATCTATATCTATCATCTCTGCCAGCTATGTCTGTCTGTCAGCTATGTCTGTCTGTCTGTCTGTCTGTCTGTCTGTCTCTATCTATCTATCTATCTATCTATCTATCTATCTATCTGTATCTATTTCTGCCCATCCATCCATCCATCGGTATCTATTTCTCTATCCATCCATCCATTCATCTGTCATGTTATCTATCTATCTATCTATCTATCTATCTATCTATCTATCCATCCATCCATCCGATCTTTCTCTATCTATCTATCCATCCGTCATGTTATCTATATCTATCTCTGTCAGCTATGTCTGTCCGTCCGTCCATCCATCCATCCATCCGTATCTATTTCTCCACCCATCCTTCAGTATCTATTTCTCTCTCTCTCATCTATCTACCTCCCTCCCTCCCTATCTCCATCCGTCCGTCCATCCATTCATCCACCCATCCATCAATAGGCTCTTTCTGTCTCTCTTTAATCTATCTCTATTTTCTTTCTAGGACTCATTCATGATCAGGAAATGGGGAGCTTTTTAAAAATAAAAAGCTTAATGAGAATGAATTACGTGCTTCCTCAAGCAATCAGAACTGGAAAGCCTACTCATTTCAATAAATAGGATATATGTTTTTGCTGATTTTATGGGTCAATTCTCAAGGGTTACTAAATATAGCTACAAATTGTACCCCAGTGCTCTGTGTAAAAAAAAAAAAAAAATGCTATTTTATTTGCAGTTGGGATAGGATTCTGTATGAGGACATTTAATGAATTCCAAATAATTTCATATGCCTACATCCAGTAGAATATTGCTGGTTTTGCATCAACGGAAATATTATTTGAAATAACTCATACTCCAAACACTCCCCCTCCAAATGTGATTGTGGAATAATGAGGGCACCTAGTGACTAGTAAGGCAAATGACAACAGGGAACAACAATGTTAAACACACACTTCATTTCCAAAGAGCCTCGTGAAATGTAAAATACAAATTATAGTTTCTAGCTGAGACAATATGGCTTTTTAAACAAGGATATCTGAGCCATTTCTTCTCACCTGGTATCTGCTCGAACAGACAAAGCACAGGGAGTCCTCAGCTGAACAACAGTTCGTGTGGTGATCGCTCAAAGTTACGACGACACTGGAAAAAGTGAGGTACGCTCGTTTTTCACACTTATGACCAGGGCTGGGCTGCTCGGGGGTTCGGGAGAGCCCCGAGCTAAGATTCTGTGCAGTTTGGAGAACCCCCAAATCCCACTCCTGGCTGGCCCCGCCCACCCCTCCCCTCCCCTTGAAGGAGTCCCCACACGCCCTTACTGCAGGTAAGTGCAGGGGGCGCGTGGAGGCTCGGGGAGGGCAAAAAATGGGCCTCCTGGAAGTTCAGGAAGGCTGGAAATGGGTCCATCAAAGTCACTTTTCTTTAGTTCTTTAGATTAAGGCCATCAGCCTGGATGAGTTAGGTACATCAAAAATATCCGAAAATAAGACCATTATAAATTTTTTTTTGCCACCAAAAAAAGGCACCAGGTCTTACTTGGGGGGGATGTCATCCACTGGCCAACCTCACTTGCGTGCGTCACCCCCGGCCTCTTTTTCACTGTTAGAGGCCTTCAGGAACTTCTTCTGAGGCTGGCAAGGCTTTCCTGAAGGCCTCTGCAGCTGATAGCAGAGCTCTGGATCGATCCAGAGCTCTGCTATCAGCTACAGAGGCCTTCAGGAAAGCCTTGCCAGCCTTGTTGAAGAAATGGGCCAGCAAAGCAGGTGTTGGGGTGTGCAAGGCCTGGCTACAACTGTTCAAAGGTAAGTAGTAGGGTAGTTCCACACACACACACCCATCCCTACCCTAGCTTAATTTTACCCATCCACTCTGGAGTGGGTGGGATCTTAATTAGGGCTTATTTTGGGGGCAGCGCTTATATTGGGCTCACATGCAAAAAAATCAAGCTAGGACTTACTTTCGGGGTAGGTCCTATTTTCGGGGAAACAGTACTTTCTGCAAAACATTTTAAACTTACTAATTTAATGGCCCCCAAAATGTGGTTCTATCTGAATGACTTACGTTCCATCTGCCCACAAGCGTTGCTGGAATATGACATTTTCCACTGGCATCAGATTGTCTATTCCAGGTTGGGCAACTATAGCATCTTTACGATTGGTGGACCAACTCCCAGAATTTTTCAGCCCGCTAGGACTTCTGTGACTTGAAATCCACAGATGGTAAAGCCATCATAGATGCTCACCCTGCTCCGTCCTTGTCATTAAAATCAGATTTTCCTCCCCCATTGCATTTTGGTCTTTCCAGCTAACAGCCATGTTTTTTTTTTTTTTTAACCATTCATAAATCACCAAGCTGGTACATTTGAAGTGTCATTCCTACATTTTTCATTCTTCAACGGAGGGAATATTTTTGGAAGCTGAGATGGAGTCAGGTGTGCATCCTACCTTTTTCCTCTATTAAACTTTCCAAATAAATAACGGACATCTAAGTTCTTATTTTTTACAGATGAAGATGGACGTTGAATAAAATTCACTGACAACCAGAACATCATAGCGACTGCTTTGCATATCAGTTGGATAGATAAGGCTCACAATTTAGATTATGGTTCCCATATTTACTGATGGTATAAAGAGCGTGGAATTAAAAGCTACTGGATTCAATTCAGTCAAATTCATAGTTAATTTGCAATATTAAAAGGTAAAAAGGTTCCCCTCGCACATACGTGCTAGTTGTTTCCTAGGCTCTAGGGGGCAGTGCTCACCTCCGTTAGAAAGCCAAAGAAGAGCCAGCGCTGTCCGAAGACGTCTCCATGGTCATGTTGTCATGACTAAACGCTTTCGAAGGCGCATGGAATGCTGTTCCCTTCCCACCAAAGGGGTCCCTATTTTTCTACTTGCATTTTTTTACATGCTTTCAAACTGCTAGGTTGGCAGAAGCTAGGACAAGTAACGGGAGCTCCCTTCCTTACGCAGCACTAGCGATTTGAACTGCCAAACTGCCGACCTTTCTGATCGACAAGCTCAGCATCTTGGCCCCTGAGCCACCGCGTCCCTTTTTAAAAAATTTAAATTTGCAATATTAATTGCCCACTAATTTCAGTATTCCTTTCGTCTGCCATAAATTCAAGAAAGATTTAATGCAAGGCAACGCCGATACAGGAAGTCCTCGACTGATGACCACAATTAAGCCCAAAATTTCCATTGCTAAGCGAGACAAGTGAATTTCACCTCATTTTATGACCTTTCTTGCCAGTTATTAAGTGAATCACGGCAATAAATTAGTAGCACGGTCGTTAAGTGAATCTAGGGTTCCCCCTTGACTTTGCTTGTCAGAAGGTCGCAAAAGGAGATCGCGTAACTCTGGGGACACTGTGACCGTCATAAATATGAATCAGTTGCCCAGCATCTCAATCTTGATCGCCTGACCACGGGAAGGCTGCAACAGTCATTAAGTGTGAAAAACAGTCATGTCCCCCTTTGCAGTGCTGTTGTAACTTCAAACGGTCCCTAAATGAACTGTAGTTCATTTAGTCAAGGACTATCTGTATGACCCAGCCTCCAAAAATATGGCGATGAGAATTGTAATCCAATTGGATGGTACTTTAAAACTCAAGAAAATTAAAAATAACCATGATGGATTCTTCAGATTGTCAAGTACCTCTAAGGCTGTCAATCACTCTCAACAGTACCCCTAAGGCTGTCAATCACTCTCAACAGTACCCCTAAGGCTGTCAATCACTCTCAACAGGCTGTCAATTTCTCTTAACCATGTTACAATGCAAAGAGCCCATGATTCTTCGATCGGTCCATTTGTTTTGTTTTGTTTTGTTTTGCAGAGTCTGACAATAAACGATACGCTAAAAGGTTTTCCACATTTGTTCAAACAGCCAATTCGTAAATCGGTATACATGCTCTGCTCCCAGTATAAGATTTTTAATTTCCTTTCTTGTGCATTAATTCTCCATTTCTTGGGATTCCCACATTCTTAGGATAGGAGTGACATTTTAAAAGATGGGGGGAGGGATTAAAAAAATACCAACCAATCACATCTCGCACCCCATTTTAAAAACAGAATTATACGGGCTTGTGAGTTTCGGCTGCAAAATTTTCTCGCTTCACTTGCCTACGGAAAATACATCGCTTTCCAATTTCATTCCCGTTGAAGATTATCAATCTACGAGACTCTGCGATGCTCCCAGAACGTAGAGTTGATAAATTTTCACGATTTAAATCCAGTTTCTGAATGATCAATTCTCCTCTCCGTGACAATCCTGTTTCTCGTTCCGGGAAGGAGGACTTTAAAAATGAAAGGATCGTCTCAGCGACTTTTTAAAAATCCTTGAAAAGGACAAAACGAGTCACAGCGAGGAGTTTAATTGCTTTCCCTTCTTTCGTTGCCGGGGAAAAAAAAGGCTAGTTTGTTTCCCCCCCCCCCTCCGCTCTGTGTCTTTAATGTATTGCACAATCTTTTGCTATTAAAAAAATGTCTTTTCATGTCAAGACTAGAGTTTCTGAAGGAGGGGCTATTGCGTCGCCTCTTCGGTGGCTAGAGGTTCGTGGTCATTTCGTTGACTATCTGGAAGTTGAACCTGTCAGAAAAACAAAACAAAACAGAGAAAACGTAATTTTTTGTTTCCTCCCCTTCTTCATGCATTTCGGCTCGTTGTGGCTCGACTCCACCTATTCCTCTTCTAGAGAAAAAAATCATAATACGGATTTATTTGAGAAAGTTTAAGCCAGTTTGGCCTAGTGGTTAAGGCTCCAGGTTAGAAAACAGGAGATAGTGTGTTCTAGTCCTGCCTTCGCCATGAAAACCAGCTGGGTGACTTTGGGCCAATCACCAGGAGACTGTGAGTTCTAGTCCCGCCTTAGTCATGAAAGCTGGCTGGGTGATTTTAGCCAATCACCAGGTGACTGCGAGTTCTAGTCTCGCCTTAGCCATAAAAGAACTCACAGTCTTCTGGTTGGGTGATTTTAGGCCAGTGGTAGTCAACTTGATCCCTACCGCCCACTAGTGGGCGTTCCAGCTTTCATGGTGGGTGGTGGGGGTTTTGTCCCCTACTTTATAAATCACCATTACTGTGGAACCAGTGGGCGGTTAAAGAAAACTTTACTACTAAGAGAGATACAAATGTGGGCAGTAGATATAAAAAAGTTGACTACCCCTGCTTTAGCCCAATCACCAGGCAACTGTGAGTTCTAGTCCTGAGTTCGCCATGAAAACCAGCTGGGTGACTTTAGGCCAATCACCAGGAGACTGTGAGTTCTAGTCCTGCCTTAGTCATGAAAGCTGGCTGGGTGACTTTAGGCCAATCACCAGGAGACTGTGAGTTCTAGTCCTGCCTTAGTCATGAAAGCTGGCTGGGTGACTTTAGGCCAATCACCAGGAGACTGTGAGTTCTAATCCCTCCTAGCCATAAAAGCTGGCTGGTGACTTTAGGCCAATCACCAGGAGACTGTGAGTTCTAGTCCCACTTTAGCCATAAAGAACTGACAGTCTCCTGGCTAGGTGACTTTAGGCCAATCACCAGGAGACTGTGAGTTCTAGTCCTGCCTTAGTCATGAAAGCTGGCTGGGTGACTTTAGGCCAATCACCAGGAGACTGTGAGTTCTAATCCCTCCTAGCCATAAAAGCTGGCTGGTGACTTTAGGCCAATCACCAGGAGACTGTGAGTTCTAGTCCCACTTTAGCCATAAAAGAACCGACAGTCTCCTGGCTGGGTGACTTTAGGCCAATCACCAGGCGAATGTGATTTCTAAGTCCCGCATTAGTCATGAAAGCTGGCTGGGTGACTTTAAGCCAATCACTGGGAGCCTGTGAGTTCTAGTCCTGCCTTGGCCATAAAAGCTGGCTAGGGTGACTTTAGGCCAATCACCAGGAGACTGTGAGTTCTAGTTCTGCCTTCACCATAAAAACCATCTGGGTGACTTTGGGCCAGTCACTCTCACTCAGCCCAACTCACCTCACAGGATTGTTGTTGTGGGGAAAATAGGAGGAGGAGGAGGAAGGTGTGTTGGATATGTTCGCCGCCTTGAGTTATTCGTAAAAACAATAAAGGCAGGAGGCAGATAAATTAAAATAAAATAAAAAAATAAATGAAAGATGTATCACAGATTTTGTCACAATCGCCGTACCACTTCTAATGTTTATTCACAGTGTTCATTGGCTTTAATGAACAGTTTAAGAGCACTGGATCCAGTGAGATGCTAGTCAATTCAGGAATCAGGATACTTAATACACTGAAGTCTGTCTTTGGTCTGCTTTGTGACTTTCTCCTACTCTTAACTTTCTTTCCTGTGGCTTAATATTGTCACTAATTTTGGAAGAATTATACCAAAGCAGCTTATTCAAAATAATTAAGGGCTAATATTTAAGGGGCTGCCACAAAGAAGAGGGGGTCAATTTATTCTCCAAAGCACCAGAAGGCAGGAGAAGAAACAATGGATGGAAACTAACCTAATCCAGGAGAGAAGCAACCTAGAATTAAGGAGAAGTTTCCTAACAGTGAGGACAATTAACCAGTGGAACTGCTTGCCACCAGAAGTTGTGGCTGCTCCATCACTGGAGGTTTTTAAGAAGAGACTGGACAGCCACTTGTCTGAATGGGTATACAACAGTAGTGGCTAACCTTTTTGGGCTCCTGTGCCAAAAAATTTGTGTGTGCACACTTGTGTGCCAGCACCCAGAAGGCAATGAACCCTGCGCATGCGCACGCAATCCTCCCCCCGCCGCCCCCTTACCTGCACCGCGCCTCATAGCTGATCTTTTGGCTGGTTTGAGGCCTTTTTTGGCCTCCCAGAGGCTTGAAAAAAGCCTCTGCAGGCTTTGCAGGACGAATAATAGGCTCGTTTCGTCACTTCCGGTATTACAGGAAGTGACAAAACGGGCCTATTATTCGTCCTGCAAATCCTGTAGAGGCTTTTTTCAAGCCTCTGGAAGGCTGAAAAAGGCTTCAAACCAGCCGAAAAATCAGCTGTGAGGCGCGCACATGCGCAGTGAGGTAAGTTTGCCTGTGGCTCACGTGCCAGCACAAATGGCTCTGCATGCCACCTGTGGCATGAATGCCATAGGTTCGCCATCATGGGTATAGGATCTCCTGCCAGAGCAGGGGGCTGGACTAGAAGACTTCCAGGGTCCCTTCCAGCTCCATTCTATTCTATTCTAATAGAAAGCCTGAGTTCTATTACTGTCAATCTGATAGTTACTTCTATGCACTTGTATTACGAGAGATACCTACAGCATGCTATGAGGTGAATTCAGAATTAATTAATTAAGGAAGTTGGGGAGATGAAATTAGGTTTTCCCCCATCAGCTCTTCATCTTTTGATAGCAAAGTATTATTTTCAATGGTCACAGATACTAAGATCCTGCAATAATGGCTGTTACCCACCTAGCTTTCATTTAAATAGGAGGAACAACTTTCTAATGGCAAGGACTCTCCAACAATTAATAAAACGTCCCAAAAGAGGTTTTTTTCCAAAAAGGCAACTGGATTCTGTTTTCCCTTGAAGAGGTTTCACTTCTCATCCAAGAAGCTTCTTCCAGTTCTTCAGAAGAAGCAGTAAAATCTCTTCAAGGGAAAACAAAGTCCAGTTGTCTTTTGGAAAAAAACCCAACAACCATGACTTGGTGGACTGAGAAATCTCTCCATAGACAGTCAGTGGGACGGTCTCATTGTAGAAGTTGTGCGTTTCTCTGGAGGGTTTGTAAGAAGAGGCTGGAGACCATCTCCTATGGATATGGAGACTGGGTTTTCTCCACATTGCAGGTGGCTGGATTAGATTATCCATGCGGTTCCTAACTACTTTGTAATTCCAAATATGTCCCAGTGTCGACTCCCACAATTCTTCGCCAAAAGGCTACAGAGATAGTTAGTTTTCCCGAACCGGTAGCTAATTTTATGGCCGGTTCGGGGAAGCGGCAAATCCTACCCCTAGCTGGCCCCGCCCCTCCCCGGAGTCCCCACGTGGGCCATTTTGGATGCCAGGTAAGTGTAGAGCCAGTACGGAGGCTCGGGGAAGGTGAAAAATGGGCCTCCTGGAGGTTCCAGAAGGTCAGAAATAGGCCTGTTTCCAGCCTCTAGAGGGCCCCCGGAGACTAGGGGAGGCTGTTTTCGCTCTCCCGGAAG
This sequence comes from Notechis scutatus, assembly GCF_049901735.1. Lineage (NCBI taxonomy): Eukaryota > Metazoa > Chordata > Lepidosauria > Squamata > Elapidae > Notechis > Notechis scutatus. The sequence goes on along the minus strand of NC_142014.1, from coordinate 28,647,300 downwards.
CTTGAGGAAAGCCTCTGGAGCCCAGGGACAGTAAAAACACCCCCCCACCGTGGTGTAGGAGGCTGACTAGGCCATGCGCACGATGGCCACGCCCACCCAGTAACCGGGCCGAGAACCGGTTGCTAAAATTTCTGAAGCCCACCCCTGTGGTTAGGGTGTTGTTACAAGGAAGGTCCCTAAAAATTGGGATGGGCTATCTACCCTCACCAAAGCTGTGCTCCAATTAAGAGCGCCATTAGATTTCCAAGGATCCTTTCCCCTCGTCTGGATTATAACCTTATTCTGTTCTCTGTGTGAGGCAGGAGAGGAAAGCAAGAGTCCTGTCTAAGGCTAGATACACACAAAGCCCTATCTGGAGTTCTTGGTTGTTTGCTTGCAGACGTCTCATGACCCAACTAGGGAATGTCATCAGTGACCAAAATGACTGACTGAGATATCTCGCCCTGAGGATGTTTCCTAGTTGGGTTCGTGAAACGTCTGGGAGAAAACAAGCAAGCTCAAGAGAGCACCAAAGACCTCACAGTTCAACCCTGAGCTACACCTACCCTAATTAAATCCCAGGTGTTACTCAGAATACTTACAGGTGTAGATTTAGAAGACTTCAGTCTGAAACGGCAACAGATAATTTCCACTATGAACCCTCCAATGCTGTGTAAAATGCCTACGGTAAGAGAACAAATGGAACATTTGGTTATGCTGGTTATTCTATTTGATGCGGTAAAGTGGTTACAACCAGCGCCTGACAAGCTAAGTCAATTGGGGATGCTGAATTCGTTTAACAACCAAGTGATTCACTTAACAACTGTCACAAAAAAGGCATAACATCAGGTGTGACTCACTTAACAATTTCCTTGTTTAACGGTGGAAATTCCAACCCCAATTATGGTCATATGTCAAGGACCCCCTGTATCTATTAATACCCATGTTTCCCCAAAAATAAAACTGGGTCTTATATTAATTTTTGCTCCAAAAGTCACATTAGGTCTTATTTTCAGAGAAATACGGTACTAAATGCATCCGTATGGCTGACGATCTTAACTAGGGCTTATTTTGGGGGGTAGGGCTTATTGTCAACTCATAAAATATTTCTCTGGTCTTTTTAGAGTTGCCAACAGAAAGGGGTTTGAAAGAGCAGTAAAGCAGCTTGGAAATCGAAAGTGCATTCCATAAATAGTTTTTCAAAGATAGTAACTAGGTGATTTAAGTTTCTGCCCCGCAAAATTCTAACTGGAGAGCATGATTGATGACTCTTGGCTATGGATGTGTCCCATTGGAGAATATGAATTACGGTACACCCAGGGGGTGGGGGAAAAACCAGGGTCAAGGGTAACAATGAATGATGTGCCTCAGAGTCAGCTACACCCAGGCGGTGCTGGCATGTTTACTCCCAATAAATTCTTTCTAAGTTTTGGAAGTTTGGCTTGAGACTCATGATTTAAATGGGAGTAACTGCTGGAATCCTGACACTTATATTATGAGCATCCTGAAAAATCACGCTAGGGCTTATTTTCTGGTTGGGTCTTATTTTGGGGGGGGGGGGGGTTACCTGTAGTAGAAAAAATTCCTCCAACTATACCACAGAGTCTGATGATAAACTGCCAGAAGGGCATGTGTTCCTCGGTGACGGTCACCATAAGGGAACTGATATCATATTTCATGAAAATTCCAGAGACTCCGTGACTTCCGGCTGCGTGGTTGATCACGCGCTCCTAGGAAAAGCAGCAAGAAGGAAAACCGAATCAGGAATAGCTTTGCAATACCGTATTAGGTCCGAGACAAATGAAGACTTTGATTTACATACATTAGACCAGGGGTGTCAAAACCAGCCCATGGTGCCTCTGCCAGCGAAAATGGAGCTTCGGGGACCCACTGGCAGAGGGCTGCAGGAGGCCGTGGCAGCCCGTCCAAGCCCCATTTTCGCTGGCAGAGGGCTAGCAAAGCAAACTAAAAACAAAGAAAAGGATAAATGTTTCCCTTTTTGGATTTGAGCATGCAGGAAGGGATAGGAAAGGAGAAAGGGAACAAGGAAAGAGAAAAAAGAAAGGAAGATGGGAAGAGAGCAAGGAAGGAAAAAGAAGAAAAGAGGGGAAGGAAGAAGAAAGGAGAATGAAAAGGGAAGGAAAAGGGAAGGAAGGAAGGAAGGAAGGAGATTAGAATAAGAGTGAGGGAGGGTCTCCACAGGTGCCCCCGACACGAGTGATGGCCATGCCCCACCATATAAAATAATTTATTTAAATAATAAATTATTTAAAATGTATTTCAGAAGAGCTGGCTCTAGCGTTAAGAAACATTAGAAAAAAGAAAAAATGGAAATCATTTAATTATGGACTTTGCACGCACATCTGTTTATTGCAAGAGCTGTATTTTACTTTACTTTATTTTATCATAAAGGAAAACAACAGAAGAAAACAGCACCTACAGCTCACACTCACAAAATATTTCTAAAATATTCTACTTTTGTATCGTAAAGGAAAATGACAGAAGAAAATGGCATCTATACTTCACACATATCATATATATACTAGCTGGATACCCGTGCTTCGCTACGAAACTATGTGATTGGGTTTAGTTTTTATGGAGGAAAATAAGCGGGGGCGGATTATGTCTCTGCATCCATCGGTATTCATCTGGCTAGCGTCGTGTCAGTGTGTGAGAGTTGAGTTGAGTTGAGAGTTGTTTGGAAAGTGAAAGAGTATTTGCTGCGTGAGCAAGAAGGAGACAGCAAGGAGCCTGGGCGTGGCTTAGCTCAACTGTTCTGTACTAAAGCTGCTTGGTGCTCTGAAACTGAAACTCCTCTCCTTGTGTTTGTATTTGGAAGAGATTTCTTTTCAGGTGGGGAGGGGGAGTAGAACTCCTTAGCATCAGAGCGTGTTAATAATAATAATATAGGAAATACTAAAGCTCTGATGGTCATTTCGAAAAATCCTTTCTTAGTGAGCACCTAGAAGCCAAGAGGAATATACGTGCCAAATTTCAAGTTTGTAGGCTTTACAGTTCTGGAGATTTTGTGATGATTCATGAGTGGTAGTTTGCTTTTATATATATATAGTGAGAAAGAGAGATAAACACTGCTCTTTTTTTGACGCCAGGACTCACCCTTTCTGTTACTGCAAACTGATGTGTTTCTGCTGAAATTTTGTGTGTTTGAAGTTTTGTTGGCACCACTGTGACAAAGTACTGGAACATCTGATTGTCTGCAGAACCCCACCCCACCCCAAAAGAAAAAATAGTTAAAACAAAATTCATCACGCAAGAAAAACAACGGTCTGAGCACAATCCTACATCGTTGGTTTTATTCTATGTCATAGAGAAAGTTTTAAAGCGCATTTCAACACAAGATAAACTCATTTATCCACGAATAAAACGAAATCACTGCTTCGTAAATCTCTCGTGCCTCCTTATATCCATTTCCTTGTGCTTATACAAAAGGCTCAACACCCCACGTGCGATAATTAATCTTTATGTAAATATATTCATAATTTGGGGGAAGCGAGAGATGTTCCACGGAAAATGCACCATCGAGGCTAGATTCCGTAAAAAAAAAAGACATATTTATTTATGAAACGTATTACACTACCCATTATTATTGTAATTATTGAATATCTCAGCGGAGGTGTGATTAAAACCTCGGCGGAGTCATTAGAAATTCCACGGAAATGATGCAATAAATGCCATTCAGGGAAATCAAGGAGAGAATTGTAATCCAACAACAAACAAAGTTGTTGAGCTGTTGTCTCCCCGACAAATAGAACCCACTTACGATCTGATGCAATTTTTTCGGTACCGTCTAAAGGATTAATAATGCCTGGAATGAGCTCTCCAAAAGACAAGTGATCTATCCTATGGGAGAAATTGTATGCTGGAAGACACAACGGGAAAACACCTGGTTAATATCGTAATTTTAACTATGGGTGTGTGTGTGTGTAGTGTGTGTGTGTATATCCTCAGAATGAATGAATATATATATATATACACACACACACATACATACATACATACATACATACATACATACACACACACACACATACACACACACACCGTATTTCTTCAACAATACGCCCCCACCCAATAGGAAGGCCCAGCACTGTTTTATACGCATGCGGTGAAATTAAGCCCCGTCCCCCAAATTTGGGCCTATTTAAAGCATGTGTTTCCCACCATTTCTCACATCGCTTGAACAACACGAGGTGAACAGAAATTGGGGGGAAAGGCAGGGAGGGGTAAACTTGCTGTTAGGAGCGCCCCGGCTAGAGCGCCCCGCAGGCAGCCATGCCTCGCCAGCAGGCTGCTCCTAACGGCCGATAGAAGTGGCCCGGTGGCGAGGTGAATCTGCACGCATGGGGCACTCTAGGTGAGGGTGCGTGTGGAGGGAAAATTAAGTCACCCCTCGAAAAGACTAGCCGTTTTTTTGGGGGGTCAAAAAAAATAAATAAGGCCCAGCCTTATTTTCTGAGAAATACGGTGTGTATATATATATATATATACACACACACACACACAAACAAGTCCTTGATTTACAACCACAATTGAGCCCAACATTTCTGTGGCTAAGAGTTAAGTAAATTCTGTCCCATTTTATGGACCTTTCTTGCTATCTTTGTTAAGCAAATCGCCGCAAGTTGTTAAGTCAGTAACACGGTCATTAAGGGAAACCTGGTTTCCCCGTTGAGTCTGATTGAGAGGTAGTCACAAAAAGGTATCACACACACACACCCCCGGGGACACAGGAAAATCGCCATAAATATAAGTCAGTTGCCAAGCAACTGAATTTTGATCTTGTGACCATGAAATGTGAAAGGGGGTGTAAGTCATTTTTTTCCCCCCAGTGACGTCGTAACTTAGAGCGGTCGCTAAATGAACTGTCCTGAGTCAAGGACTACCTTGTGGCTCAGGTTCAACACAAGGCAACCCAAGAGCTTCATTTTTCTACTCAAAATTGTGGATGAAATTTCATCTACTGTATATATCAGGGCTCTCCAAATTTGGCCATTTTTAAGACTTGTGGACTTCAGCTCCCAGGATTCCCCAGCATGGAAGTTGAAGTCCACAAGTCTTAAAGTGGCCAAGGTTGGATGCTCTCGTCCTGAGCTTCCCAGCATCCCTCTAGCATTTTAATGGTGTCATTGTCAACTCATAAAATATTGCCTGTTTTATGCCTGTTTTAGTAGTTGCCATAAAAAAGGGGGGGAGGGGGGAGGAAATCTGGAAGAGCAGTACAGTTTGAAATCGAAAGTACATTCCAACTCTTCTCTTTAAAAGGTTGTAACTACAATACCAGAGCTTTTGCCCACTAATATATTTAATTGGAGAATGTGATTGATGACACCCAACCTGTGAATGGGCTCAATTGGAGAATCTGATTTATGATACACCCAGGGGGAAGGGGCGAAACAGAGTCACAGGGGATTTAATTAGGGTGACTGCTGACCACGCTCCAAAAACCTAGTGGCGGTGTGCATTTGTTTCGGCACATGCCTCCAGAGGTCGGCTGCTTTTGCAGAGCACGTCACAAAGTTATTTTGTGCAAGCGGTGAAGAATGTGCCTGGATAGATTTGTCCCAAGCACTCTGTGAAAAATAACACGTCCAACGCCCAAGGAACAGAGCTGGCTTACATTCGTGGCTCACCAGGGCTGCCAAATGTGCGTGGCCCCTCGGGTGGGGAATTGCCCTAAAATGAAAGGGAAGGAAGAAAGAAAAATGGTTGTGTTGGAATTCAAGAATGTTATTGAAGGGCAGACTTAATCATGGAATTGATACACATTTCCAATGGCAGGAACGCTTCTTTTCGCAAACAGACTTCCAAATGAACTCTGTAGTAGGTGTCTCCAATCTTGAGTGGCTGGGTGTCGCGTACACGTGTGCATGTGCATAGCCCCACTTGCGTGAGCATTGCGGGAGGGCTCACAGCCCCACTTGCGCATCGCAGGGGGTTGTGGCCCTACTAGCGCAACGGGGGCTCGCGTGCACGACAAAACTCTCCCCTCTTTCCCCCCTACCTCCTCTGGGCCACCAATCTGGAAAGGTTGGGGAACTATTCTATTCCGCCCCTCCAGCAGCCGAATCAGAGGAGGAGGAGGTGTGGGAATCAGGGTCAGCATCAGGGCAACCTGGGACCTTCCAGGGGGAGGAGAGAATGGAGCTGGCAGAGAGAGAGGCAGAGGCAGAGCCTGAGCCCTCTGATGGAGAGTCAACAGCCCCCAGGTCTGGAGGTGACTGATGAGGAACAGCTGGGTCCAGTGCCTGACACGCAGATGCGCAGAAGGCAGAGGAGAGGAGAGCAGTGGAAATCTATGGGTCGGCCCTTGGGACGGAAGAGCCACCGCTACTAGCGAAGCCCCACCCTAGCTCTGGGGATAAAAGGCAGGGGGTGGAGATGAATAGATGTGGCAGACAACTATTCATCTTCCGGCTGGACGGACTAGTTAACCTGCGAGAGAAACTTTTTGCTGGGGCTGCCGGCACTCCTAATAAAGGAACCTTTTTCGGGTCACCTCAGAGGGTTTGTCGTGTTTGGGGAGCTGGGTCAGAACAATGGTATTCTTGGTCTGTTCCTTGAAAAATGTACATCTGATGTTTTGAACTGGGAAGCAAAAGCTGGTTTATAATAGGGTTTCCCAACCATGGCAACTTTAAGACAGGTGGACTTCAACTCCCAGAAGGAGCTGGCTGGGGAGTTCTGGGAGTTGAAGTCCACACGTCTTAAAAGTTGCAAATGCTGGTTTATAGCGTTTCAGGAAATGAAATGAACATACTTGCCCACTGTAACGTGAAAGTTCCCTGCTACTTTATTCACATAGAGGTGCCCGTGAATTCTGCAGGCATCAGCCGAATGTACGGGATTGTCTTCCCTGCGCAGATTTAAAAAAAAAAATGAAATGCAATTCTTAAAAAGTAGCACTTTGCATTTTACAAAGCCTTGAAAAATACAAATTACATATTGCTCATAGGCAAATTCTAATGTAATGATCCCCAATGACCACGGAAGTAGATGCAAGCTCGCAAATTGAGGAAAAATTAGGAGACGTACTGGTGTGTCTTAGAAGACTAACAGGAGATAGAATAACAGGATTGGAAGGGACTTTGGAGGTCTTCTAGTCCAACCCCCCTACTCTAGCAGGAGAACCTATACCAGGTGGTCGGCAAACTGAAGCACTCATAGAGCCATTTGGACCCATTTCCCACAGAAAAGAAAACACAGGGAGCCACAAACCCCTTTTTGACATTTAAAATGAAGCTAACACCGCATGTTTGCCAATTTCTCACCACATATTAATCATACTGGTAAACCAGTCTCTGTTGTGGTTCGCCGGCAGCCGGTGCAGACGGCAGTGGAATCGGACAGTGAGGAAGAACAGGGACCAGTCAGGGAGTCTAGAGAGGACTTGGGTGAGGGTCCTGCGTCCGATGCAGAGATGGGGCCAGGACTATCTGGGAGTGGTGTGCCGACTCTGGAGCCTCTGGAGTGTGGCAGCAGCGAGGAAGAGGAACAAAGGGAATCTGTTCCCAGGGCGCGTGTGCCCAGAGCTGCTAGAAGGCGAGAGCAGCTGATACAGAAGGGGTGACTCGGGAGTAAGGCTGGGAGGTGATTGCCCCTCCCATAAGGGATAAAAGTCAGGCCAAGATGACAAAACCTTTGCAGGAAGCAAAGTAGTTTGATTGGTTCCGAATCATCCTCAAGCTCTGTGTAGTTTGGTTGTTCCTTTTCTTGTACTTTGGTTTCTTTTACAATTAATTGGATACTTCTGTTTTTGGCAGCATTCCACAGCACTGAAAGGTGAGTGCTTATCTTGGGGAACTGTTTAAGATTAGTTCCGGCTGGGAATGGAAACAATTCCCAGCGTTGCAATAAAATAGGTTTTTCTTTTAAAACAAGTTTGTGATTAATTATGATTGATGAAGCCTGGGTCAGAACAGTCTCGTACCATTCAGGTTAAACGTTATGTTTTCTTCTGACACTTTTCTTTTCTTGGATTTATCTGTGGTTGGCCTACCGGGGGGTCAGAAAACTCAATAAATCGCATGCTGGCGGATGTCACACACATTGGTGGTTGTGACGCACATTTTGAGCGACTGAGTCACAGCAGAGGGGGGAAAGAGCCACATGCAGCTCTACAGCCGCGGGTTGCCAACCTCTGACCTTATACCATTCCAGACAAGGGGCTGTGTGATCTCCTCTTAACAATCTCCTGTGCTGGAGTATCCACAACTTCTTTCGGGTTTATTTTACTTTTATCACTTTGTGTATTAAAAACTTCCTTACTGAGAAATGGCTTAGCACATTGATTCTAAAAATATGGCTAAAGTCATGGCTTTTATCTCTGAATTGGCATGTTTTAGATTACATTAGTTCTTTTTCATGGTTTCTCACCCCCCCCCCACTCCCCCAAGGTGAGGAGACCCTGAAGCTACTGTCTCACCTTGGTGGAAGTGCCGTTGAAGCACTTTTAAAAGCACTTTTGAATATTATGTCTTGGAGAGAGTGTTCTTCCTGCAGCCGGGCCTGAATATTTTGTAGTATCCTAGAAGTAAAGCAAAAGACAAAGATTCAGCTATCATATCTATATCAATCTATCTATTCTATCGATCAATCTATCTATCTATATCTATTTAACTATCTATCAATCTATCACTATCTATCTATTCTATATCTATCTACCTACTTACCTATCTATAATACATTATAGTTATTTATATTATATAATTAGTTATATACGTGTATGTGTATTTCCCCCATGCCATCATTCTACTAAACAACTAATTCTCACAACACTATCAAACTGCTTAGTAGGGCTATATTAATATCCTTCTCATCTTTCCTACTACCAATTTCTTTATCTTCTTATGACTGTAACATTGTTGCTTGTGTTTTACAATTTATATTGTTTTATTTAATATCCTAGTATAGTTGATGTCGACTGCTTATTTGGTATCCAATGACTATCACTGAGTGTTGCATCTTATGATTTATGATGAATGCATTTTTATGATAGGGGACACAGTGGCTCAGTGGCTAAGACACTGAGCTTGTCGATCAGAAAGGCCGGCAGTTTGTCGGTTCGAATCCCTAGCACAGCATAATAGAGTGAGCTCCCATCACTTGTCCCAGCTTTCTGCCAACGTAGCAGTTCGAAAGCACATTAAAAAAAATGCAAGTAGAAAAATAGCGACCACCTTTGGTGGGAAGGTAACAGCGTTCTGTGTGCCTTTGGGTGTTTACTCATGCTAGCCACATGATCACGGAGACGTCTTCGGACAGCGCTGGCTCTTCTTCGGCTTTGTACCGAAGATGAGCACCGCCCCCTTAGCCAGAAACAACTAGCACATATGTGCGAGGGGAACCTTTATTTTTATGATAAATTATCGCGATTTATCACTTGGTTGCTTGTATGTACGTTGAGAGCTTCTGCACCAGAGACAAATTCCTTGTGCATCTTGGCCAATAAAGAATTCTATCAGGCATGAAAGACCAGGTCTATATATGAAGGTTTAATTAAAGTGGTCTATTGCTAAAAGCCAAGAATTGCACAAGAATTTTCTCAACTAATCAACAAATCTTCTCAACCTGCTTAGAGTTAGATAACCATCAGCAGTAGACAACGGTTAGATAACTGTCAATGGTATTCAAGGGAGATTGGACTTAGTTCTCTTGTGGCTATGTAGGGATTCTAGGCTGATGCCTCTTTTCACTCCACCCACAAGCTCTGCCATTCCCTGTCCTACAGCAGCACTTCTAACAACAGTGAAACGTCTGCACAATAAAGCAACATGCAGAACGGGGTCTTCAAACTTGACAGCTTTAAAACTTGTGGACTTCAGCTCCCAGAATTCCTTTTCCAGTCATGTTAGCTCAGGAATTCTGGGAGTTGAAGTCCACAAGTCTTAAACTTGCCAAGTTTGAAGACCCTTGCTGCCGAGCTACAACCCACCAGTGAAATTATTTAAGTACTTAGTCAGTTTAAAGTTGAACTAAGATGGCCTTGGATGGACATGAATTATGATGATTATAATTACTGAATTGTTACCTTTGCCACTCTCTTTGCATGGGACTGAGTTCAAATATCACCTAAAACAAAACAAAAAAAAACAATCAAAGTTAAGACATAAACTATCTTTAGTTTGTTTCTGAAAAAAATTGTGAGCCTAAGAAAGCTGCACCAAACGATAATCCAGCAATGATAATCCAGTTTGATATGTGGTTAAGGAACTGGGCTAGAAAATGGGAACTGCAGGCCAACCACTCCCCCTCAGCCCTAGGAAGAATGCAATGGCAAACCACTTCTGAAAGACCTTGTCAAGAAAACTGCAGGGCCTGGGCCAGGCAGTTGCCAGGAACCAAAACTGACTCGAAGGCACATAACAACAAAAATAATCTTTGGCAACTGGCAGGTATTTATGACGGTTTCACAGGCTCAAGTGTTCACTTTTTGTAACCTTCACAGCGGGTGTTCAACGAGCGAAGTCAATGGGGGAAGCCAGACACGCTTAGTGGCTGCATGGTTCGCTTAACAACTGCAGCGATTCGCTTAGCGACAATGGTGAAAAGGTCATAAAAGGGAACAAAACTCACTTAGCAACCGCTCTGCTCAGCAACGGAACTTTTGGGCTCAATTGTGGCCGTAAGTCGAGTTGACATTTGGAGAGTAAGATTTTTTTTCCGAATGGAAATCCATCTTCTGCTTGCCATTCTCACTAGAGAAGACCGTGTGGTTCACGGTTCTGCATGGCATGGCATGGCTATCCTGATGGTGGATGTCAACTCTGGTCATATTTTCTGAAACCGTGGATACCCAAGCCAAGCTCAGTAAAATCAAGAGTTATCATGGGGTGAATAGTTTCACCCCTGGAATGCATAACAAGCCAGGTGTTGTGGCCCTCCAGCAGTCACAGTGAGGAGGTTGGTGAAGAACATGGGCCAGTCCTGGAGTCTGGGGAAGGCTCTGATGAGGCTCTGCATCGGAGGCAGAGATGGGGCCAGAGCCATCTGACAGTTATCAGCTGCCTTTGGAGTCAGAGATCAGTGGGAGAGAAGAACAGCTGGAGCCTGTTACCAGTGTGCGCATGCACAGAGTTGCCAGGAGAAGGGAACAGTTAAGGAACAAGGGTCGACTCGGGAGTAAGGGCACAGGTGGACGGTGAATGGCCCCTCCCATTGGGAATAAAGAGGAGCGAAAGGGGAAGGGTGTTTGCAGGAGACAATTAGTTCAATTCATTAGGGTGAAGATCTGTTCTTGACTTCTTGCCAAGTAATTGCTGCTACGGTGTGGCATTTGGAAGATATCGGCCTGGCAGTTCTCCCAGACTGATAAAGGTTTGTCGTTGTGAAATCTCTTGAAAGACTGTTGGCCGGGACTTTGCTGGAGAGGAATTCCCTTTAACCTAAATAAAAGGGGTTTTATCGGAACGAGGAGTCGGCTTCATGATCTTGGGAAGCAGCAGGTGTCACTGAACCTTTGACCAAAAAAACAATGAAACTCCCACTTACTGGTTCATAGACCAATCCATCTGCAGTAGCAACCATTGTTTCTGCCAAATCCAGGACATCAGCACCAATATCTGTTTCAAAAAGTTGAAAAGGAGAGGTAAGAATTTGCAAAGGGTTATATAAACTGTTTCTTTTCCAAACCTCCGTCGTTAAACGAAATGTGGATCCATCTGTTCCTTTAATCGAATCCTCAAATCATTACAATAAAATTTATTTCTTTAACAAATTTACAGGCAGAAAACTGAGAAACTTGTGCGTTTTGAGCCCACCAACTGCAGGCATCTCAAAAAATAGAAGGAATTTACAAATCCTGCTTTCTTCTCAGTGAGGACTACAGAAATATTGTGGCTTCTTTGGGCCCCAGAAACAAGTACTCCTGCTTATTAAAACTCTGATTATAAGTACTGTAAATAATGGTAATTCAGGATGCATTATTAGTTGGTAAAAGGATTGGCTGAGACTAATGGATGCCATCATTTCAAAGCATTTCGCTGAATATTAGCTCCAATTTGCATCTGGCTTCTCTTTTTTTCTTCTTTTTTGTACTATCCAATGTGATTTTTTTTAAAAAAAGAAGGTAGCCATTTCAAAAGTCTCATTTCTAGCTTTAAAATAGATATCACAATAATGACAGCATTAATATAGGGAAAGTCATCAAAGATCTACTTTCAATAATAGATCTTGTCAAAGCTTGAAGAGAGGAATCTCGACCTAGCATTATCTGATTTCGATCCTGATTTCATGAGTAATATGTCAGTCTAGCCCCATGATGGTGAACCTATGGCATGTGTGCCACAGGCGGCACGCAGAGCCATTTGTACGGGCACGCGAGCCCCAGCCAAACTTACCTGCACTGCGCATGTGCGCGCCTCCCAGCTGATTTTTGGCCTGTTTGAGGCCGTTTTCGCCCTCCTGGAGGCTCGAGGGAAGCCTCTGCAGCCTCGGGAGGCCGAAAAATGGGCCTTCTGAAAATACCGGAAGTGCCGAAATGGCCCTGTTTTCAGCCCACAGAGGCTTTTCTCGATCCTCCGGGAGGGCGAAAACAGCCTCCCCCAGGCTCCAGAGGCCCGTTTTCAGCCTCTGGCGGGCCTCTGGAGCCCGGGAGAGGCCATTTTCACCCTCCGGTGGGCTCGAGAGAAGCCTCTGCAGCCTTTGGAGGCAAAAAATGGAAGTGCCGAAACAGGCCCATTTTTCAGCCTCCCGAGGCTGCAGAGGCTTTCCTCGAGCCTCTGGGAAGGCGAAAGCAGCCTCAAATGGGCCAAAAATCAGCTGGGAAGCACGTGCATACGCAGGGGGAATGGGGTGTATTGCATTGTGGGTGCCGGCACATGCGTGCGCGTTTTCAGCACAAAACGAAAAGGATCGACATCACCGGTCTAGCCTGAATAACTGCTGTAGTAAAACAAAGATCAAATGAAAATACTTACGTTGACACTTCATTGCAACTGTGATGTCTATATTCATTCTTAATTTACTAGAAAAGAAGAAAATACAATTATGTTAATTTCATCAGAGTGCCTATAGTGTCAATTCTTCTTTGTCCTGATGTGTGAGACAGTCCTGCACATAAGGCCACAATGGAACCCAAAATTTATGCTGTTAAGTGAATTTTGCCCTCATTTTATGACCTTTCTTGCCACTGTTAAATTTAACACCGTTGTTAAATTAGGAAATTTGCTAAGCAAATCCGGCTTCCCCATTGACTTTGCTTGTCAGAAGCAAAACATGATCACTGGACACTGCGACCGTCATAAATAGGAACCATGCCCTGTATTTTGATTACCTGACCACTGCAACGGTCATTAAGTGAGGAAAAACGGTCAAAGTCTTCTTTTTTTCCCCCATGCCACTCTAACTTCAACCGGTCACTAAGCAAACCATTAGAAGTCGAGGACTGCCTGCACAATTTTTCATAAACATTTAAAGCCACCAGTGCTTGACATTTGACATCAGAGCAGGAGGAACTGAAAGTCTAAGGAAGAAAAATGAAAGCAGATTCTGAAAGATGCCTTCATTGCTCCTTCTGGTTTCTCATCTATTTTCTGAGTATGTTTGTTCATCTTTTTCTCCCATTTGTTGGGGTTCTTCTACACCAGAGGTCTCCCAACTTGGCAACTTGTGGACTTCAACTCCCAGAATTCCTCAGCCAGCTTTGAAGTCCACAAGTCCTAAAGTTGCCAAGTTTTTGGATCTCTGTTCTACACCCACATCTTTGTTTTTAAACAATACCTTTACCTCCTTATGATTTAGGAGCAGTGGAGGAGACAAATCAATGAAAGAGCTACCAAAAAGTAAATAGAATTGCTGAAATTTTTTAAAAAGAACAATAGATGATGGATAGAAACAAAATACTTTTCCAAATGGTGACTGTATTAAAAATTAAAGGGGGTGCGGGGGAAAGATGGAAAGTACAAATTGGGAAAATAGTATTACACACCCTGATGTATAATAGAATTTACTATAATTTCAATGTGCATGTTAAGGTTAGAAATTGGAAGAGTAGGATTATGTATATCTTTTTTTTCTTTATTCTTTTTTATTTTTTCCATTTTATATAACTGGTCAATGTTTTTTTAATAAACTTTATTGATCTTTTATGTCTTTAAAAACCGAACAAAAATATACATATTATGACATTAACAGTGTTTGACATCTATTACATATACTTCTATTTTGTGCTTATTTACAAATATATATAATTTGTGCGAATATAATCTTTTAATCTGTAAACTGCTTATCATTAATTCTTCTATCGTTCATTTGTCTTAATTCAATCCAATCAAACCATTTCCCCCAAATTCTATAATATTCAGACTCCTCTTTCTCTCATAGCATTAGGCTTAATTTATCCATCTAAGATCAGGATTATTGTACTATTATTGTTAGCATTGTGTAAAAAGTATATTGACCCAGACAATGCACTATCCACAAAATATGTATGGCTGTTAAAAGAAAATTACAAATAAAAAAACATTTTTTTAAAAAAAATGGGTGCATTGCTGGCTGGGGAATTCTGGGAGTTGAAGTCCACACAACTTGAAGCTGCCAAGATTAAGCAATACCAACTTTAAAAAAAAGGCATCATATTAGGTGGTAACTATAATGGAAACTTGCACCGCAATGTGAAAACTTTAACAATATTCCCCATTCTTCAAAATATGGAAAACTGGAAATGTGATGTTCCAACTACTATCATCCAACATGTTATTTTTATCCTGCTATGCATGGAATAGTCTCAACTGCTTCTTTTAGAGAAACTGGATCCCAAATCTTTTATAAATCTTTGCTATTCCCCAACCAAGCACTTTTGAAGAGGTGCCACCTAGGAGAACTAACACCTGGAAAGCAACAGGTTGGGGTTTAATTAGATTAATTACAGAGCATCAAGCCTTCTCCTCAGAGGCCAATTACAACGTCAGAAGCCAACCTTGTTAAGAGCCTCGATCTGGGACTTGAGTGTGAACCACTTCGCCTGTTGGACTTCTGCTTGTATTCAGAGAGAGAAAAATAAAGAATAGAATAGAATAAGAGTTGAAAGGGACCTTGGAGGTCTTCTAGTTCTAGGCAGGAAACCCTACGCCATTTAAAACAAAGGGTTGCCCAATCTCTTCTTTAAAACCTCCAGTGTTGGACCATTTACAACCACTGGAGACAAGTGGTTCCACTGATTAATTGTTCTCACTGTCAGGAAATTCCTTAGTTCTAGGTTACTTCTCTCCTTGGTTAGTTTCCATCTATTGCGTCTTCTCCTGCCTTCAGGTGCTTTGGAGAATAGCTTGACCCCCTCTTCTTTGGGGAAGCCCCTCAAATATTAGAAGACTGCTGTCATGTCATCCCTGGTCCTTCTTTTCATTAAACTAGACATACCCAATTCCTGCAACCATTCTTCGTATGTTTTAGCCCCCAGTCCCCTAATCATCTTGGTTGCTCTTCTCGGCACTCTTTCTAGAGTCTCAACATCTTTTTTATATTGTGGCGACCAAAACTGGATGCACTATTCCAAGTAAAGTAAGGAACCCACCTTACATTTCCATCTACAACTCGAACAATAAAAATCTGCCTTTAATTCTATTTTTGTTGTTGTTGTTGTTGAGAACAGAGAACTGCCTGTCTGAAGAAACCTTGTCGAAAGCATCATGTACTGCTTTTTAGTCTAAAGAAAGTTGTCCAATCTTAAGACTTGTGGACTTCAACTTCCAGAATCCCACAAGCTTTTGTTGAAGTCCAAAACTCTTAACCAACTCTTAAGACAACCCTGGTCTAAAGCGAGATATGATTGTGATAGTGTTCTGACGCACACCCTTTTCCAACAAATCAAACACAATCCAAAGGGAACAGAAACCTTGTAATGCTTCTGCAAAATAATTAGCTGCGATAAGCACAAGCCTTGCCAAACTGTGCCAAAAGATAACAGACAAGAAATAATTTGCAATACAAGAATCTTCAAATACAAACTCAGGATACTGGAATGTCCACGAGGCTGGAGTTTCAAAACGTCTTTGCTTCCTGCAAAGAACTTTTGTTTCACAGCTGGCTTTTATCTTCTTGAAGGAGGGGCCATTACCTTGCAGCCTTACTCCTGAGTCGCCCGTGCTGTTGTAGCTGCTCTTTCCTATGAGCAATCCTGCGTGCACGCGCACTTGGCACAGGCTCCTCGGGAACCTCATCGCTGCTGCCAGCCCCCACAATCTCTGAAGGCAGCAGTCCACTCCCTAATGGTCCTGGCCCAGCATCTGAGTCCTCGCTCTCCTCAGCCATCTGCACCTGCTGCCAGCTAACCACAACAGATAGCGACATGCTGTGCTTTTTCTTTTTGGAAGCAACACTGATAAAATAATTGTGTGATGCCATGCTGTGCTTTACTGAACAAACACTGGAGTGTTCAAAGAACGTGAATCAAAACATTTATGAACTCTGATGCAACATGGGGATGAGAGCAGCATAATCATGTTTAGCTGAAGGTGGAGAAGCGACAACTCAGTAAAAATAATGCTTTTCCCTGGGAATTCTTACCCGCGATGGCTATATCTTGAAATTTGTAAGCGCTGCCTATAGGTTTCAGGTTGAGGCAGAAATTGCTTATTTATCTCCATGACAACAACACAAAGAATCCAAAGAAACAACTATTATTTCCAAAAGTGTTTTTAAAAAAATCACATCGGCTTCCAGCAGAGATGCAAAATGTTTTCAGTGCCCCAAAGGCACATGCACAGCACATCAGCGGGAGACCAAGAAATGCATGTAAACTCCCAGCTTGAAAAATGGGCATAAGAAATATTGGAGTAGGATTCACTGCTTAATACAGAAAGTTCTCAAGGTGAATATAAAAATAAATTTGGGGGCCAAAAGCCACTGGGGTTAGATAATCTTGTCATGTTTATGTATATATTAGAGGTGGAGACTCTTTTGAGAGCTGCATGAAACGCAATTTCATTTCAATGTATGCCGACTAGTGTACATTCAAAGTGACAATAAAGTATTCTATTTTATTCTATTCTATTCCATACTTTATATTCTTTCTTTTTCATTCCATTTTCTATTCTGTAATTCTATTCCATTCCATATTTTATAGCCTCTATTCTATTCTTTCTATTCTATTATTCTATTCTATATTTTATATTCTCTATTAGGCCCTAAATATCCTCCCTCCCCAGAAATCAAAGAGCATTCCAGCGAAATACAAGTTGCTCCCATAATACCAAGGCAGAATTTGAATGGATTTCAGCAGACCTGACGAAACGAGCCCAAGAGTAGGAAGGAGTGTTTGCAAAACACTGTCAAAGAACAGATGGAGTCTGTATCTTCAGAAAGGGCTGCGGCCTCCTCTTAACTCAAGAGAGGGAGATCTTAGAAAGAGACCTAGTTTGGTTTATGGATTAAGGCGCCAGGCTTGAAAATGGGAGATGGTGAGTTCTAGTTCTGCCAAGTCATGAAAGCTGAGTGGGTGATTTTGGGCCAATCACCAGGAAATTGTGAGTTCTAGTCTTGCATTAGCCTTGAAAGCCAGTTGGGTGACTTTGGGCCAATCACTAGGAGATGGTGAGTTCTAGTCCTGCCTTAGCCATGAAAACCAGCCGGGCGACCTTGGGTCAGTCTCCCACTCAGCCCAACTCACCTCACAGGGTTGTTGTGGGGGAAATTAGGAGAAGGAAGATGGACTGGGCATGTTCCGTGCCTTGAGTTATTTGTAAAAATAATAAAGGGGGGATTAAAATCATAAAATAAATAATAAATAATAATAAAATTAAATTAAAGTGACATCAGAGAGGACTTGCCTTACTATACTAATAGGAGGCTAAATTATATATATATGTATGTTATGTATGTATATCATACATACATACATACATACATACATACATACACACACACACACACACACAGAGAGTTCTGAGGTACAGAAAACTAACCCCTTTTCCTTTCACTAAATCTTTCTAATGAGCTTCTGGGATAATCGAGTTTTCTCGATTTTAAGCAGCTTGACCGTGTGGCAATATCCTCTCTTAACAGCTTTGCTCCTAAACGAATCTATTTGGATCTACCTTACCTCCCCTTCAAAGGTGTAGCAAAGCATGTTTCTTCCTTATGTCCCAGAAGACAGGTAATAATTTTGTTTTTGTTTTTCATAACCACCTGGTGTTCCTGTTATCAGGCTCTTGAAGAATTAATGCAAGAATTTTGAAACCGTGGCCCTTAAAGGCATCAAGCTTGTTTTAAAAGAACAACAAATTAAGTCATATACAATCAATATACGTTTTTTTAAAAAAGGTAATCCAGGGGAAATCCTTACCTGGTATAATCCTTGTCCACTTCATACTCATATTTCATCCAGGTGTCTCGATAGACTGTAAATTCCATTATGGTTAAAAGAGCCATCGTTGTAAAAGCTATAAGAGAAACTGGGGAAAAAAGACCACCACAATGAGGTCAAAAATGGCATTGACTGGGAGAAGCTATACCAATGGTGGCTAACCATTTTCTGCTCCCATGCCAATAATTGCGCGCGCGCTCGTGTGCCAGCACCAAGAAGGCAATGCGTGCTGCCTCCTCACACCCCCCATGACGCTGCGACCGTCATAAATAGGAGTCCGTTGCCAAGCATTTGAAATTTTGATAACGTGACCGTGGGAACACTGCAACAGTCGTACGTGTGAAAAATGGCCCTAAGTCACATTTCCCATGCCGAACGGTCGCTAAACGAACCATCGTAAGTCGAGGACTACATGAATTCCCACAGCGCAAACTGTCAGCCAGGGTTTACCTGTTCCTCCGCTTGCTGAAGTCTCGATGTAGCTTTCTGGAACCTTTGGGAAAGCGTCCAATTCTTTCACTAAATTCAAGGTCTTCTTCCGATTCAGTCGTCTCATCTTCAGTAGATCCTTCAACCCCTTCCTTCACATAGACACGGCCTCGGCAGGAGCGTCACTGAGTGAGACAAAAATCACAAAACGTTCGTCTTGAGCACAGCGGGTGAAAATCGGGTCATACAATAACATGTGAAACGGAGCAAGGCTGAGGCGAAGCCCACAAACTGTCGCTAGAGGTTTCAAGATTTTAGCTCTGTCTAATCTTTGTCTTCCCCTAAATAGCAGAAGTTCAGCATTAGCGATTAGATTAGAATAGAAAATAGAATAGAGAATAGAGTAGAATAGAACAGAATGGAATGGACTAGAACAGAGAATAGAATAGAGAATAAAAAAAATAGAATAGATTAGAAAATATAGATTAGAATAGAATAGAAAATAGAATAGAGAATAGAATAGAGAACAGAATAAAGAAAAGAAAAAATAGAATAGAAAATGGAATAGAATAGAATAGATTAGAATAGAAAATAGAAAGTAGAGTAGAATAGAAGCTGGAAGGGACCTTGGAGGTCTTCTAGTCCAGCCCTCTGTTCAAGCAGGAGAACCTATTCCCATGTTGGCGAACCTATGCCACGCGTGCCGGAAGTAGCACGCAGAGCCATTTCCCCCAGCACATGAGAGGTCGCCCAGAAGAGCCTCACTGCACATGCGCGTGCCACCGGCCGACAACTGACTGTTGAGTACCTGGTGCGCATGCGCAGGGGGTGTGGGGGGTGCGCAGGAGACGCGTGTGCATGCGCAGACATGCGCCGTGCACGAGGGGGGAATCGCGCGTGTGTGTGCAAAGACTCATGGCGTGCGAAGGGGTTGCGCACGCATGGGCAGGGGGGGGGGCCAGCACACATTGCCTTCTGGGTGCTGGTATGCGAGTGCGTGCAATTATTGGCATGGCAGCCGAAAAAGGTTAGCCACCACTGACCTATACCATTTCAAATAAGTGGCTGTCTAGTTTCTTCTTAAAAGCCTCCAGTGATGGAGTGCCAGGTTTTCTGGAGGCAAACTGTTCCACTGGTTAATTGTCCTCACTGTTAGGAAGTTTCTCCTTAATTCCAGTTTGCTTCTTTCTTCGATTAGTTTCCAACCATTGTTTCTTGTCCTGCCCTCTGGTGCTTTGTAGGATAATTTAACCCCCTCTTCTTTGCGGCAGCCCCTCAAATACTGGAATATCATGTCACCCCAATTCTTCTTTTCTCTAGACTAGCCAAGCCCAAATCCTGCAGCCATTCTTCATATGTTTTAGTTTCCAGGCCTGTCATGCCTTTGTTGGAGTCTGATTCTGAGGGGGAGATTGAGCAGCTGACAGGGAGTTGGAGTGTGGCTCCAGTGGCTGTGGAAGAGACAGGGGAAGGGCACTGTCCAGCTGGGCATTCAGAGGAAGACCCAGGGCCACCCTCTCTTCATCCTAGGGCGCGCAAGGATGAACAGAAAAGGGACCAATGTGGCTTATGGGAGAGAAAAGGGCCCTGATCCCTTTCATTAGTTGCAGCTGGGAGAACAGGATATAAGAAGGGCGTTTGCACACAGCACCTTGCTGGAAGCAAAGCGTGCATTATCTTTGTCGAGACTTATCTGGGTTTTGGTGTTCTCCCAACTGTGTGTGTTTCATTATCTTTTGGAAATCTGCAATTTATTATCCTGGCCTGTTGTGTTATAATTTATTTCAACATGGTTTGTGTTGGGTTTT